>NC_056429.1:64667570-64987870 GCF_018296145.1 Oncorhynchus tshawytscha | reverse complement strand
CTTACTGGTGGCACAGACGCTGTTTCATCCTTTCCTACACTGAAATTACCCTTGCTTAACGATTGCGTCTGAAGCTGGGCTTGTAGCACAGCTATCCTCACCGTAAGGCGAGTACAGCGACTGCAATTAGAAGGCAACATGTTAATGTTACTACTTAGCTCCGGCTGTTGGAGGTCCTGACGAATCGTGTCCAGATAAAGCGTCCGGAGGAAAAAGTTGAGGAAAAAAAAATATATATATAAATATATATATATATATATATATATATATATATATATATATATATGACATATAAACGGTAATTAAAAAGTAAAAAACGTAAAGTTGTCAGGTAGCAAAATAGGTTGGCAACAAAAACGCACAGCAACTCGAAAACAAGTCTGCAACAAGTCTGCAAGTTGTGACCGGAAATACAAGGTTTTCACACACTGTTGCTGGTATTTTGACCCATTCCTCCATACAGATCTCCTCTAGAGCAGTGATGTTTTGGGGCTGTTGCTGGGCCACACGGACTTTCAATTCCCTCCAAAGATTTTCTATGGGGTTGAGATCTGGAGACTGGCTAGGCCAATCCTGGACCTTGAAATGCTTCTTACGAAGCCACTCCTTCGTTGCCCGGGCAGTGTGTTTGGGATCATTGTCATGCAAATACTTATTTTCCACCATAAATTGCAAATAAATTACTTAAAAATCTTACAATGTGATTTTCTGGATTTTTTTTCTCATTTTGTCTGTCATAGTTGAAGGGTACCCCATTGATTTTGTTAGTCACACTCACTCAGATATCATATTAACATGACATAAGTCATGGCAACGTGTAGAATTGCAGGAAATTAGCTGGTAGCACTTTCCTGCAGTCAAATTGTTGTATCTCTATGTTGGTTGGATTCGGTCACGTTCATGCACTTTGAAAAGCAATGTTGTCGAGGTGAGTGAAATAAGTGAACAGCAGAAATATGTTTGGTTTTGTCAATGATGCTGTGGGGAATAGCTCTCAGATTAGCAGATCCTGTCATGTCATAACTTGGTTGGTACAGGCGAGCACATCAGTGGTGGAACTTGAATAATTGCTCTCTGTCTCATGGAAATAGCTCCAGTGTTTAGCTGTATATAGTCAGTTAACATTGTTGGTTGTTTTGTACTGTTTCTACCAATGTAATTCATATGGAAATGGCCCAAGCTGCTTGCTATAGCTAGCTAGCAAGCTAGTTCTTATGTCAGTTGTGTGTAGCGGTAAATTTGAGCTGCGCTCACAGAGCGTTAACCTCAGATGTCACTTTCACTAGCTAGCTATACAGACCACCAGCTAACTAGCCACCAAAATTAAAGTTAGAGTAATTTGTGTTTATCTGTTGGAATAGGTTATGGTTTGTAATTTTTGCTAGGTGCAGATATTCATGGGCTATACATTGCCTCATTTTCCTATTATTTGACAGTTTAGCTGTCGTGTTACACAATGCCCAAACTGTACGTGCGCAAATTGATTTTGTCCCCCCACACCAAACACGATCACCACACGGAGGTTGAAATATCAAAACAAACTCTGAACCAATTCTATTAATTTGGGGACAGGACGAAAAGCATCAAGCAGTTATTGCAATTTAGCTAGCTAGCTTGCAGTTGCTAGCTAATTTGTCCTATTTAGCTAGCTAGATTGCTGTTGCTAGCTAATTTGTCCTGGGATATAAACATTGAGTTATTTTACCTGAAATGCACAAGGTCCTCCACTCCAACAATGGATCCACACATAAAACGGTCAACCAAATCATTTCTATTCCTCTCTCCTCCTTCCAGGCTTCATTTTCTTCCTTGGACTTTATATGGTGATTGCCAACTAAATTTCATTATAAGGTGCATTACCACAACCGACCTCAGTTCATCTTTCAATCACCCACGTGGGTATATGTTCCTAAAAACCAATGAGGAGATGGCACGTGGATATATGCTTCTAAAAACCAATGAGGAAATGGGAGAGGCAGGACTTGCAGCGCGAATCAACTTCTATTTTAAAGCCTGGCAACACAGATGCTTGTGGGCACGTGCAAGCAGTACGGGTGCAATGATTGAATAACATGTATGTGTACATTTATTTTTTGCAACACTCATGCGACATGAGTGACACGTGACATGTCCGGTTTGGGCATGGTGAAAACTCCTTATTAGGAAGAGAGTGTGTATGGTTGAGAAAAAGAGAGGAAGGAAGAGAGACGACCACAATTGTATCCTATTTGTTGCTCAGGTCAGTGAAAGCGAGGGAAGTGATGTGGAGATTCAAGACTCAGCAGCAAAAGACAGGGAGGTAGAGGAGTTAGAGATGATTGGAGGGATAGAAATATGGAGTAGAGGGAGGAGTGGAGCGAGAGGAGAATAGAGGCGAAAGGATGAGGAGAGTAAAGAGAAGGGAGAGTAGAGGGAAAGAGGAAGAGGAGAGTGAATGAGAGGAGAGTGGAGGGAGAGAGGAAGAGGAGAGTAAAGGGAGGGGAGAGGAGGGGGAAGAGGAACATGGAGAGGAGGAAGAAAAAGGGAGAGGAGGAGGATGCAGAGGGAAAGGAGGAAGTGAGTGAGAGGAGGAGGAAGAGGGAGGGGAAAAGGGAGAGCGCACTCCAGAGGGGAGCCTATGTTTCCATGGAGTGTGTCTGCCCCAAGTCCCACCATTTACCCTTGTACCGCACAGCCTGAGCCTAAAGTGACAGTGGCAAGGGTTTTGGAGTTGTTTCTAAAAGTGGTAGGAACTTATATCTGTTCCAGAGCTTGTAATCGATTACAACAAGAAAATGGGCGGTGTTGACCATCTTGACCAATTGAGGAGCTATTACAATGTTGGCAGAAAATTGTGGAAGTATGTGTTTGGGGGGGATGCTCAACATTGCCATCATAAATGCATGCATTGTGTGGAAGACCCTGCAAAGGCCCCTCCACAGAAACTGCTGGTGCTGGTCCATGAAGTCTTTCAAAATGCAGCTTGTGCATTCACTTTGTGATATGGCTACAGTGCCAGGAAGAGGGGAGCCAAGAGTGTGGCACCGGGGTGTGTGGACCAAGATGTAACTCATTTGAAAGCAGGTGATGTTGGAAGGTCACAAGAGAGAGTGTGTGGTATGCATTTGGAGTGGACGCATTCACGCAAAGTATGCTACTAGTTCAACATTTTGTGTCAGGCCTAGTCTGTACTAAATCTTATTGAGAGAGGTTATCCACATTTGAAATAGAGTCTGAATAGTTTTTTGCATTTTTACATTGTTACAGAAGTAAGAATAGCTGTCAATCAAATGGCCGACTTTGTGTGGGTTTTGAAATACTTTCTGAATATTGTCCTCTGTTCACATTATATGTAAATAATATTTATAAGTATAACATGTTATACTTGGTACATTTTGAGTTAGTAATTTAGTCAAATTCATTACAATTGAAAAACTAGGTATTTTGTTGTTGTTGAGTGTTAATCGTCTTATGATAGTGTCTTTACACAATGGAAGACAAAATGAGTGTTATTCCTATTGACATGAATGTGGTGTCATACAGTATTAAAGAAGAAGTTGTGCTCTTCAAAACTAAGTTAACTTGTAATTGTCCTTTGTTCTGTTTTTGAGCTGTCTGTTGAAAATGTGTGGGAAAATGTGCTTTATCTTGAACATTCTCAGTAATCTACAGAAGCAATCTAGAATTCTATTGGGGTCTAAAGGGTTAAATAAACACTCTGTGTGACCCTGATTTAGCCCACTGCAGTAAAAGTTTAAAATGCAACAAAAGTTTTGTAAAGTGTACGAATATTTAAAGATAAATACACAACGTAGGGAATTAACGGTCAATGGAAACAGTTGTTTTTCTGTAATAGGGAATGAATAATCAATGGAAATAGTTGTTTTTCTGTAATAGGGAAGTAATAATCAATGGAAATAGTTGTTTTTATGTAATGGGGAAGTGAAGATTAATGGGTCAGGGACACAGGTTATTTTTCAGTTCAACATCTGTTTAGAATCTGTGTAGGGGTTCCAGTCTGGGACTCATAGCTACATGTGACAAGTTCTCATTGGTCCAAATTGTCTATACTTTGAACCTGAAACGGGATACTTGGTATTTGGCCATTGGCCCAATTTTACTTCAAGGAATTCTAGTTGGTCAACCACAGGCTACGCTCGGGTATAAACTACATCCTGTCACATTGTTTAGTGGAGAAAACACTGAGGACAGGGAAGAAAAAACATCCACCATCTACTTTCCAGCATAACATTAACAATGATGTGTTTTCTTTGAATAAATATATTTTTTCCCCCTCATTTGCTTTGGGGCCTGTGTTTACTAAACAATAACATCAACTGTTAACAAAAGCAAACTTATTTGTTTACCTTTTGTTAATAAAATACTTATTTTTCTAACAGATCCCTCTGTACATGTTAAATGAACTCCCAGGAACTGAGTTAATGTGAGTTATTGTGTAGCGTTTAATTGTATAGCTTATAGGTTATGCGTTTGTAGATTGACAGAGGTGAATGAAACTACAGCAACCAATGTGAAAATGGCTGGGTGTCAGGCTGTGGATAACTCGTGCATGGAATCAGGCGCACAAGAGCAGAGAAGAGTGTACAAGGTCATTTATTCCACGAACAGCACCAGTATAAAACAAATACTAAAGATGCGTGAAATTACCGGTCACTTGTAAATAAGGGGCGTAATAACGAACCCGGCAAACAATACCAGCCAACAAGTAACGGCCTGAACATTATATACAAACACACAAACAAACATGGGGAAAACAGAGGGTTAAATAATTAACATATAATTGGGGAATAGATAACCAGGTGTGTAGAAAACAAAGACAAAACAAATGGAAAATGAAAAGTGGATCGCGATGGCTAGAAAGCCGGTAACGTCGACCGCCGAAAGCCCCCCGAACAAGGAGAGTGACTGACTTCGGCGGAAGTCGTGACAGTACCCCCACTTGACACGCAGCTCCAGCAGCGCGCCGACACCGGCCTCGAGGACGACCCAGAGGACGAGGCGCAGGGTGATCCGGATGGAAATGGTGGAAATCCCGCAGCATCGAAGGGTGCAATACGTCCTCCACAGGCACCCAGCAACTCTCCTCCGGACCGTACCCCTCCCACTCCACAAGGTCCTGAAGACCCCTTGCCCGACGCCTCGAGTCCAGTATGGCTTGAACTGCATACACCGGGGACCCCTCGATGTCCAGAGGGGGCGGAGGAACCTCCTGCACCTCAGACTCCTGGAGTGGACCAGCCACCACCGGCCTGAGGAGAGACACATGGAACGAGGGGTTAATACGGTAATGGGGGAAGCTGTAACCTGTAGCAAACCTTGTTTAGTCTCCTCAGAACTTTGAATGGCCCCACAAACTGCGGGCCCAGCTTCCTGTAGGGAAGGCGGAGTAGCAGGTTTTGGGTCGAGAGCCAGACCCGGTCCCCCGGTACAAACATCGGGGCCTCACTGCAGTGCAGCCTCACTCGCTTTCTGATGCCTCACGGCCCCCTGAAGGTGCACATGAGCAGTGTCCCATGTCTCCTCCGAGTGCGTAAACTGATCTGGCTCTGATGCCACGGCGCCAGAACCGGCTGGTACCCCAGTACACACTGGAAGGGGGAGAAGATAGTAGAGGAGTGGCGAAGCGAGTTCTGGGCCATCTCTGCCCATCTCTGCCCACTCCCCCGGCCGGTCCTGGCAATACGACCGCAGAAACTTACCCACATCCTGGTTCACTCTCTCCACCTGCCCATTACTCTCGGGTGAAAACCCGAGGTAAGGCTGACCGAGACCCCCAGACATTCCCCAGATGTTCCATGACCGCCCTCCAGACCCTTAACGTGAACTGGGGACCTCGATCAAATACTGTCCTCAGGCACACCGTAGCGCCGGAAGACGTGTGTAAACAGGGCCTCCGCAGTCTGTAGGGCAATAGGGAGACTGGGAAAAGGGAGGAGATGACAGGACTTAGAAATCCAATCCACAACGACCAGGATCGTGGTGTTACCCTGTGATGGAGGAAGATTCGTTAGGAAATCCACCAACAGGTGTGACCACGGCCGATGTGGAATGGGTAAGGGTTGTATATCTCCCCTCTGGGCAAGTGCCTAGGGGCTCTGCACTGGGCGCACACCGAGCAGGAGGAGACATAAACCCTCATGTCCTTTGCTAAAGTGGACCATCAGTATTTCCCACTAAGACAGAGCACTGTCCAACCGATGCCCGGATGACCAGAGGAGGGTGACGTATGGGCCCAATAGATCAAACGGTAGCGGACAGCAGACGGAACGTACAGACGCCCAGCTGGACATTTTTTTTTGGGGGGGTGGTGGCTCTGTAAGCGCGATGTCCATGTCCAGCTCCAGCAGTGGGTATCTGTACCTCCCAGTGATTTGGTTGATGCCTCGATAGTCAATACACATGCGCAGACCATCCTTTTTTTTCACAAAAAATAAACTAGAGGAGGCAGGTGAAGTGGAAGGCCGAATGTACCCCTGCCCAGAGATTCGGAGGCATGTGTTTCCATAGCCGCTGTCTCCTCTTGCGACAGGGGATTCACGTGACTCCTGGGAAGTGCTGCGACTACCAGGAGATTTATCGCACAATCCCCCCCGTCGATGGGGTGGTAATTGAATCGCCTTCTGTTCAGAGGGGATGCGCACGGTGGAGACCTGGTCTGGACTTTCCACCATAGTAGCACCGATGGAAACCCCTAAATACCTCCCCGAGCACTTTCGTGACCACCCTGTTAGAGCCCTCTGTTGCCACGAAATAGAGGGTCATGACAGGCCAACCAGGGTAGGCCCAGCACCACGGGAAACACTGGAGAATCAATAAGGAAGAGACTGATTCTCTCCTTGTGACCCTCCTGCGTAACCATACCCAGTGGAGCGGTGGCCTCCCTAATTAGCCCTGACCCTAATCGTCGACTATCTAGGGTGTGCACAGGGAAAGGTATATCCACAGGAACAATGTGGATCCCTAAACTATGGACAAATGCTCTGTCAATAAAATTCCCAGCTACGCCTGAATGTACGAGCTCCTTATGCTGGGAATAAGGGGGAAACTCAGGAAAATTAATAAACAAAAACAAGTGAGCAACAGGGGGTTCTGGGTGAGCCTGGTACCGACTCACCTGGGGTGATACGAGAGTGCCCTGCCTGCTGCCTCAACTCCTAGAGGAACCTCCCCAGCACTGACCGGCAGTGTGCCCTCTGCGGCCACAGATGGTGCATTGATCGGTCCCTCCTCCGTTCGCCGTAATTGCAGCACCTCCCAGTTTCATGGGTGTCGGAGCGGCGGTGCTGGGGGATGGAATCGACAGACCCCAATCTGGAAGTCCGCGGGAAGCCAGCAGGTTATCCAACCTTCAAAGGCCACCCAAACAAGGAGAGGGACCAACTTCAGCAGAAGTCGTGACACTCTGGTAATTTTTGCTTGTTTTTGCTGTTCTCCAAAAAAGCATTGTAGAGTTAAATGTTTTTATAGAAATGCAGTAAATGAGCCTGTTGGGGCTAGGGGGCAGCAATTTCACTTTTGGATGAAAGGCGTGCCCAGAGTAAACTGCCTCCTACTCTTTCCCAGATGGGACTATATGCATATTATTATTACTATAAATATATGTTGTGTTTTTGCTGTAAAACATTTTAAAAATCGGACACGATGGGTAGATTAACAAGATGTTTATCTTTCATTTGCTGTATTGGACTTGTTAATGTGTGAAAGTTAAATATTTCTAAAGAATATTTTTTTCAGCTGAATGGGAGGGGGTGTTCCCTTGCGCCCCCCTATGCATGGAAAATGCCGTTATTACAATCAGAAAAAATCAAGTAGATGCTTTTCCAATTGGATCTGGAAGATTCGCTCGACCTTATTAATGGCTTCCTCAAGCGTAAAAGTGCTGGAATTATGAGGGAATTAAGTCAAGGTCAGAACACTGCTTATCTGTAGACACACCTCCGCCACGCCTTTATTTCTTAGCTCTCCACCCAGAACAAATAGCAGGTGGATAGCATGCTATTCAGACCCAGTGCCAGGATAAGGTGACTGAGGGGGCAGTTAAAATTGGTGAGGGGGGCACAATTATGGGGGGTTCCTGCATTGGAATTATATTGAATTCGGCTTATATCACGCTATAACACAATACATATACAGTTCAAATGCTTAGACTCCAAGACCATTGAGTCTGTAGCCTATCTCCGCTGCACTGTATCAGCATAATGGACAGCGCCCTACACACTAAAACAAAGTCACTTTGGTATAAGCTACAAGATAGATGAGGTAATTCACCTATTACAGACAGTCTACATGAATGCAGCCATACACAGGGCTGTTTTATGAAAATAATCCAGACTAAACGCTGAAAGTAGTAGCCCAGTTATAGCAGTCTGGTTTACTGGCTTGCCTCTAAAGCTAAGCAGAGTTGGTCCTGGTTGATCCCTGGATGGGAGACCAGATGCTGCTGGAAGTGGTGTTGGAGGGCCAGTAGGAGACATTATTTCCTCTGGTCCCCCCAAAAAGTATCAGTTTGGCCCTCATACAATCATGGCCACCTAATCATCCCCAGCTTCCAATTGGCTCATTGGTCCCTCCTCCACTCCCCTGTAAATATTCCCCAGGTTGTTGCTGTACATGAGATTGTGTTATCAGTTAACTTACCTGGTAAAATAAGGGTTAAAAATATATATACTGTACAAAAATACAAACACGTGTTCCCATGTTTAATGAGCTGAAATAAAAGATCCCAGAAATTTTTCATATGCACATAAAGCTTCTCTCTCAAATGTTGTGCACAAATTTGTTTACATCCCTGTTAGTGAGCATTTCTCCTTTGCCAAGATATCCACCTGACAGGTATGGCACATCAATATGCTGATTAAACATCATTACACAGGTGCACCTTGTGCTGTGGACAATAAAAGGCCACTAAAATGTGCAGTTTTGTCTCACAACACAATGCCACAGATGTCTCAAGTTTTGAGGGAGTGTGCAATTGGCTTGCTGACTGTAGGTATGTCCACCAGAGCCGATGGCAGAGAAATTAATGTTAATTTCTCTACCATAAGCTGCCTCCAACGTTGTTTTAGAGAATATGGTAGTACGTCCAACCGGCCTCACAACCACAGGCCATGTGTAACCACGCCAGTCCAGGACCTCCACATCCGGTTTCTTCACTGCATGACCGTCTGAGACCAGCCAGACCATCTGAGACCAGTCACCCGGACAACTGATGAAAGTGTGGGTTCGCACAACTGAAGAATGTCTGCACAAACCTTTAGAAACCGTTTCAGGGAAGCTCATCTGCGTGCTTTTCATCCTCACCAGGGCCTTGACCTGACTGCCGTCCCCAATGCATGCTTTTAGAAGGCAAACTAACAATTCCACTATTGTTGTTCACAGCACACACATCAGCGTGTCGCCTTATCTCATTACCAGCTGATTATCAGCTGTTGTCAAACACATGTGAGTCTGGAAAGACACTTCTCTTCCTCAAAGTGAGCAGCAAATTTGACTAGATGAAAAGCTGAAATGAGTATAACAAAATATTGTCTATTATATTGACAAGATATTTGAGTGCCTGTCTCCAACAATGGAAATACATGTCCTCAAAGATGTCAGGCTGGCGAGAAGTGGCGACATCAGGTGGGAACATTTTAGCCAATGAGAGAGCAGACAAACGTTCTATTTTGGTATACCTAAAATGCCTACTATTTAGAATGCAGGTGTGGGTATTCAGACACGCCTACTCACTCATACATGAAAATAAATGATGGATTACAAAAGCGACGTGGTACAAAAACATGTTTTTATAATTCTTTATTGTTTTCATATGAAACAAATCAACTCTTTCCACTGTCTTTGAAGTGTCTTTTCATAAATTTCGTACATTCATATAATGTTAATTTGAAAGAAAACATCTTTGAACTTGGCACTTAGAAAACAACCAGAAGGAATTATCACCTTAATTTAGAACAAATTTTACAAAGCCATTCAAACAGTAATTTTTTGTATAATTTTGTATGTTTTTTAAACCCAACTTAAAAAATTGAGAATATTCAAAATACAGTTTTTTTTCCCCTCACCTCTTATTGTCCTTACTTACAAATATGTACATGAAAGTAATTTTCCTAATTCTGTTTTCCTCCATATTTCTTCAGCGAAAAATAAAATAAAATGCCAGACATTTATATTTTCTCTCACCTGTGACGATTGATCCTTTAGCCTATAGCTCACCACAGTCAACATGAATCCTGATCTTGTCCACATTCTGATTGGGCCCACAATTTCAGACATGGGTCCACGCATTGTTGACCAGATTTCCTGGTCCCTCCCTGTATGCAAAATATTTAACAAAAGCATATTTCCAAATAATATATATTTTTTAATACACATACAGTATTGATGCCAAAAGTCAATGATTTCAGAGGGTTGTGTAATGATGACTTAAATGGTTTCACTGTCCAGATCCGTCTACACTTGTAAGATAGCCATCTGCTCACAATCAGATCACAAAACATCTTTCCATTATCTACACCTGTCAAAAAATGTGGGCACAATCAGAATGTGGAGGAAAAAAGATGCATGTTAGAACCTAGTATAAACGGAGCTTGAGTGTCTGTGATTGCGCTGAGGCTGAGTAGTCAGATTGAAGTCCCATGGCTTACATCAATGGCTTCTGGAATGGTTCTTCCAGGCCCTGATTGGTATGACTTTGGCATTGGTGTCTTGACAGGGCTCTGTTGGCAGAGCCCCCCGTTGGGCGCCCTGTGTTTGCAGCGGATAGCGGGCATGGTGGCGCTGCTGAGGGGGAGGGTTCTGCCAGTGCCCCTGCCAAGTGTCCTTCCTGCTCCTTGTCCCTCCTGGAGGAAAGTGGTCACAGAGACCGACTCCCTGTGATGGCCCAGGTAGTGGTCCCGTGAAGGCAGGCCTTCCAGGGACTGGCTGGGCTGCATGCTGCTGATGTCCAGGGCAGAGATCTCGATAGATTGGCCCGGCAGCTGCTTGTGCACCATGTCCTCATCCAGGAGGCTGTTCAAACGCTTGTGGACCTGCTCTAGATTCACCTCTTTGTCCTGGAGAGAGAGAGTGAGAGAGAGTGGAGGAGAGAGAAAGGGAGAAAGATACAGACAAAGTTTATTAGGGAGGAGAAGGTCAAGAAAAGTGAAAAGGGGGGGGGTAAAGAAAGGTTTGAAGGAGAAAGAAGCTGTGATGAGCAATTGTTTGATTTAACATGGTTAATTCTCCACATTGTCTACATTACATTTCCTATTGGAAAATATGGAATTTGAATGTTGATTTACTTCAAAACAATATTATTCAAGTAACACTAACGTAAAACCTACGTCAACACTACGCTGCAATCACAAGCTGGAAAATTCAAGCATAATGGTGGTGAGACATTACCTTACAACAAAAAAATTAAATGATTTCATCTGAAATGTGTTATTTTAAGCATGTATCCCCAATTACAATGAACTATTACCAGAAAGTCTCTTCCTTCAGTACACAGCAAATTTGAGAGTATTAATTTAACACCAGGCATGTTCATTTGAACAGTCGTCCAGTGTTTATTTAGGTACTTTCTCATCAGTGTTAATTTAACACTTTTTGTAATGCTAATATTGAAACTCTAAATGTTAAGATATAACACTTCAGGTGTTGTTCAAATGACCCATGGGAGCGTTTTTTCAACACTCATCCAGTGTTTATATAGGGCCACTCAGTGTTAATTTAACAGGTTTAGTGTTCATATTGATACAGTTGGGAGTGTTAAAATATAACACCTCAGATGTTGTTCAAATGACCCATGGGAGTGTTTTTTCAACACCCCCGGTATTAAGCAGTAATTCAGTGTTGGGGATCAACTCTAGAGAATGCATCCTGTAGCTGAATTGACACCAGGAAGTGCCAAATATGCACACTAGGAAATAACCATTTTTTGTCTCATTTTCTCCCACTCATAAATCAAGCCTGCAAGTAGAAGGCAATTTAAAAGAAGAAATAAAGGATTCGTTACAAGAGTAGTGACTCTGCTTTGTTTCATTTATTTATGCCACAAACAGTGCATCACAGGCACATTAGAATGAAAGAGGTGCATCACAGGCACATTCAATTTAAATCAGTGCATCACAGACACATTAAAATGAAATCAGTGTATAACAGGCGCATCACAGTCAAAACAGTGCATCACGGGCACATTAAAATTATTTGCAGAGTTGCTATTTAAAACAAGTGGAAGCCCTCAAAAGACTAGGTATGCAATTTTCTTGACAAAGTTGCCAATAATGTCATACAAAGGAACAACATAAAGGCTCTCATCAGCACCATAAGCACTTTGAAGGATAAAAGGATTATACAATTTCAGATCATCAACATTGACAACAACACTATCAAACACAGCGAATGCATGGTAATGTTCACTGAACTTATCAGTATGCAACTTGTCCAGCAATAGGTATACAATATAGTCAACCACAAAAGTCTGTGATTTCATGCTCCATCTTACTGCAAACTAACAGTCCCTCTCTGTACTCTGTGCCATCCATCTTAACCCAGCTGGTAAAGTAAATGGCTTTCTGCATAGTGACCTGAAGTGACGCTGCCAACTCCTCACCACCAGTAAAATCACTCAGGGAAAATGCTTTCATCGGTCCATACTGTCACACCCTGGCCACAGAGGCTTTTTATTCTCTATTTTGGTTTGGCCAGGGTGTGACTAGGGTGGGCGTTCTGTTCTTTTGTCTATGTTTTTGTACTTCTTTGTTTTTGACCGGGTATGGTTCTCAATCAGGGAAAGCGGTCTGTCGTCGTTGCTGATTGACAACCATACTTAAATAGCTCTTGTCCACATGGGTTTTGTGGGTAGTTGTTTTCTGTTTTGTGTTTCTGCACCTGACAGGACTGTTTAGTTTTCGTTCATTCTCTTTGTTATTTTGTTTTGTGTTCAGTTTAAATAAAAATAACATGAACACTTACCACGCTGCACTTTGGTCCACACCTCCCTCAGACGAACATCGTTACACATACTCTGTATGTCGCAATGGTGATATCTCCCTGTGATAGCCTATAACAAATTTGTGTTTTTTGGAAAGGGACTTAGTAATGTTCTTGAGGGTGTTTTTAAAGAGTTTGTACTTTTCCTCAAACCTCATGCTCCACATTATGCCATAAAGGACCGATTTATCTTATGCATGCTGGGTAAGTGATGTTAAGGCATTATCGAATGTTTCAGATACACAGTCATGCCCTGGCTAAGAAAAGGGGAAAAAACAGCAGTAAATTCCAGTTCTTATTTCCTGGTGGAACATCACCCAAAATCAAGTGAACATTTCTCATAAGACACAGAGTTTGAATAGAATTAAGTGCTATGCTATTTCCACTGTTCTCTAGGTTGACTTTAGTTGGACGGTTTTTGTGCTCCAAGTACCCATAGTCAAACGAGTAGATTCTAGAGAGAAGCGCACGTTTCGAAATCAAGGGGTTATCCATAGGCATAACTGACAGAAGAGCTTGTTTAATTTGGGAGTGCGGCCCAGTAGTAAGCTCTTCTAAATCACACACTACTGTAGACACGACACCACAAGTAAGCAACTTGTCAATGATGGAGGCACACATATCTTTAGCAAGACTGTAAAACAGCGCCGGTAAGTAAAATGGCACCGGAGCAGAAGGCAGACGTTTTACGTTCCCCCAACCGATTGTTTTTCTGTTAGTTTATCTGTGTTATTTGTAACTTATTGTTTTACTGTACATAATGTTGCCACTACCAACTCTTGTGATGGAAAATAACTTCTAGACATCAGGACTGCGATTACTCACCACGGACTAGCAGAATCCTTTTTCTTCTTTCACGACTCTGACGAGCCCGAGGCGGAGGATATACGGCTCCCTCAGGAACAGGCCCCGACCCCAGTGATCTGCGTGAAGAGAAGGCGGAGGGCGGGCTGCCTTCTGAGTAGGAGGCGATCGGGAAAAAAATACACCCCTCAATTCTGCTCGCAAACACGCAATCTTTGGACAATAAAATGGACAAGTTACTGGGAAGATTAAACTACCAATGGGACGTTAAAAACTAACATTTTATTCTTCACGGAGTTATGGCTGAATGACAACAATATCAAAATACAGCTGGCTGGTTAAACGATGTACCGGCAGGATAGAACAGCGGCGTCTGGTAAGACAAGGAGCGGCGGTCTATGTATTTTATGCGCAGCTGGTGCACAATATTTAAGGAAGTCTCGAGCTATTGCTCGCCTGAGGTAGAGTTTTTCATGCTAAGCTGCAGACCACATCACCTACCAAGAGAGTTTTCATCTATATTCGTTGTATCTGTTTACATACCACCACAGTCAGAGGTGAGCACTAAGACAGCATTAAATGAGTTGTATTCCGCCATAAGCAAACAAGAAAACGCTCACCCAGGAGGCACTCCTAGTAGCCGGGGACTTTAATGCAGGGAAACTTAAATCCGTTTCACCTCATTTATAACATGTTAAATGAGCAACCAGAAGGAAAAGAACTCTGGACCCACCTATACTCCACACAGAGATGTGTACAAAGCTCTCCCTCGCCCTCCATTTGGAAAATCTGACTATAATTCTATCCTCCTGATTCCTGCTTACAAGCAAAAAGTAAAGCAGGAAGCACCAGTGACTAGATTGATAAAAAAGTGGTCAGATGAAGCAGATGCTAAGCTACAGGACTGTTTTGCTAGCACAGACTGGAATATGTTCCGGGATTCCTCCAATGGCATTGAGGAGTACACCACATCTGTCATTGGCTTCATCAATAAGTGCATTGATGACGTCCCCCCCACAGTGACTGTACGTACATTCCCTAACCAGAAACCATGGATTACAGGCAGCATCCGTACTGACCTAAAGGCTCGAGCTGCCGCTTTCAAGGAGCCGGACTCTAACAAGGAAGCTTGTAAGAAATCTCACTATGTCCTGCGACGAACCATCAAACAGGCAAAGCGTCTAAGGACTAAGATCGAGTCATACTACACCGGCCCCAACGCTCGCCGGATGTCGCAGGGCCTTTAAAACATTACAGACTACAAAGGGAAGCACAGACAAGAGCTGCCCAGTGACACAAGCCTACCACAAGCCTACTACTTCTATGCTCACTTCGAGGCAAATAACACTGAAACATGAATGAGAGCACCAGCTGTACCAGAAGACTGTGTGATCATGCTCTCCGCAGCCGATGTGAATAAGACCTTTGGACAGGTCAACATTCACAAGGCCACATGGCCAGATGGATTACCAGGACGTGTACTGCGAGGATGCACTGACCAACTAGCAAGTGTCTTCACTGACATTTTCAACCTATCCCTGTACGAGTCTGTAATTCCAACATGTTTCATGCAGACCACCATAGTGCCTGTGCCCAAGAACACTAAGGTAACCTGCCCAAATGACTACCCGATCCGTAGCACTCACGTCTGTAGATATGAAGTGCTTTGAAAGACTGGTCATGGCTCACATCAACACCATCATCCCAGAAACCTTAGACTCACTCCAATTTGCATACCACCCAAACAGATCCACAGATGATGCAGTCTCTATTGAACTCCACTGCCCTTTCCCACCTGGGCAAAAGGAACACCTATGTGAGAATGCTATTCATTGACTATAGCTCAGCGTTCAACACCATAGTGCCCTCAAAGCTCATCAATAAGCTAAGGACCCTAGGACTAAACACCTCCCTCTGCAACTGGATCCTGTACTTCCTGACCGGCCGCCCCCAGGTGGTAAGGGCAGGTAACAATACATATGCCACGGTGATCCTCAACACAGGGGCCCCCCAGGGGTGTGTGCTCAGTCCCCTCCTGTAGTCCCTGTTCACTAATGACTGCACGGCCAGAAACGACTCCAACATCATCATAAAATTTGCCGATGACACAACAGCGGTAGGCCTGATCACCGACAACAACGATACAGCCCATAGGGAGGTGGTCAGAGACCTGGCCATGTGGTGCAAGGACAACAACCTCTGCCTCAACATGATCAAGACAAAGGAGATGATTGTGGACTACAGGAAAAAGAGGACAGAGCACGACGGGGCTGCAGTGGAGCAGGTTGAGAACTTCAAGTTCCTTGGTGCCCACATCACCAACAAACTAACATGGTCCAAGCACACCATGACAGTTTTGAAGCGGGCATGACAAAACCTACTCCCCCTCAGGAGACTGAAAAGATTTGGCATGGGTCCTCAGATCCTCAAAAGGTTCTACAGCTGCACCATCGAGAGCATCCTCTCTGACTGGTTGCACCACTGCCTGGTATGGCAACTGCTCGGCTTTCGACCACCAGGCACTACAGAGGGTAGTGCGAATGGCTCAGTACATCACTGGGGCCAAAGCTTCCAGCCATCCAGGACCTCTATACCCGGCGGTGTCAGAGGAAGGCCCTAAAAATTGTCAAGGACTCCAGCCACCCTAGTCATAGACCATTCTCTCTGCTACCACACGACAAGCGGTACAGGAGCGCCAAATCTAGGTCCAAGAGGCTTCTAAACACCTTCTACCCCTAAGCCTTAATTAATAAGACTCCTGAGCATCTAGTCAAATGGCTACCCAGAATATTCACATTGCCCCTCCCCTCTCCATGCCACTTTCTGTTGTCAAACTATGCATAGTCACTTTAATTAACTCTACCTACATGTACATACTACCTCAACTAACAGATGTGCCCCCACACAGACTCTGTACCGGCACCCCCCTGTATATATTGTTATTTTTTTACTGCTCCTCTTTAATTACTTGCTACTTTTATCTCTTATTCTTATCTGCATTTTTTTTTTACGACACCGCCGGTTAGGGGCTCGTAAGTAAGCATTTCACTGTAAGGTCTACACGTGTTGTATTCGGCGACTAATAAACCAATACAATTTGATTTGAATGTCCATTCTTCTCAAAACAATCACTTTGAGTGTTATCATGTGGGACACCAATGTCACCACCCATTTGTGGAGCTTCTGACTGGACTGGAGAATCGGCAACATGAGAGAGCCCTTCTAAGCTTAATGCATCAACTACTTGACCAATATTCTTATGAATACTATTCAAATGTTTTCAGAAACCTGAGTATGTTGAAAACTGCAGTCTATAAAGCAGCATTCCCCAAGAGAGGATGGCTTTCACTTCAGCAGTAATAAATTCATGAACTTCTTTGAGGAAAAGATCATGATTTTAGAAAGCAAATTGCGGACTCCTCTATAAATATGCGTATTCCTTCAAAGCTCAGTTGTCCTGAGTCTGCCCAACTCTGCCAGGACCTAGGATCAAGGGAGACACTCAAGTGTTTTAGTACTATATCTCTTGACACAATAATGAAAATAATCATGGCCTCTAAACCTTCAAGCTGCATACTGGACCCTATTCCAACTAAACTACTGAAAGAGCTGCTTCCCGTGCTTGGCCCTCCTATGTTGAACATAATAAACGTCTCTCTATCCACCGGATGTGTACCAAACTCACTAAAAGTGGCAGTAATAAAGCCTCCCTTGAAAAAGCCAAACCTTGCACCAGAAAATATAAAAAATTATTGGCTTATATCGAATTTTAGAAAAGGCTGTTGCGCAGCAACTCACTGCCTTCCTGAAGACAAACAATGTACACGAAATGCTTCAGTCTGGTTTTAGACCCCATCATAGCACTGAGACTGCACTTGAAGGTGGTAAATTACCTTTTAATGGCATCAGACCGAGGCTTTGTATCGGTCCTCGTGCTCCTAGACCTTAGTGCTGCTTTTGATACCATCGATCACCACATTCTTTTGGAGAGATTGGAAACCCAAATTGGTCTACACGGACAAGTTCTGGCCTGATTTAGATCTTATCTGTCGGAAAGATATCAGTTTGTCTCTGTGAATGGTTTGTCCTCTGACAAATCAACTGTAAATTTCGGTGTTCCTCAAGGTTCCGTTTTAAGACCACTATTGTTTTCACTATATATTTTACCTCTTGGGGCTGTCATTCGAAACCATAATGTTATTAACTTTCACTGCTATGTGGATAACGCACAGCTGTACATTTCAATGAAACATGGTGAAGCCCCAAAATTGCCCTTGCTAGAAGCCTGTGTTTCAGACATAAGGAAGTGGATGGCTGCAAACTTTCTACTTTTAAACTCAGACAAAACAGAGATGCTTGTTCTAGGTCCCAAGAAACATAGAGATCTTCTGTTGAATCTGACAATTAATCTTAATGGTTGTACAGTCGTCTCAAATAAAACTGTGAAGGACCTCGGCGTTACTCTGGACACTGATCTCTCTTTTGACGAACATATCAAGACTGTTTCGAGGACAGCTTTTTTCCAACTAGGTAACATTGCAAAAATCAGAAACTATCTGTCCAAAAATCATGCAGAAAAATTAATCCATGCTTTTGTTACTTCTAGGTTAGACTACTGCAATGCTCTGCTTTCCGGCTACACGGATAAAGCACTAGATAAACTGCAGTTAGTGCTAAATACGGCTGCTAGAATCCTGACTAGAACCAAAAAATGTGATCATATTACTCCAGTGCTAGCCTCCCTACACTGGCTTCCTGTCAAGGCAAGGGCTTATTTCAAGGTTTTACTGCTAACCTACAAAGCATTACATGGGCTTGCTCCTACCTATCTCTCTGATTTGGTCCTGCCGTACATACCTACACGTACACTACGGTCACAAGACGCAGGCCTCCTAATTGTCCCTAGAATTTCTAAGCAAACAGTTGGAGGCAGGGCTTTCTCCTATAGAGCTCCATTTTTATGGAATGGTCTGCCTACCCATGTGAGAGACACAAACTTGGTCTCAACCTTTAAATCTTTACTAAAGACTCATCTCTTCAGTGGGTCATATGATTGAGTGTAGTCTGGCCCAGGAGTGTGTAGGTCAACGGAAAGGCTCTGGAGCAACGAACCGCCCTTGCTGTATCTGCCTGGCCGGTTCCCCTCTTTCCACTGGGATTCTCTGCCTCTATAACCCTATTACAGGGGCTGAGTCACTGGCTTACTGATGCTATTTCATGCCGTCCCTAGGAGGGGTCACTTGAGTGAGTTGAGTCACTGATGTGATCTTCCTGTCTGGGTTGGTGCCCCCCTTGGTTGTGCCATGGCGGAGATCTTTGTGGGCTATACTTGGCCTTGTCTCAGGATGGTAAGTTGGTGGTTGGAGATATCCCTCTAGTGGTGTGGGGGCTGTGCTTTGGCAAAGTGGGTGGGGTTATATCCTTCCTGTTTGGCCCTGTTCGGGGGTATCATCGGATGGGGCCACAGTGTCTCCTGACCCCTCCTGTCTCAGCCTCCAGTATTTATGCTGCAGTAGTTTATGTGTCTGGGGGCTAGGGTCCGTCTGTTATATCTGGAGTACTTCTCCTGTCTTATCCGGTGTCCTGTGTGAATTTAAGTATGCTCTCTCTAATTCTCTCTTTCTTTCTCTCTCTCGGAGGACCTGAGCCCTAGGACCATGCCTCAGGACTACCTGGCATGATGACTCCTTGCTGTCCCCAGTCCACCTGGCCATGCTGCTGCTCCAGTTTCAGCTGTTCTGCATGTGATTATTATTATTTGACCATGCTGGTCATTTATGACATTTGAACATCTTGGCCATGTTCTGTTATAATCTCCACCTGGCACAGCCAGAAGAGGACTGGCCACCCCTCATAGCCTGGTTCCTCTCTAGGTTTCTTCCTAGGTTTTGGCGTTTCTAGGAAGTTTTTCCTAGCCACCGTGCTTCTACACCTGCATTGCTTGCTGTTTGGGGTTTTAGGCTGGGTTTCTGTACAGCACTTTGAGATATCAGCTGATGTACAAAGGGCTATATAAATAAATTTGATTTGATTTGAGCACAGATCAATCTGAACTTGGTGGAGGGATAGAAGCTATTATCAAATGAAATATCAATGACTGGCTGTTTCTGTGCAACAAAGCACCGTAGTATACATTTATATAGTTAAGACGTTTTGTCCACAACTATCACGCTAGGGGTCTCTCTTGTTTTGTCTACATCAATGTTGTAGATGGTTGTCTGCACAAATGTATAGAAGTTGACAAGCGCATCATCATACATCAGGTTAAAGACAAAGTGGGCTTTTGAACAGTTCAAACACACACAGACCACTAGCTGCCTGACAGTGAACAAGCCTCTTGTCCACCCCAATGTAGTAGTTGTCAATCTTGCTCTGTCTTCTTCTGACGGCAAGGAGGTATGGTTGTTGACCATGGCTCACATCAAGATGGTCTTCAATGCTGCAGCATGACTGCAAAACACAAATGGTCTTTTTTAAGTCACTCTCCACATGTTAAGATAATGAAGAGACAATCCAAAAAAGAAATTACACAACAATTACTGTATCATCTTACCTTATGAAAGTGCACTAGTCTGCCCACAGCATCACTGGCACTGATCTTGGTCCTCTTCCCTCCTGCTGGTGGTAGGAGGAGATGAAGCAGCAGCAGCATGGAGGACATATCATTGTCACAGTCTGAGCACAAGAAAAGGCAAACATCCCAAATCACATGAAACAATATCGCTGAGTTTGAAACATTGCTTTAACCACGAGATAATCCACTTACTGGTTTCGCTGTCATTCTCTGGCAGTTTTCAGCAGGCGACACAAATCGGTGGTCGCTGTTGGGATTTTGCCAATTTGATGACTTTAGGCTTCAATACAGTGTCCAACTTTTCAATGAATTTAGAGGTTGTTTCATTGTCAAACATCAGCAAAAAGTCCTGATTTACCTAAAACAAAGTGGATCAACTCAACTTCAACATCTAATATGTCTTACCCACCAGGTCTACTAGTCAGGGCATCTCGGACCATCTATTAAGACAAGACAAAAGTTAAACAATTTTGGGTTGTTTTATGCTGTTGGTATCTCCATGAAGACCAAACACAGAAATGGGATTATCAACATCCAATATCAGTTATGGCTAAATCTCCTGATGTTGTTTTGACCTTTTTAAATCTCAGGTCTAAATCACTTGACGAGAGGGATAATGTGTCTATTCACGAAGTAGATGTTAGACAGCCGGCAGGAAAAAGTCTGAGCACAAACAATGGATCAAAGCAATCAATCTATACATTCATGTTACTTGAAAACATTATGTGAGACTGTAGAAAGATTGTGAGGCACAGGTCTGGACTGGCCTCAATCAGGTCCAGCAGGACATCCTCCACCTCCTTTTGTGAATCATCAATAACGTGTATTTGTGCTGAAGGGGGCAGTCCAAACCTATTTTGGACTACAAAAAAGAGAGACTAATCAGAATACAGGGAGATAAGCCACCTAAGGGGCAACAATAATAGGTCTGACCCAAATCAAGCCCAAGTGTTCAATTTCAGAAAATACATCAGACAGTTCATATATTCACCTTGATTAATGAAAGATCTGATTAATGAAACCAGGCTGCAACTTCATAAACTTCTTGCATTTTTGGTATTGGACCTTCACCAACATGTTACTCTGCACTCCTGCAAAATGTGATTACATACAATGTCATATTTAAGTTAAATTTGGTTGCAAACATTTTATGGTAAAGCTTTACATATAGAAACAATCACACAAAATGCCCCCTTATAATGTCTCCCCTTTGTCTTCCCTGCAGTGGATCAACCATTTGTTCCAAATGCCACTTTAATGATGTAACAGGTTTCTACCTGCCTGCGGATCTGGGGCTGGCAAGGCAATATTCCAGTGAAATCAACAAACCAAACTAACTAGCTACAAACAGTTACCACCACCACTCAAATATATTGGAAAGTTAAACTGTATACATTTCAAGCTGTATTGGCATGAACACAATGTCTGATCTGTGATTAACAACAAACACACACCATAGACATGTTAATCTAAATGGCTGAGGAAAACCCTATAACGTCTGGCCATGTGTGCTAGCTAGCTAACATTAGCACTAAGTTACGGTTGAGGTCGGTGTTGTAGGTAGCTATATAGCTAGCTAACAATTTTTTTGCCAGACAAACATTCTTAGTTATATGCGTTTTGAAGAACAAATTAGTAGATATTAGCCATTTTGTAACCTTCATTTCCTGGCTAGCTACATGCTGCACCAAACAAGGCTCAAATTGATCACACTCGGTCACAACCCAATCTAATCGTTTGCTAATTTTAGCGAACTAATGAAGTTGAGATAAAGTTCCCGCTAACATTTAGCTAGATAGTAATTAATCTAACGCTATCATTAACTAACCATGTTAGCTAGCTAGCAACCTTCTAAATCTAAAGTTCACTGATGTAGCTATTATCTATAAACAAAGATCTCGACCATTCACTTAGCCGATATAACAAGTTTGGCCACCAGCTAACTATTTAAAAATATTTTAAAACATGAACATATTACTTACCTTACACTACTGCACAATTCCAGCTGCCATTGAACCATAGGCAATTAGATGCACAGGAAGGTTCAAGTTAAAATTGGAAGCTCAATCAACACTGCTCACTGCCACCGCCCAACATCTGTACAGTAACTCTCACCTGGGAGTGAGAAAAACAACTTTTAAATCAACACCTCTTAACACAGCTAATGTAACACCAAGAGAATGAACACTTGTTAACACTGGCCAATTTGCTGTGTAGAATGCCTTTAAATAAATGTTTCTATGGACAACAGATGCTGTACCTGTAGCACACTACTGCATGAAAACAATCACGTCCTTATAGACCGACTGGTTGAGATGGGTATACAATGCGATGCATCACACTTTGTGGGACAAGATAGACACAATGAAGGAGACAAAGACCTAAAATCATTTAAATAAATCATTTTTTGAAAGTCTCTATATTTTTGGTCGTTCACTACTCCAAATGTTGTAATTTGTGAAAAAAAAGTGCCAATAGAAATGTTATGGATAATAGGATCGCGCAGAAAAATCTAGTGCACCGTTAAACAGCCAAAAGTATGGCTTCCTAGCTACTTCTCCTTCTCCTTCCTCTCATTGTTACCAAACATTTCCCATGCATCCATTCTATTTAAATCATAACATAAAGACGCCAAACAACAGAAGAGACCATGGAGTAAGACGACCAGTGAAGCGATACATATCTGGGCTTGACAATCTGGACCCCCTATTTCTGAAACTTTCCGCCGCCATTGTCGCAACCCCTATTACCAGCCTGTTCAACCTCTCTTTCATATCGTCTGAGATCCCCAAGGATTGGAAAGCTGCCGCAGTCATCCCCCTCTTCAAAGGGGAGACACCCTGGACCCAAACTGTTACAGACCTATATCCATCCTGCCCTGCCTATCTAAGGTCTTCGAAAGCCAAGTCAACAAACAGGTCACTGACCATCTCGAATCCCACCGTACCTTCTCCGCTGTGCAATCTGGTTTCCGAGCCGGTCACGGGTGCACCTCAGCAACACTCAAGGTACTAAACGATATCATAACCGCCATCGATAAAAGACAGTACTGTGCAGCCGTCTTCATTGACCTTGCCAAGGCTTTCGACTCTGTCAATCACCATATTCTTATCGGCAGACTCAGTAGCCTCGGTTTTTCGGATGACTGCCTTGCCTGGTTCACCAATTACTTTGCAGACAGAGTTCAGTGTGTCAAATCGGAGGGCATGCTGTCCGGTCCTCTGGCAGTCTCTATGGGGGTGCCACAGGGTTCAATTCTCGGGCCGACTCTTTTCTCTGTATATATCAATGATGTTGCTCTTGCTGCGGGCGATTCCCTGATCCACCTCTACGCAGACGACACCATTCTATATACTTTCGGCCCGTCATTGGACACTGTGCTATCTAACCTCCAAACAAGCTTCAATGCCATACAACACTCCTTCCGTGGCCTCCAACTGCTCTTAAACGCTAGTAAAACCAAATGCATGCTTTTCAACCGATCGCTGCCTGCACCCGCATGCCCGACTAGCATCACCACCCTGGATGGTTCCGACCTTGAATATGTGGACATCTATAAGTACCTAGGTGTCTGGCTAGACTGCAAACTCTCCTTCCAGACTCATATCAAACATCTCCAATCGAAAATCAAATCAAGAGTCGGCTTTCTATTCCGCAACAAAGCCTCCTTCACTCACGCCGCCAAGCTTACCCTAGTAAAACTGACTATCCTTCCGATCCTCGACTTCGGCGATGTCATCTACAAAATGGCTTCCAACACTCTACTCAGCAAACTGGATGCAGTCTATCACAGTGCCATCCGTTTTGTCACTAAAGCACCTTATACCACCCACCACTGCGACCTGTATGCTCTGGTCGGCTGGCCCTCGTTACATATTCGTCGCCAGACCCACTGGCTCAGGTCATCTACAAGTCCATGCTAGGTAAAGCTCCGCCTTATCTCAGTTCACTGGTCACGATGGCAACACCCATCCGTAGCACGCGCTCCAGCAGGTGTATCTCACTGATCATCCCTAAAGCCAACACCTCATTTGGCCGCCTTTCGTTCCAGTACTCTGCTGCCTGTGACTGGAACGAATTGCAAAAATCGCTGAAGTTGGAGACTTTTATCTCCCTCACCAACTTCAAACATCAGCTATCTGAGCAGCTAACCGATCGCTGCTGCTGTACATAGTCTATTGGTAAATAGCCCACCCATTTTCACCTACCTCATCCCCATACTGTTTTTATTTATTTACTTGCTCTTTTGCACACCAATATCTCTACCTGTACATGACCATCTGATCATTTATCACTCCAGTGTTAATCTGCAAAATTGTAATTATTCGCCTACCTCCTCATGCCTTTTGCACACATTGTATATAGACTCCCCCTTTGTTTTCTACTGTGTTATTGACTTGTTAATTGTTTATTCCATGTGTAACTCTGTGTTGTCTGCTCACACTGCTATGCTTTATCTTGGCCAGGTCGCAGTTGCAAATGAGAACGTGTTCTCAACTAGCCTACCTGGTTAAATAAAGGTGAAATAAAATAAAAATAAAATAAATAAATATCTATTCCTACCCATCGCCCATGCCCTCCCCCCAACCCCACACAGTACCCCGTATATCTCAGGTCTCTCCTGACCTGTGTCAATAGTTTCTGCCTCCTCCCAGTCTCTGTCTGTCCACATGTCACACCTGCTTTCTGGTGAAGCACTTGTAATGTCATTATATGTCAATGGACCAGAAACCCTTTCCAGACTGTAGACCTTAGTGGCCTGCATATGATCACAGACAATCATACAGTATGTAAATAACCAGCATGGTATCTGGAGATTGACATATAATTGCAAAAACGCGTATAGGGCGTATTTGGACGGGGTACAATTTACTGGAAATTGTTGTCATATTGTCTACATACACTGTAGCTGTCATAAGTGGTCTTTGTAGCTCAGTTGGCATCGCATGGCTCTCGTTAAAGCCAGGTTAGTGGTTCGATTCCCAGGATCACCCACACGTAAAATGGGATGCACGCTTGACTAAGTCGCATTAGATGAAAGTGTCTGTTAAATGACATATATTGTGAAATAACACCTGTCATTGAAGAACATTATAGGTTATGACATCCAAAGACACCTTTATGATGGAGTATTACACTAAAGGACAATAAATGGTTAATGTTTAATAAATCATCACTCGATAATCTAATGCTCCATTAATCATATATAGCCATCATGACAACAATTTTACATTAAGTCCGTTATTTTCTGTGGGACTTACTGCTTTATTGTATTGTCCAATCAAACAGACAGTGTCTTGTTTGCTCACACTTTAGTTTAGGGATCCTTGTCAAGCCTTTTATGTCTGCACACCACCAGGGGCTGCCCAGTCTCTAGCAGGATGAAGTTGTGTTTAAGCTGTTTGGAAGCAGTAATACATGGATGGATGGGCTAAAGAGAGCGTTTGCATTGAATGAGGCAGCAAATATCTACCCCGAAGTGCAATGTTGTTGAATTAATAAACCAACATAATTGTCATTATTCATATTTTTGCAGTAATCATTATTGCTATCCATGATAGTGAATCACTTTTAAGCAGAAACAAGCAAAAACAAGCAATTATTTGCATGTTTAAGTATCTTAATAATCCTTCAAAGGCTCTTTTGAAATGCAAAAAACCCAACCCAACTTCTCTCCCACTCAAAAACAAAATGAAAAGATCACAACAATTTGGACTATCATTAGGGCACACCTATAACTGGGTGTACTGCAGCTCTACTAAATCAGGGCTGGCGTCTGCGCCAGGATCCATAAAGTAGAGTGTGGCAGTGGCATCTCTGGGCAGGACCGGGGGGCCCGGGGGTCTGGGTCTCGGCCGGGGCCTAGGGAGGGGCCGCGGTGGGACCAGGCCCTGGATCGGGGCTGCATTCTCGGTCACCTCTTTGGGCTGCTCACGCCGGCAGCGGTTGCTGCTCCACCAGGTCTCCAGGGCGGCCACCAGGCAGGCCAGCAGCAGCCCTGCTGCCAGGATGCAGAAGACCCCAGCAAAGCTTTGGAGCCTCAGGGACCTGCCCTCTGGCTGGGCCTCCAAGTGGCTGTCCAGGTCACAGCGACCCTTCCTGGGCCACCACTTCTGCTTCAGGATGTCCAGGTCCCCTTTCTCCTGCAGATCCAGGATCCTTACAAACACAGAGAGAGGAGTTTTATAGTTCTGGGGCTTCACTGAAAGCACGGGGGTGGGTACTGTGCTAGAGTGAATTGCCATTCAAACATTAGTGATAGGATTATAGTAAACGGAGTGAATTAAATTGGACTCAGTTGTGAAAATGTCAGATTTCTGGTAGAGGATATGTTCAATTAATGTTTTTAATGTGAAGTATTACAATGTAGAGATCTTATTGTGTCATATAAAACCAGGTGGAGTTAGTTGTATGATACTGGATTAAAGTTAAATCAAACTGGTTATAAGAGAAGATGAATAACAGTCCTTTAAACTGTGGGCAGGAAAATGGTGACTCTTTCAAATGAATTTGTTTTGAAGTGAGTTAAACAAGAGCTGTCATCCTGATGATGAAAGGCTAAACAGAGCCCATTAGTAATCTTACAGTATGGATGAGAATGGATATTGGGGAATGATGGCTGAAGTGGCTGAAAAGTGAACAAAGATAGTGAATCTCTCCCAACCGAGAGGATGGCTAAGTACAGGGTCATTATTTAACCCCCTTTACAACCACACATCCCACACACATAGAGCAACATACGATACTGAATTGTATATTCACACTTATGCATAATCGCCATTCAATTTTTCCCATTTGGTATCTGTGTCATTCCACGAATAGAATGCCTTTGGATAGTGTAATTTTGTAAACAAATTATATTTATTTAACCAAATTTTAACATTCTGTCATGAAGAGCACGCTCAACTTCATAACAAACATGTTTCCCCATCTCCAGAGTTAAACAAAAACAAATAAAATACAGACTATAAAAGGTGACAATTAAAGTGACAGGGTTGACCGTAACAGGGTTGACGATTTCATCTTAAATCAGCTATAACTCCACTTATGACAGGGGGAATGGAAGCTGAGCAACAGGAAGGGGCAATTGACCGTTCACTAAGCCCTGCCCCCCTTGGTTACGGTTACAACCTCGGACAACATTTTCCTGGGAAGCCCAATTCCCCATTCAATCACTTGTAAAATCCCATCAAAATTATCTCAAACTGTGTTTCTACACAATTAAATTAAACACAGACTACACCTTGTTGAAACTCTTGAATATGTTGTGGTAGGATGTCATTACAATTGCTTCACAGGAACATGGTAAAATGATGTTTGTAGTGTAGCTAGCACTGAAGGCTCTGAATTCACTATCACCATGCAGTCAAAGCTATAACCACTTTTGGAGCTAACTAGTGCTCTCAAATTGTATCTTGATGTTGACAGCAGATGGGGTTAACATTGCTAACTTAGCTAGCTAACATACATTTTGAGAAAACAACGTATATTAACACTCAGAGTGCTGGAATTCTATTACTACTAGAATGGCCATGAAAGTCAGTCTAACCATTGATATTTCAGTGGTATAAGTATTCCATAATAAATAACAAATTGCTAAATTGGTGCATGTATTATGTTAAAAATGTACATTGTAATCAGTCAGAAAATGTGTTGACTGTAAATAGTGAAATTAGATGATAGTGTATTTTCTGACTAAGACAATTATTGCCTGCCCAGCTGGCATATCCAAACTACACCTAAATGAGATTGAACACTTGAGAATGAACACTTGTTAACACTGGCCAATTTGCTGTGTAGAATGCCTTTAAATAAATGAGATTGAAACTAAAGAGAATAAAGAGACTGATGACCTGTGCAGCTGACATTGACAGCATGCATTAACAAATAAGCGAGGAGGTTACCAAATAGCACTTCTTACATATCATCCTACAGAGGTCCAGTCAGGCCAGACGTTTTGATTGTTATACCCTATCAGAAAGAGCAGATTCCAAGGATTCTAACCTATTTTTGCAACAACAAAAAAACTCTACAAATTGCACGGATGGTCTCTGTTTCAAAACATAACTTTTATCTAGAATAACCATGGCTCTGTGCATTCCTCATGTGGCTACTGGTGACAATCAGCAATAGCCATTTGGGGAAAATATCCTTTCTATTTTCTTCTGTTACATTCCATAATATTCTTACTGTCAAATATGTGTGCTGACTGTGGTAGAGCAGGGCCTGTGATATCTGCTAAATGACAAGTTGATTTCATTGGCATGGTGCAACCATAGCCTTGGCTACTAAGCACAGACCTGGGTTAGGGTTTGGCTGGGGTAGGCTGTGATTTTAAATAATTTGTTCTTAACTGACTTGCCTAGTTAAATAACGGTTAAATCAAATAAAAAATACAACTGTAGCATAATATCAAGTTAACACCGGATCGGATCCACTTGGAGGATTGGATTGTCTGACTACAACCTTTATGAATACGGTATTTCATGTGTTTTGGTGTGATGATTTATGTAGTTAGTTGTAGTTGAGGACTTATTAATAGTTGATACGCTTGATGGTTGTATGGTAATATAATTGTTATTTTGATTATGATTTGATACTGGGTTTACGCTACACTTGTATGAACAGACAAACATTGCGTGACTAAGGTTGCTTGAGCTCCCTGAACTTCTTTTCCCGGGCTGGACTCTTTAGGCCCGAGGTACAGAACATTTCAGGAGGGCATGGGCGATGTATCGTGAATTTTCCACCACCCAAAGGACATCCAACCAGCCTGACAACTGTGGGAAGCATTGGAGTCAACATGGGTCAGCATCCCTGCGGAATGCTTTTGACACCTTGTAGATTCCATGCCCAGGCAAATTGAGACTATTCTGAGGGTTCTTAATGTTTTCTATACCCAAACTAATTTCACACATAACAGCAGATGAAATTAATAAAGTATAGTATGATGGGGGAGAATGGGTAAGTTGATGAGCGAGGGGCAGCAAACAATGCATTTATGTAATCATCAATTGTGAAGGAAAAACAAGGCGGGCCATTCTATTGTGTAATTAGAATAGATTAGTAATCTCAAAACAGTGTACCCTGTACCAGTCCACCGGATCCAAGCAGTTTTATTAGTCTACTCTAGGCCTATTTGGAGTAGGCTATACAATGAGAGAGAGCATAACTTACAATGGCAAAACCAAGACGAATGGATGCACATGCAATGTTAGAGTTGCTACAAGATCTGAACGAACGTGACTCAGATGGCAGGGAGGAAATAGATCATGATACCGCCATTATTATTCTGATTCATGCTGAAAGGCTTTCCGTATCTGGGTAAGGATCCATATCGGGCTGCAGGTAAGCGAGTGTTGGATAATGTTTAAGATCGAATAATGTTTCAGATCAGATGGTACTGAAAGGAGGAATTCGCCGCTGGCCTGTTGCTGTGTTTTACAACATGCTTGACTTGGCCGCTATCAACTCTACCTGTTGTTTAAACAATGCATGAACACCATGAGCAGGAGAGACTTCATCATGAGTCTGACAAGCAGGCTATGTGAGAGACATATGAGGGTCAAGACAGCAGCAAAAATTCAGAGCAAATTGCAAACAGCTCCCAGGGAGGAGAAACTACAAAGTGAGCTGATGCACTCGGGACAGAACCCATGACACCTGGTTCAGGTGCAAGCAACTTGTTTGTGGGAAGTGTTGCAATCAAGTGAAAGTGTTGAAGATTTGTGGTGACTGTTAGGACAAAGGATAACATCTAAATGAGATCCACCTGTTGCACGAAGACATACCATACTGTAAGCACGAACGAGGCCACAAACAATGTGTCTAAGTGAAACTATTTTGACCTGTCATATCAACACTTATATTAATTATATTGCAATTATAATGGTGATTTTCACTTCACAAGCACGCTTGGCGCTTATACTGATGTTTAGGCTACTCACATTTTCTGATTTTCTTCATTGACCATGTGTCTTGCGGTTTGGCTATTTTTGTTTTGTCTTTATAAAAACAAGCTTTTACTGTGTTTCAACACACATGCTTTTTGTTTCATACTTGTAAAAAAGGCACTCCACAAAACATTTATTTTCCACTTGAAATATTTTTTTTAGTTTTCTTCATTTTACAGAGCCTACAGTAATAAACTAATGAAAATGGGGACAGGTGGGTTCAAGGAGGAAATGGCTTTATTGACAAAATCTTGTACTATCCCATCACAAAAGTTCACATAACAGGGTTGCCTAAGCCTGAGGGACAAATGTAAATGAATCACTAATCACATTAAATAAATAATGCTGTATAGAAGTTACTTTGTCAAAGCATTTGGGGAAATTTGGGGGTTAAGTGGGTTCAAATCTACCGAGAAGTCAGACAAACATGAAGTAGGGCATGCCAAATTGGTGATTTTCTGAAAAAAACTAAACTTATTTTAATAGATTGGCCACGGTACAAAATTCTTTAGAACCCTCTTCCCGATAGATTAAAATCTGTCTGCTCTATTTGTTCGGCTGCCCAGAGAACAAGCTACTCATCAATTTCAGTGATGAATGGAGAATGGTACTCATTTTAATAAAGTTTGATCAAAGCCGAATCAATGTCTGCAAGACCACAATGATAGTAACTTATTCACAAAACAAAACAGAATATAATAGCAAAGTATAACATTACTGTAATATATAAATTCTTATATTTTAGGATGATCGTGAGAATGGTCGCATTTTTCTCTCACGTGGCCAATCATCAAGTGTGCCACTAGGCAAAATGTGCTTAGATTGAAACAAAAGGTATGATACAGGTGTGATACAGTTAACACCATCTGTATTAAAATTCACTCACTGTACATCATTCATAACCCTGTTCTTTGAAAGAGCACTACATAACTCAAGATCTAAATGCATATTCCCATGAAACTGATTGAGAGCAAATGGTTGGCATGTAGATGCTGCATGGATGTTTCACTGGAAAAACTTGAAGAATTCTCATTCACCTTTGAGAAGGGGGCAGGGTGACCTCAAAGTTGTGCCTAAAGCAGGGCCGGACTAGCGCATTTCGGGCCCCGGGGCACCAACCTCCAGGGAATTTCAACACATTTTGACATGGGGTAGGAAGAAATATGTGCAGTTTTATAATGCAATTCTACACATTTTGTCATGTGGCTGAGAGAAAATGTACTGTTTTGTTGCACATCTCATGCTATTCTTCACATTTTTATCACGAGGATGAGAGAAGTTTGCAGTTTTGAAGCCAACTTCCTGCTATTCTACACATTTTTCCATTATTTATGACGTGTTCAAATCTGGGAAGCCCCCAGTTTTTTTTTATTTGGGTTCCCTGTGTGCCCGTTCAGTAATACGGCCCTGGCGTAAAGCAGAGGTAAAAGAAGCATATGTGCAGAATATTTTTTGCTCTGGGGAAGAGGGTTCCAGGGGGGTGGGACAGGGAGGAACGTAACGGGTGGTTACCTTTGATAGAGTGTGAGAGGGAGGTGCTTCTCTAACAGGTGGGGGAGAGAGTGACGCGGTGAGGGAGAGACGAGAGACGCAACCAACCAAACCGACTCGCGTTATGTTAGACTAATAGCTGCCATAGCTAGGTTATTCATCATCAAATATGATCATGTAGTACCGGTCTTGACTGCATCAAACCAGGAGAATCTAGATATGCTAGTTAACATTAGCTAACTAGGCTAATTGAGGCTGCAGTGCATGCGCTTTCATCATACAGTTACAAATAACTCCATTCAGAAAATTAAGTAGCTGCCTACCTGTTGGCTCTTGGTTGTTGTAGCCTATCCTCCTTTTATCTTTTAAATTCTGTTGATTAGATATCCTAACTTTTGCCAAACATGGAGGCTCTATGACTGTAGACTGTCACCGCTGTGATGACTTATGATTGGCCGCCAACAATAACAAAAACGAGCTACACGCACCACGCTCCACTCTCGGGAAAAGTAACAGCAGCAGCATAAATTATAAAATGTCTCTCTCTACTGCAGCAGTCGTGTCGGATCTGTACGGGGCCTTCCGGACATGTCAGTTAAAATTACACATACCAGACCTGTGACATTATTTAGAATTACAGATCAGGTCTTGGATATTCGGGTACAGGTGGATCTGTGAAGACCTCTAGTCCCAAGGACCCAAGGATAAAACAAGGTGGCATAGTACGGCTAAAGCAATAGCTATTTATATGTTAAATCCACAAAGTTACAAAAACACACTTGGAATTTGTTTGTTACAGCATAGATGTATGGAATCCAACCAATATTGTGTTTTATTAAAGACTAAAAAGGCACTATTCGTGGAACCACCCATCTACAGTACAGAAACATAAATACAGTAGGTGGCCGTTGGGACAAGTTGGCTGGAAGGGGGAACTTACTTCTGGGAGAAGAGGTCTCTGTAGGGGCTGCCATGTTGCAGGGCCAGGCCATAGCCCTTACTACTCATACTGTTGCCTGTCACTGTCAGGGTGCAGTCATCATCTGTCAGAGCAGCATACTCCACCACAGCCATGTCCCACAGGAAGGCAAAGGAATCTCTCTTGGCCTGGGGAAGAAAATACAAAGGGGTTACATTGAGGGGATGGTGGAACGAATAGGCAAAACAGACATACAGTTGAAGTCGGAAGTTTACATACACCTTAGCCAAATACATTTAAACCCAGTTTTTCACAATTCCTGACATTTAATCCTAGTAAATGTTCCCTGTTTTAGGTCAGATAGGATCACCACTTTGTTTTAAGAATGCGAAATGTTAGAATAATGGTAGAGTGATTTATTTCACATTTTATTTCTTCCATCACATTCCCAGTGGGTTAGAAGTTTACATACACAATTAGAATTTGTTAGCATTGCCTTTAAATTGTTTAACTTGGGTCAAACGTTTTGGGTAGCCTTCCACAAGCTTCCTACAAAAAGTTGGGTGAATTTTGGCCCATTCCTCCTGACAGAGCTGGTGTAACCGAGTCAGGTTTGTAGGCCTCCTTGCTCGCACACACTTTTTCAGTTCTGCCCACAAATATTCTATAGGATTGAGATCAGGGCTTTGTGATGACCACTCCAATACCTTGACTTTGTTGTCCTTAAACCATTTTGCCACAACTTTGGTCATCACAGCCATGAGTTCTATTTTTGTTTCATCAGAACAAAGGTAATTTCTCCACAAAGTATGATCTTTGTCCCCATGTGCAGTTGCAAACCGTAGTCTGTTTTTTATGTTGGTTTTGGAGCAGTGGCTTCTTCCTTGCTGAGTGGCCTTTCAGGTTATGTCAATATCGGACTCGTTTTACTGTAGATATAGATACTTTTGTACCTGTTTCCTCTAGCATCTTCGCAAGGTCTTTTGCTGATGTTCTGGGATTGATTTGCACATTTCGCACCAAAGTACGTTCATCTCTAGGAGACAGAACACGTCTCCTTCCTGAGCGGTATGATGGGTGTGTGATCCCATGGTGTTTACACTTGCATACTATTGTTTGTACAGATAAAAGTTCAAGCGTTTGGTATTTGCTCCCAAGGATGAACCAGACTTGTGGAGGTCTACAATTTTTTCTGAGGTCTTGGCTGATTTATTTAGATTTTTACATATTGTCAAGCAAAGAGGCACTGAGTTTGAAAGTAGGGCTTGAAATACATCTACAGGTACCCCTCCAATTGACTCAAATTATGTCAATTAGCCTATCAGAAGCTTCGAAAGCCATGACCTAATTTCTGGGAATTTTCCAAGCTGTTTAAAGGCACAATCATTTTCTGACCCACCGGAATTGTGATACAGTGAATTATTAGTGAAATAATCTGTCTGTAAACAATTGTTGGAAAAATTATTTGTGTCATGCACAAAGTAGATGCCCAAACCGACTTGCCAAAACTATTAAGAACTACTAAGAAATTTGTGGAGTGGTTGAAAAACAAGTTTTTAATGACTCCAACCTAAGTGTATGTAAACTTCTGACTTCAACTGTACAGATGTGCTCCCACATAAACACACACGTGTCCAATGGTCACCAGCCTTTATCACAAACTTAACCACAGTCTATTTTCAAGTCCATGACACTCAGTCATTGCTGTTCACTGTGGCGTTAGCTAAAATGAACTAGGTAGTTTTCAGTAAGAGTGAACATGGCACATCTGTTTTCTCAGGGTATAAAGCAGTTGATCGCTTGACCATGACTAATGAACAGTAACAGAACCTCTAAAATCCTTTCGGAGTGAATATATATTTCTCTGTTTAGCCTGGCATTTTCCCAAGAGTCTCAGGTATTCCAAGGTCATTATTTCACAAATAAAACCCTTCACAGCCTGTCTGTACACACAATTTATTTACACAAGGTCTTGAACGAAAACTCCCAAACTAAACTTCATAAAGTCAGAAAATAATAATTTTCTTGTCATTTACCATTCGAACAGTATCTCAGTTCATATCACTATGATACTTTTGGTTTTATGACTTTACTCTTTTTTTTAGTATAACTAACATTACTGTTCATCCAACATGATTTTATTTTAAGTACAAACTCACTTAGCAATTACCCCCTTCACTAAGTATCTGGTTTAATAACTGGAAAATAGCTCAGGCTACTATGTCTGTGTGTGAGTCTACCTATGTACTACTGTGAATATTCTCAATTAGCATTCACACTGAACATTGTCTCAGTTTAAATCTCTCTGAAACCTTTTGTTGAATTACTCTCCTTTTGTCAAAACATATCAACAATAGTTACAGTTTTTGAATGTATACAGTGCCTTAAAGTATTCACACCCCTTGACTTTTTCAATATTTTGTTGTGTTACAGCCTGAATTTAAAATGTATTGAATTGAGATTGTGTCACTGGCCATCACACAATATTCCATAATATCAAAGTGAAGTTGTTTTTATTCACAAATTCATTAAATTAAAAGCTGAAATGTTTTGACTCAATAAGTATTCAACCCCTTTGTTATGGCAAGCCTAAATAAGTCCAAGGGTAAAAATGTGCTTAACAAGTCACACTCTGTATTCAAGTGTTTAACAGGATTTTTGAATGACTACTTCATCTCTGTACCCCACACATGGAGCGGGTCAAGAGCTTCAAGTTCCTCTGTGTCCAAATGACTAAAGACTTAAAATGGTCCACACACATGCACAGCCTTGAAGAAGGTAAGACAGCTTCTCTTCCCCCTCAGGATGTTGAAAAGGTATGGCATGGGCCCTCAAATCCTCAGGTTCTACAGCTTTGGCCCCTTTTTTTCCGCCTTCACGCAAATCACGGGGTTCTGGGTCTGTTCCCGGGAGAACAGTATATCATTCACGTTGGGCATTAAGCTACTAGGAGCGCCGCCTCTGGGTGAGCGCTTTCTTGTTTGGTTATGGTGGAACACAGCTCATTCAATGCAGTGTTCGTGCAAGCCTCAGTCTGTGGTGGCAAAAATTCAGATAGAGTATCTCATGATAAGCTGTGAACCACACTACCTCAGGCGAGCATTAGCTTGAGACTTCCTTAAATATCGTGCACCAGGTGTTATTTACAAAAATACATAATCCGCTGCCCCTTGTCTTACCAGATGCCGCTGTTCTATCCTGCCGGTACAGTGTGTAACCAGATGTATGTTGATAGTGTCGTCATTCAGCCACAACTCCACGAAGCATAAGATATTACAGTTTTGAATGTCCCGTTGGTAGTTTAATCTTCCACGTAGGTCATCAATTTTATTTTCCAAAGATTGTACGTTTGCCAGCAGAATGGAAGGAAGTGGGGTTTTTTTTCAATCGCCTACGAATTCTCAGAAAGCAGCCCGCTCTTTGGCCCATTTTTCTCCGCCTTCACAGGGATCTGGGTCTGTTCCCGGGAGATCATCATTATCATTCCCGTCGGGCTCGTCTGACTCGTTAAAGGGAAAAAAAGGATTCTGCCATTACGTGATGAGTAATCGCAGTCCTGATGTCCAGAAGTTATTTTCGGTAGTCAGTATATGAATGTTATCTGTTAGTAGCAAGTTATTGATTTCATGAACCTTGTTTAGTAGGCTAGATATGTTAATGTGGGATATTATTGCTTTACTTAGAGGTAGACATGACAGCAATATTTATATTTTACCACAGGGTGAACTGCGCAGTGGAATTTTCTACTTGGGCAAACCCTCTCAGTGCTAACAGTATAACTCAGGTTCATAGGCTCATGATTACTGCTGACAACAGCTGTAGGATTGACAGAGGCATTTAGGGGAGATACAGGGACATAAATTAGGTTACTTACTCTATGACCGCCAACACCCCTGGGACAATGTACATTTGCAGCAACACTATGATAACTCAGCGACACGATGGTAGGGATTATCTGAGCAGGGTCACATATCTACCTCTATCACTTCAGTATCCCTGCACATTGTAAATATGGTACTGGAACTGACTGACCCTGTATTTAGTATGCCTCATTTTTCTTGTTCTTATTTCTTTTGATCTACCTTATGTTATTTTGATGGGTACATTTTTAAAAAAGCAGACATTGAATATCCCTTTGAGCATGATGAAGTTATTAATTACACTTTGGATGGTGTATCAATACACCCAGTCACTACAAAGATACAGGCCTCCTTCCTAATTCAGTTGCCGGAGAAGAAGGAAACCGCTAAGGGATTTTCAGCATTACAATAACCTAAAGCACAAGGCCAAATGTACACTAAAGATGCTTACCAAGACTACATTTAATGTGCCTGATTGGCCTAGTTACAGTTTTGCCTTAAATCGACTTGAAAATAGCTGTCTAGCAATGATGTAGCATTTAAAAAAGAGGAATTAGCTAATATTGTACAATTCAGGTGTGCAAAGCTCTTAGATACTTACCCAGAAAGAGAGCTGTAATTGCTGCCAAAGGAGATTCTAACATGTACAGTTGAAGTCGGAAGTTTACATACACCTTAGCCAAATACATTCAAACTCAGTTTGACCATTCCTGACATTTAATCCTAGTAAAAATTACCCATCTTAGGTCAGTTAGGATCACCACTTTTATTTTAAGAATGTGAAATGTCAGAATCATAGTAGAGAATTATTTTTTCAGCTTGTATTTCTTTCATCACATTCCCAGTGGGTCAGAAGTTTACATAAACTCAATTAGTATTTGGTATCATTGCCTTTAAATTTTTCAACTTGGGTCAATCATTTTGGGTAGCTTTCCACCATCTTCCCAAAATAAGTTGGGTGAATTTTGTCCCATTCCTCCTGACAGAGCTGGTGTAACTGAACCAGGTTTGTAGGCCTCCTTTCTCACACGCTTTTTCAGTTTTGCCCACAAATGTTCTGTAGGATTGAGGTCAGGGCTTTGTGATGGCCACTCCGATACCATGACTTTGTTGTCCTGAAGCTTTTTTGCCACAACTTTGGAAGTATGCTTGGGGTCATTGTCCATTTGGGTGACCCATTTGCGACCAAGCGTTAACATCCTGACTGATGTCTTGAGATGTTGCTTCAATATATCCACATAATTTTCCTACCTCATGATGCCATCTATTTTGTGAAGTGCACCAGCCACACCTGCAGCAAAGCACCCCCAAAACATGATGCTGCCACCCCCGTGCTTCACGGTTGGGATGGTGTTCTTCGGCTTGCAAGCCTCCCCCTTTTCCTCCAAACATAACAATTGTCATTATGGCCAAACAGTTCTATTTTTGTTTCATCCGACCAGAGGACATTTCTCCAAAAAGTACGATCTTTGTCCCAATGTGCAGTTGCAAACCGTAGTCTTGCTTTTTTATGTCGGTTTTGGAGCAGTGGCTTCTTCCTTGCTGAGCGGCCTTTCAGGTTGTGTCACAAGACGCAGGCCTCCTAATTGTCCCTAGAATTTCTAAGCAAACAGCTGGAGGCAGGGCTTTCTCCTATAGAGCTCCATTTTTATGGAACGGTCTGCCTACCCATGTCAGAGACGCAAACTCGGTCTCAACCTTTAAGTCCTTACTGAAGACTTATCTCTTCAGTGGGTCATATGATTGAGTGTAGTCTGGCCCAGGAGTGGGAAGGTGAACGGAAAGGCTCTGGAGCAACGAACCGCCCTTGCTGTCTCTGCCTGGCCGGTTCCCCTCTTCCCACTGGGATTCTCTGCCTCTAACCCTATTACAGGGGCTGAGTCACTGGCTTACTGGGGCTCTCTCATGCCGTCCCTGGAAGGGGTGCGTCACCTGAGTGGGTTGATTCACTGATGTGGTCATCCTGTCTGGGTTGGCGCCCCCTTGGGTTGTGCCATGGCGGAGATCTTTGTGGGCTATACTCAGCCTTGTCTCAGGATGGTAAGTTGGTGGTTGAAGATATCCCTCTAGTGGTGTGGGGGCTGTGCTTTGGCAAAGTGGGTGGGGTTATATCCTTCCTGTTTGGCCCTGTCTGGGGGTGTCCTCGGATGGGGCCACAGTGTCTCCTGACCCCTCCAGTCTCAGCCTCCAGTATTTATGCTGCAGTAGTTAATGTGTCGGGGGGCTGGGGTCAGTTTGTTATATCTGGAGTACCTCTCCTGTCCTATTCGGTGTCCTGTGTGAATCTAAGTGTGCGTTCTCTAATTCTCTCTTTCTCTCTCTCTCTCGGAGGACCTGAGCCCTAGGACCATGCCCCAGGACTACCTGACATGATGACTCCTTGCTGTCCCCAGTCCACCTGGCTGTGCTGCTGCTCCAGTTTCAACTTCCACCTGACCGTGCTGCTGCTCCAGTTTCAACTGTTCTGCCTTATTATTATACGACCATGCTGGTCATTTATGAACATTTGAACATCTTGGCCATGTTCTGTTATAATCTCCACCCGGCACAGCCAGAAGAGGACTGGCCACCCCACATAGCCTGGTTCCTCTCTAGGTTTCTTCCTAGGTTTTGGCCTTTCTAGGGAGTTTTTCCTAGCCACCGTGCTTCTACACCTGCATTGCTTGCTGTTTGGGGTTTTAGGCTGGGTTTCTGTACAGCACTTTGAGATATCAGCTGATGTACGAAGGGCTATATAAATAAATTTGAATTGATTTGATTTCAGGTTGTGTCGATACCGGTCTCGTTTTACTGTGGATATATATACTTTTGTACCTGTTTCCTCCAGCATCTTCACAAGGTCCTTTGCTGTTGATCTGGGATTGATTTGCACTTTTCGCACCAAAGTACTTTTAGCTCTAGGGGACAGGACGTGTCTCCTTCCTGAGCGGTATGACAGCTGCGTGGTCCAATGGTGTTTATACTCTTATACTATTGTTTGTACAGATGAAAGTGGTACCTTCAGGCATTTGAAAATTGCTCCCAAGGATGAACCAGACTTGTGGAGGTCTACATTTTTTTCTGATTTCTTTAGATTTTCCCATGATGTCAAGCAAAGAGCCAATGAGTTTGAAGGTAGGCCTTAAAATACCTCCACAGCTACACCTATAATTGACTCAAATTATGTCAGTTAGCCTATCAGAAGCTTCCAAAGCCATGACATAATTTTCTGGAATTTTCCAAGCTGTTTAAAGGCACAGTCAATTTAGTGTATAAACTTCTGACCCACTGGAATTGTGATACAGTGAAATAATCTGTCTGTTCATGACACAAGTAATTTTTCCAAAAATTGTTTACAAAGTAGATGTCCTAACTGACTGGCCAAAACTATAGTTTGATAACAAGAAATTTGTGGAGTGGTTGAAAAACGAGTTTTAATGACCCTAATCTAAGTGTATGTAAACTTCCGATTTCAATTCTATTGACTCAGGGGTGTGAATACTCTTATTTCTGTAATCCATGTTCAATAAATGTGGAAACATTTCTAAAAACATGTTTTAACATTTTTAATGATGGATTATTTTTTGTAGATGGCTGAGAAAGTATATTTATTCCATTTTGATTTCAGGCTGTAACACAACTTGTTGAATAAGTCAAAGGGGATGAACACTTTCTGAAGACATTGTAACTAAGATTGTTGTTCATCCAACATGCTTTCATTTTAAGTACAGAAACACAAAGCAATTTACCATTACACCAAGTATCTGCAGAACACTACAGATATTGCCTCAACTAATTGCAATTAGAGGTTCAAAGATTCCTGAGAGTCAATGACAAGTGTGTGTGACTAGACTCTGTTATAACTCATTTGTTTAATTACTGGAACATTTCTCAGGCTGTTGTGTGTGTGTCTTAGGCTGTGAGATATTCACTTTAGCGTAACCATTAACTTCTAATCAGGAAAAAATAAATAAAAAATACACTATTCAATAATAGATTAACAATTCCATTTACTCCCACACCTCCTTATGAGTAGAGCCAAGTAATTGTCTCTCTACGGACCTCATAGTATGCCCAGCATAGATCTGTTTTTGTGTGTGTGCTGAAAGGTACGTTACCTTGTATAGCTGTATTGATTCAGAATTAAACATCCTCATTTATTCTCACTCATTTAGAAAAACTTTCCTAAGTGGCTACAGTTTTCTGAAATCAATTAGTTTAGACCCGGCTGTCCCTGAGCTCACCTTGCGGATGCCTTCAGATGGGCTGGAGACTGAGTGTTCGTGTCCGTTATTCTTGTTGATGGTTCTCCAGAGCTCAGCGAAGGTGCTGTCCTGCTCCAGAGCGTTGGTGCCTTTGGCTCTGAAGTACTCATACACGGCTGAGTCTCTCACTGTTCCGTAGGCTAGGTCCATCTGTTTGGACAAGTCCTGGAATGTCCTGTCGAGGCGAACAAAGGATATGGGTCACATGGAGGATAAGCAGTCATGTGCTTTTGGAGGTCGCCCTATGCGACCAGAATGATGCATTTGTCAATATTTTATTTTGAAGCACTGGATTCCTACTACTAGTTCCCTTCACAAATGCATACAAGAAGCAACACTAATCGAATGTGTTAATTCAGGTATTCAAATGTTTTATATTCAGTTTAACTTGGAGTACCACAACATAAATAATAGTATATAATTGCAATTCAACCACAGTCAAATCTTGCCTTAGCACTTGAAGTTGTGCCTAAGTATCTTCTCAAATCCTCTAACTTACAGGGAAGCAACTAATGAACAAAACAATGCAGAGGTGTTAAGTGCCAAATGTTGATGGCTTATCAGAGGAAAATAAGAACAGAATATGGCTGCAGGCAACAAAAAAGGATGACAGAAAGGACAGTCGGATAACAACGTAAGCATTCTATCATGTAGGAACTCTTCCTATCCATGCCATCAGTGGAAGCATTACCATGTTTACCTCTCAATACTACAAGGATGACGCAAGTGAAGATGTCATTGTTAAAGTCATTACTTAATTATTGAGTTTATATACCCATTCTGGGGTCAATTCGAATAATGGTTTGTTAATATTTTCAGCGTTACTTTCACAATGTTTCACATTGATTGTATGCATAATTTAAATGTAACGTTAATTTAGATGAGACAAAGTCCACTTGATCAATTTATTTAATTTTTTATTTTTATTTCACCTTTATTTAGGTCAGTCGAGAACAAGTTCTCATTTACAACTGTGACCTGGCCAAGATAAAGCAAAGCAGTGCGACAAAAAACAACAACAGAGTTACATATGGGATAAACAAACGTACAGTCAAAAACACAATAGAAAAATCTGTATACAGTGTGTGCAAATGAAGTAAGGAGGTAAGGCAATAAATAGGCCATAGTGGCGAAGTAATTACAATTTATCAATTAACAATGGAGTGATAGATGTGCAGATGAGGATGTGCAAGTAGAAAACAAATAGTTATTGCTCTGGTAGCCTATGGTGCCAATGACATCTATACTGCCAACAACTAGTCTGGTGCAGCCATCTAAGGTTGCAGTAACTTTATATTCGCACAGCTTCTAAGGACATACATAAAGTTTACATAAAAAATGTCATGGCCCCATTTCCATTAGTTCAGTTCTTATAGCTCTGCTGTGATATCGTGCCATCTAGTGGTGTAGCGCGGCTGACTTTGAATGCAGCAGCTAATCATTCTCAAATTCATTGAGTCTATATACCAAATCGAGAGTCAATCTGAATTATGGTTCAGATGTAAAAAATATTCTTATCATTAGTATATGTACTAATGTGCATTTATAGGTACATTACGGAAATATTTGAATGCAAAAACTACTCAAAACCATTCAAATCTGGAGTGAATCGTATGGATGGTTCATGAGGAGAAGATGGTTTTGTGTATTAGCGTTACATATGCAAATAATGAGTTAATAGTTTCCCTGTTTTTTTCATAGTACTAAGTTCAGTGAGGTTCATGTTAGGGACATGATAGCGATGACACGTTTCAAGTTGATAGGCAACTTCTGGATTGTATTTACATTGGTTTAAATCAGTGGTCACCAACCGGTCAATCGTGATCGACTGGTCGATCTTCAAGGCATTCCTTGTTGATCACCAAACATTTCTGTGAAAAACCCAACGATACAGTCTTGCGTTGTTATTCAGCACTGTCAACACTTTGTTTAACACTTTTATTAGTGTATTGTCCCTACTGCAGTTGCAACGAATGGCTATAGCAAAGTATTCCGATAAGCTTGCGATGTTATTATTAGCCGCTTGTCTTTTTTAATATCAAGGAATATTTCACTTTCTCTGGTCATAGGAGTAACATGAATTGGTGCATGAGAATTAATGCCATGCGACTTGAGTTTTGCCATCAGTTGGAAGACGGTCCCCTTTTCTCAGAGATGGCAAGGAGAGGGGGGGGACGGTGAGTCGGGTGAAAGGCAGCCTCACCGCTGCTCCCTCCCCTCAGACTGACCATCAGATGCTCCCTCCCCTCAGACTGACCATCAGATGCTCCCTCCCCAGACTGACCATCAGATGCTCCCTCCCCTCAGACTGACCATCAGATGCAGGCCATCAGTCCAGAAAAAAATACTAATTATTATGCTCACTCAGCTGTGCCTCACAAGAAATACAACAAATAATCTATTACCAGTTTGATCATATACCTACATTTAAAAATATATAATTTCGAAATGGTCTGGGAAGAACAACTTTGGCAGGGCAAATCAAGCATACCCAATATATTGTATTTGTATTTATTATGGATGATCAAGGACCGGATGTTGGGAAAAGCTTGTATTTGTATTTTATTACAGATCCCCATTAGCTGCTGCCAAGGCACCAACTACTCTTCCTGGTGTCCAGAAAAATTAAGGCAGCTTATACAATTTTAAAAACATTAATATACATTCACAGAACAACTGTGTGCCCTCAGGCCCCTACTCCACCACTACCACATATTTACAGTACTAAATCCATGTGTATTGTGTATTGTGCGTGTGTGTGTGTGTCTATGTTTGTGTTGCTTCACAGTCATGTTTTTATCTGTTTTTTTAATCTAAATTGTACTACTTGCATCAGTAACTTGATGTGGATTATAGTTCCATGTAGTCATGGCTCTATGTATTACTGTGTGCCTCCCATAGTCTGTTCTGGTGGACTTGGGGACTGTGAAGAGACCTCTTGTTGCATTTTTTGTGGGGTATGCATGGGTGTACGAGGTGTGTGCCAGTAGTTTAGACAGACATCTCGGTGCATTCAACATGTCAATACCTCTTATAAATACAAGTAGTGATGAAGTCAATCTCCTCCACTTTGAGCCAGGAGAGATTGACATTAATATTAGCTCTCTGTGTACATCCAAAGGCTAGCCGTGCTGCCCTGTTCTGAACCAATTGCAAGTCCCTCCTTGTGGCACCTGACCACAAGACTGAACAGTAGTCAAGATGCGACAAAACTAGGGCCTGTAGGACCTTCTCTCCATCTTAGCTACTATTGTATCAATATTTTTTGACCATTACAGTTTACAATTTAGGGTTACTCCAAGCAGTTTAGTCATCTCAACTTGCTCAATATCCACTCCATTTATTACAAGATTTAGTTGAGGTTTAGAGTTTAGTCAATGTTTTGTCCCAAATACAATGCTTTTAGTTTTAGAAATATTTAGGGCTAACTTATTCCTTGCCACCCACTCTGAAACTAACTGCAACTCTTTGTTAGGTGTTGCAGTAATTTCAGTCGCTGCAGTTGCTGACGTGTATAGTGCTGAGTCATCCGCATACATAGACACTCTGGCTTTACTCAGTCAGTGGCACGTCGTTAATAAAAATTGAAAAAAGCAAGGGGCCTAAACAGCTACCCTGGAAAATTCCTGATTATACCTTTTGTTTGAGAGGCTTCCATTAAAGAACACCCTCTGTGTTATGTTAGACAAGTAACTCTATATCCACATATTAGCAGGAGGTGTAAAGCCATAACACATACGTTTATCCAGCAGCCGACTATGATCGATAATGTCAAAAGCTGCACTGCAGTCCAACAAGACAGCCCCCACAATAATTTTATCATCAATCTCTCAGCCAATCATCAGTCATTTGTGTTGTGCTTGTTGAGTGTCCTTCCCTATAAGCGTACTGAAAGTCTGTTTACTGTGAAATAGCATTGTATCTGTTCAAGCACAATTTTTTCAGGAAGTTTACTAAGGGTTGGTAACAGGCTGATTGGTCGGCCTATAGCCTACTGAACAAACCTCATTACTCCAGAACTGTTTTTAATTGGTTAATGTTGCATTGGCTTATGTTTTTAAATTATTATAATTTTTTTTTAAAAATCTGAGCAGTAGATCTCTGCTTGAATTTTAAGTGTTGTGAGCTGACCACTGGTTAAAATGGACACGTAAATTGTTATTTATGATTTGTCAATTCAGCCCTCTTTTGACTTAATCGCTTAGATTTTTTTGTGCATATTAGCATACAGTACCAGTCAAAAGTTTGGACACACCTACTCATTCAAGGGTTTTTCTTTATTTTTAAACTAATTTCTACATTGTAGAATAATAGTGAAGAAATCAAAACTATGAAATAACACATATGGAATCATGTAGTAACCAAAAAAGTTCCCACATATGCTGAGCACTAGTTGGCTGCTTTTCCGTCACTCTGCGGTCCAACCTATCCCAAACACTTGTGAAGGCCAGGTAAAATATAACCTTTATTTAACTTAGCAAGTCAGTTTAGAACAAATTCTTATTTACAATGACGGCCTATCACAGCCAAACCCAGACGACGCTGGTCCAATTGTGTACTACCATATGGGACTCCCAATCACAGCCAGATGTGATACAGCCTGGATTCGAACCATGGACTGTAGTGACACCTCTTGCATCGAGATCCAGTGCCTTAGACCACTGCGTCACTCGGGACTATTGTATTTGCTATTATGCATCTAAAGGTATAGTGGCCATCTTTGTATGCATCAATGTTATTTTCTCAAACTCTATAGGGACTATTGTGATGAGTGCAAATACCAAATATGGAGTGAATCTGACTTTCAGTCCTTGAGAAGAAGAGTTTGTATGATTATTTTAAGTATTAACTTTACATTGTAAAAAAGTTATTGTTAATAGTTTTATTTTTTAAAGATATCAATGCCAAACTGAACATGGTTCATAATGGTAATGTATTTGATGACCCCCAAAAGCTTCAAGTTGATAGGCCCTTGTTGAGTGGATTTAAATGGACAAGTGAAATCTGATTTCTCATTAATTTAGCCATCGCTTAACCAATCCCTTAGCTTTTCTCAAACTAAGTTAAGAGATGTACCTTGGGCCTACATACCAAATTACTGTTAATTGGATTTACAGATATAGGATCTTCATTTGAGCCAGTTTCCTACAGCAGGAAAATACTCCTACAGTTAAAACCTCTTCATCCTACTTGAGACGCAGACGTCCCAACTAGAGCTCTGGAAATGCAAATGCGCTACGCTAAACGCTAATAGTATTAGTTAAAACGCAAACGTTCATTAAAATACACATGCTTGGTATTGAATTAAAGCTACACTCGTTGTGAATCCAGGCACCAAGTCAGATTTGTAAAATGCTTTTCGGCGAAAGCATGAGAAGCTATTATCTGATAGCATGTAACACCCCAAAAGATCCGTAGGGGATGTAAACAAAAGAATTAGCATAGTCGGCGCTACACAAACCGCACAATAAAATATAAAACATTCATTACCTTTGACCATCTTCTTTGTTGGCACTCCTTGATGTCCCATAATCAATACTGGGTCTTTTTTCGATTAAATCGGTCCATATATAGCCTAGATATCGATCTATGAAAACTGTGATAAACGGAAAAAATAGCGTTTCATAACGTAACGTCATTTTTTAAAAGTTAAAAAGACGACGATAAACTTTCACAAAACACTTCGAAATACCTTTCTAATGCAACTTTAGGTATTACTACACGTTAATAAGCTATAAAAATCATCAGGAGGCGATGTAAATTCGATAGCTGGTCGTCTGGAAAAAATGTTTGGAAAAACACAGAGCCAATGCATCAAGTTGGTGGTCGGAGGGAATCGGTTCCCTTTGGTCGGATCTACCAAGAATCAAATCAGAATCAAATGAGAAAACTCTATACATCCTGTGGAAGCTGTAGGTACTGCAACCTCGGCCTCATTTAATACGGTTCACCTTTAACAATGGGTTGAAGTGGCGCATGGATATTTTTTTCCATCTCCAGTGATCAGATTTTCCTGCGCTTTTCGATGAAACAGACGTTCTGTTATAGTCACAGCCGTGATTTAACCAGTTTTAGAAACGTTAGAGTGTTTTCTATACACACATACTAACCATATGCATAAACTATATTACTGGCATGAGTAGCAGGACGCCAAAATGTTGCGCGATTTTTAACAGAATGTTCGAAAAAGTAGGGGGTCGGCTTAAGAGGTTTTAAAGGAAATGTGAATTATTATGTGAATTATAATTAATGGAAATTTTTTCTAAGGGTTTATACATTTTTCACTAGGGAGAATCAAGTCTGAGATTTCAAAGTTGAAATTACAAACTGTAGATGCCTTTGGGCCAGCATCCCTGTGCTTAATGCTTTCGACACCTTTTTAGAGTCCATGCCAAGACAAATTGAGGCTGTTGTGAGGACAAAAGGGGTACTCAGTATTAGGAAGATCTTCCTAATGTACACTTAGTGTATATTATATGATCAAAATAATGGGAAAACATAGTTTAATACTAATACAATTGAGAGAAAAAATTGAGAGCTTTTGATAAACAAGTAATTTCTTAAAAATCTCAAAGATAGAGGTCAACATTATTGGCACCCCTAATACCTTTCAATACCTCACCCTGCGAGGATAACAGCACTGAGCCTTTTTTTCTAAAACGTTTTATGAGATTGGAGAAGACATTTGGAGGGATATCAGACCATTCCTTCATATATAATATTTCCAGATCCTTGAAATCATTTGTCTGTACTTGTGGACTTCCCTCTTCAATTTAAAAACCAGACTGAGACATTGCAAAATGTTGATTTTGTGGTCAATTAACCATTTATTTGAGGATTTTGATGGAGGCTTGGGGTTACTGTCTTGCTGGAAGATTCACTTGAGGCCAAGTTTCAGCCTCCTGGCAAAGGCAACCAGGTTTTATGATAAAATGTCCTGGTACTGGGTAAAGCTCATGATCCCGTTTACCTTAACAAGGAATCCAGCACCATTAGAAGCAAAATAGCCCCATAACATCCACCACCATTTGTTACAGTAGGTATTAGGTTATTTTCTGCATAATTTTCCTCTGACGCCAGACCCACCACTGGTGTGCATGGTCAAAGAGCTCTATTTTCATGTCTCAATTGGTTGGAAGAGCATTTGGAAATGTTTTGGCGAAACACATCCCTGACAATGCTGCTATCATGAAGTTACTCAGTACTGTCTATTTTGATAAGGTTTCTCGAAGGTTTTAATCTAAGGGACATTTTACTGTGCAGGTTTTCCTCAGTGCATTTTTGTCTGTATTCCAGACCAGGTCTAATAACTTGCCAATTGTCTATATGTTTTGTATGCCACACAAATAAACCCTTGTTACTTGTAATTAGTAATGGGTAATTAGTGAATCGGTGTGAATAGGAGTTTCTCATATCGTTCAGCAGAGAGGCATCATCAATCTGAAGCAATACATTTAATCACAGTCCTTTAATCTCACCTTTCCACCCTGAGGCATGGTGATTACGGTCTCTGACGTTTAAATAAAGAATGATACGTAATTATCACACCAGTTTATTATATTTAGTTTATGGAATGATTCATGAAAGCAAATGTTGGCTGATGGAGCTAACAGCATTTATTGATTAAATCTTTCCTGCCACTTACACACATTAACACTTTGATTTGCACACGCACGTATGAACACATGCATGTACACACACCTTTTTCCTTTTTTCTAGAGTCTTGATTTGGCCCCAAGACAATACAGATATATCTTCTGTAATTTTCTCCTTCCTATGTGTCATTTCCACTCTAAACAGCTACAGCTGAAGTCGGAAGTTTACATACAGCTTAGCCAAATACATTTAAACTCAGTTTCACAATTCCTGACATTTAATCCTAGACATTTAATCCTAAAAACTCATTGTCTTAGGTCAAGTAGGATCACCACTTTATTTTAAGAATGTGAAATGTCAAAATAATGGTAGAGAATGATTTATTTCAGCTTTTATTTCTTTCATCACATTCCCAGTGGATCAGAAGTTTACATAAACAATTTAAAGGCAATGTTGAGTTAACTTGGGTCATAACTTTTTGGGTAGGCTTCCACAAGCTTCCCACAAAAAGTTGGGTGAATTTTGGCCCATTCCTCCTGACAGAGCTGGCGTAACCGAGTCAGGTTTGTAGGCCTCCTTGCTCGCAAACACTTTTTCAGTTCTGCCCACAAATGTTCTATAAGATTGAGGTCAGGGCTTTGTGATGGCCACTCCAATACCTTGACTTTGTTGTCCTTAAGCCATTTTGCCACAACTTTGGAAGTGTGCTTGGGGTCATTGTTCATTTGGAAGACCCATTTGCGACCAAGCTTTAACTTCCTGACTGATGTCTTGAGATGTTGCTTCAATCAACATTGAAGGTAGGCCTTGAAAAACAACCACCTCCAATTGACTCAAATTATGTCAATGAGCCTATCAGAAGCTTCTAAAGCCATGACATCATTTTATGGAATTTTCCAAGCTGTTTAAAGGCACAGTCAACTTAGTGTATGTAAACTTGTATGTAAACCCACTGGAATTGTGATACAGTGAATGGTAAGTGAAATAATCTGTCTCAACAATTGTTGGAAAAATTACTTGTCATACACAAAGTAGATATCCTAACTGATTTGCCAAAACTATAGTTTAACAAGTGTGGAGTGGTTGAAAAACAGTTTTAATGACTCCAACCTAACTGTACATAAACTTCCGACTTCAACTGTATACAGAGACATAATAATTGTGTCTGAGCAGTAGAAAGATGTTGTCTACAAATATTATATTTTTGTACTAATGGGCACGGTGTTTGGGGGTACAGCTGATTGAACAATAAGCCGTGATATAAATGATCTAGGTGCTATTTAGCATTCTCCCCAGTAACCAACATGTTCTATTTAGACAGGAGTGTGCTAAATTGGATTTATTAACAAATAACATTTGGACTGAGGAGGGAAAGCTTATTTTAAGGAGTGGGTTAGGAATTACAATTGTCTGTCAGTGTATGTGAATCACACTTGGTAAATATTTATGGGCTTGTATAAGAGAGACAACATGTCAACAGCCTGCCCAACTTGAGTTTATTGGTATGTCTAATTTTGCCTAAATGGGTGAGATCTAACCCACAAAGACAAAAAACATCAGGAAATTGGCAGTGCAGGTCAATGCTGGAAAAAGTAAGACATACCAGTATCCTTGCCAGTTGAAGACACTTACCACCAGAAAATCACCACATCATTCAATGAGTCTTAAAGATAGAAGGATACACTGTACAACGGGGTTGATAAGTTGATAACGTACCGCACAGCGTTGTCCATGCGGGATACCGTGAGGTAGGCTGCCAGGTTGGCCGTGTAGGAGGAACACACAATGAGGGTGAAAAGCCACCAGCTGCCCATGACGATACGTAGAGCCACAGAACCCAGGATGGAGTCTCCCCCTAGAAACACAAGATAAGTTAGTATGTACTGTATGAATTCTTGAACAATATTATGTGGATTTGATTCATTGTTTGTGATATCACAACTTATTGCACCATTACTCTGCCGGTTTTGTTTTAGCCTGTTGATCCTAATGATCTGGTTGATTTTTTAAATAATGGAATTGTATTTTTCAGGACCTCTAAATTATTCTGCTCTCTCTCGCCTGTCTCTGTATCATAGCACTTCATCGTACTCTTTCTAACTGTCTCTGTCAATTTCGGTCTTTCTTTTTAACCCTCTTTCTACCAAATACTATTCCTCTCATTCCCTCTCTAAATGCTCTTCCACATTACCACTGTTTGCCCAGGCAGCTAGCTGGCTCTCTCTTCCTGTAGCAGAAGTCTAAGCACTCTGTCTCCATACATGGCCTAAATTCACAGAAAGCGGACGAGGAAATGTCAATGTGAATTATCATTTTGAAGAGTAAAGCCACAGAAATGTCATCTGAGAGATTCAGGTTGTGAGAAAAAAGCATACATTTGTCTCAAAGTGTCACTATCAATGATGTACCCTTAGGACTTTTTCAAAAAAGAAAAAGAAGAAAAACAGAGTAATATTGTGTTCATGCGGCACTAACACCAAGGTCAAGAGGTTCTAGAAGATTTTTTTCAGAGAGGTGTTTGTGGAAAATCTAAATGCCATAGGGTTATATAAATATATACAATATATATATATATATATATATATATATATATATATATATATATATATATATATATATATATATATATATATATATAACAAATTAATAAAAACCCTGGAATGAGTAGGTGTCCAAACTTTTGACTGTGTGTGTGTGTGTGTGTGTGTGTATATATATATATATATATATATATATATATATATATATATACATACACACACAGTACCAGTCAAAGGTTTGTACACACCTACTCATTCCAGGGTTTTTATTAATTTGTTCTATTTTCTGCATTGTAGAATAATAGTGAAGACATCAAAACTATGAAATGACATATATGGAACCATGCAGTAATAAAGAAAAGTGTTAAACACATCAAAATAAATGTTATATTCTTCAAAGTAGCCACCCTTTGCCTTGACAACAGCTTTGCACACTCTTGGCATTCTCTCAATCAGCTTCATGAGGTAGTCACCTGAAATGCATTTAATGCATTGGTATTCGGGTTGCGAAAGGTCGGAAACGTTCCAGTAAATTTCCTGAATTTTTCTTTTTTGTGGGATACACAAGGCAATTCAAGGTCTTGTGGCATATTTTGGTTAAACTATCCCGAATTCAATGGAATTGCAACTCTCTGCATGCACAGTGCATTCTTCCATCACATGTGCAGCACACTCTTCCATCACATGTACAGCTGATTCTCAAGATCTTGCACACTAATGAGATGCTATTGAGCCCACACTACTACACTGTCTGAGCCAAGGGCACAATGCTTTCTGGTAAGTTTTGATTACAATACTGGGTGGGGTGAATATAAATTTTACATGACATACATGATGTTTTGTTAACTAGTAAATAGTAGCCTACAGCAAAGTGTGTTTAAATCATTTCTAACTTGTTAACTTCTGCTAGGTAGATTTTGCTACCATGTGGGTTTTAGCTTGCTTGAGCCTTCTGAGGAGTGTTAATTCACCTGTTTCCATACATGTTTCATTTTAAAACATTTATCTTACAAATGAGTTTAACCGAACTGCTTAACCTTTGTGTTAAGGGTCAAAAATGACCCGCCACTAAGTTAAATTTTTTAGGGATAGGGGGCCACATTTTCACTTTGGATGAATTGCGTGCCCATAGTGAACTGCTTCCTACTCTGTCCCAGATGCTAATATATGCATATCATTATTACTATTGGATAGAAGACACCCTGAAGTTTCTAAAACGGTTTGAATTATGTCTGTGAGTATAACAGAACTCATATGGCAGGCAAACTTCCAAACAGGAAGTGGAAATTCTGGGGCTGGTTGATTTTCAACTCATCGCCTGTTCACATCCCAGTAAGATATGGATCTGTTCGCACTTCCTACGCCTTCCACTATATGTCAACAATCAGTAGAAGTGGAATGAAGCCTCTAGTGTGTTGTGGGGCCGGATGGCAGCTATTCGAGTCAGTTGTCTGGCAGAATGCCAGTTCCTGGTCATGCGCATTACTCATGATATCGTCATGCGTTCCATTACTCTGTAGACAAAAACGAATGCTCCGGTTGGAACGTTATTGGATATGTATGATAACAACATCCTGAAGATTGATTCTCTACTTAATGTGACAAGTTTATTCGACCTGGAATATAGTTTTTTAAAGTTTTCGTCCGAGTTCGCCTGGACCGGCGCCAGCGTTTGGACATGTGAACTAAACGTGCTAGCAAAAATACCTAATTGGACACTAGTAATGGACATTATCGAACAAAACAACGATATATTGCGGAACTAGGATTCCTGGCACTGCATTCTGATGAAAGATCATCAAAGGTAAGGGAATATTTATGATGTAATTTCGTATTTCTGTTGACTCCAACATGGCGGAGGAATGTTGTGTACTTATGAGCGCCGTCTCAGATTATTGCATGGTATGCTTTTTATTGTTGCATGGTATGCAGATTATTGCATGGTAAGGTTAAAAAGAAATCTGACATAGCGGTTGCATTAAGAACAAGTGTTTCTTTAACTATATGTAAAACATTTATCTTTCATCAAAGTTTATGATGAGTATTTCTGTTATATGACGTGGCTCTCGGTAATTACTCCGGATATTTTGGAGGCATTTCTGAACATGGCGCCAATGTAAACCGAGATTTGTGGATATAAATATGCACATTATCGAACAAAACATAAATGTATTGTGTAACATGATGTCCAATGAGTGTCATCTGATGAAGATTATCAAAGGTTAGTGATTCATTTTATCTCTATTTCTGCTTTTTTGGCTGGGAAAAATGGCTGTGTGTTTTTTTGGATTTGGTGGTGATCTAACATGAATATATGTTGTATTTTCGCTGTAAAACATTTTAAAAAATCGGACACGATGGGTAGATTAACAAGATGTTTATCTTTCATTTGCTGTATTGGAATGTTGGTGGGGGGGGGACCTGTGTCCTAGACAGGTTAACAGCAGAGACAACCTCCTAAATTATATTTTTTTAATTAGAACTTTGACGACTTCTCCTAGAGTGGCGCCAACATTAAAAAAAGCGAAACATCGCCTTTATTTCCATGAAAGCTGTACACAACCAGGGTACGGAGATTGTCTTAGGGTCATTTTGGACCCGGCAGTTATAAAATCATTTCCACGCCAATGAAAAATTGAGATTGTGTGCTACTGATTGAACTCAGACAAAACTAAAATTATCTTGTGCATGTGCAGCATCTCCCCTCCAAGTTCACAGACAATATTTAAAAATTCAGACAAAATAAAAATAATAATAATAAAAATAAAAATGTCATGAAAGCATTGTTCACTAATGAGGAATGCAGGCAGAGGCAATACAGGTGCTGCAGATGACAGTCCCCTTGGTTCTCTTTGCCGAAGCAATGAGAGCACGTTTCAGTGCCAACAGGTTGTAGATCAGATTTTTTTTTTCAGATGTCCAGGAGGAACTAGAGAACAATTATTTAGAAGAGGAGGTATCTGAAGAAGATGATGGGGAAGAATACAACCCAGAGCATGATGCATCATCTTCAGATGAATAAGAAATCCACACAAAGAACAGCAAAATAACATGGTCCTTGTCACCATATGACAAGCAGGGCAGGATGGCAGCACAAAATGTAAATAGGATGACCCCAGGGCCCACAAGACATGAAGTTGCCCATGGCTAGGAGATTGCCTCAACATTCTACATGTTCATCACACCAGCCATCAAAAAAAATCATCCTGGAGATGACAAATGTGGAGGGTTTCCATAAATATGGAAAAAAATGGAGAAGGATGGATGAGATTGACCTGCGTGCCTACATAGGGCTGCTAATCTTAGCGGTGTGTATAGGTCCCGAGGTGAGGTTACATGTAGTCTCTGGGATCCAGAGAGAGGAAGGTTGATTTCAGTGTCACGATGATTTCAGTGTCACGACGAAGTCTTTCTCAAGAATGCTACGATTGGATAACCATGAGTCAAGACCGGTAAGACACGTGAGAGACAAACTGACGGCCATAAGAGAGGTCTGGGAGAAGTGGGTGGAGCATCTGCCATACCTCTACAACCCAGGGACTGAAGTAACAGTGGATGAGCAACTGGTTCCATTCAGAGGTGCATTTTTATTTTCATGTCTGTAATGTAAGTGATTTTCACTGTTCATTTTATGTGTTGCTGAAATATCATTGATTTATGTGATTTTTTTCTGTGGCACTGATACTAATTACTGGAAGTAATCTCCTTTGTTAAAATGTCACTGTACTTTCTGGCAGTATATGCCCAGCAAGCCAGCAAAGTACAGCATCAAGAAATGGGTGGCCTGTGACGCACAATCCAGCTACACTTGGAAGATGCAAGTCTACACAGGAAAGCCGACCAGCGGAGGCCCGGAGAAGAACCAGGGGATGCGGGTTGTGCTTGATGTGACAGATGGAACCCCACTCTAGTTTCTTACCTCTCAAAGAGGAACAAGAATGTGGTCCTCCTGAGCAAACTGCACAAAACGGTTGAGATCAGTGATCATGAGGACAGGAAGCCAGCCATCGTCCTGGATGACAACCACAACAAACGAGGCGTGGACAACCTGGACAAGGTGATTGGAACATACAGCTGCAGGAGGATGACTGCCCGTTAGCCCCTGGTCATCTTCCATTACATCATTGATGTGTCCTCATACAAGGCCTTTGTGATATGGAACAAGATCAACCCTACCTGGATGCCTGATAAGCGGAACAATGGGAGGGTGTTCCTGGAGCAGCTGGGAAAGGAACTTGTAACCCCACACATTCAAAGAAGGGAGTGCCTCCCCCACACAGCAGCCTCTGCAGCACTTGTGAAAGCTGTTCAGGGGGCTGAATCTTGTCCTCATCCACCTGAGGCTGCAGCTGAGGCAGGCAACAGGAGGAGATGCGAATTCTGCCCTGTAAAAAAATACTATGTGCTGCACATATGAGAATACATCTGCAAGGTCCATGCACAGACACTTGCATATTGTCCTACATGTGCTAATTAGAGTTGATTGATTTATGTTATTCACATTTTGGTTTTGTATTTTTATTTAACCTTTATTTAACTAGGCAAGTCAGTTAAGAACACATTCTTATTTTCAATGACGGCCTGGAACGGTGGGTTAACTGCCATGTTCAGGGGCAGAACGACATATTTTTACCTTGTCAGCTCGGGGATTCAATCTTGCAACCGTACGGTTAACTAGTCCAACGCTCTAACCACCTACCTCTCATTGCACTCCACGAGGAGCCTGCCTGTTACGCGAATGCAGTAAGAAGCCAAGGTAAGTTGCTAGCTAGCATTAAACTTATATTTATAAAAAACAATCAATCAATCCATCATAATCACTTGTTAACTACACATGGTTGATGATATTACTAGTTTATCTAGTGTGTCCTGCGTTGCATATAATCGATGCGGTGCGCAATCACAAAAAAGGACTGTCGTTGCTCCAACATGTACCTAACCATAAACATCAATGCCTTTCTTAAAATCAATACACAAGTATATATTTTTAAACCTGCATATTTAGTTAATATTGCCTGCTAACGTGAATTTCTTTGTGTCACTTCTCTTGCAACAGAGTCAGGGTATATGCAGCAGTTTGGGCCCCCTGGCTTGTTGCGGACTGTGTGAAAACTATTTATTCCTAACAAAGACAGCCAACTTCGCCAAACGGTGGATGATTTAACAAAAGTGCATTTGCAAAAAAAATCACAATCGTTGCACGACTGTACCTAACCATAAACGTCAATGCCTTTCACCTGTTGGTACTAGGGGGCAGTATTTTCATTTTTGGGAAAAAAACGTTCCCGTTTTAAATGTGATATTTTGTGAGGACAAGATGCTAGAATATGCATATAATTGACAGCTTTGGATAGAAAACACTCTAACGTTTCCAAAACGGTAAAGATATTGTCTGTGAGTATAACAGAACTGATGTTGCAGGTGAAAGCCTGAGAAAAATCCAATCCGGAAGTGCCCCAGGTTTTGAAAGCGCTGTGTTCCAATGAGTCCCTATTCAGCTGTGAATGTGCCATCAACGATCTTACGCTTCCTACGTATTCCCCAAGGTGTCTACAGCATTGTGACATAGTTTTACGCATTTCTGTTGAAGAATAGCCGTAGGCGGCCACATTGCGCGCATTTCTGTTGAAGAATAGCTGTAGGCGGCCACATTGCGCGCATTTCTGTTGAAGAATAGCCGTAGGCGGCCACATTGCGTAAGTGGTCACATGGTGGCTCCGAGAGAGATTCTCGCGTAAAATACAGAGGTTGCCATTACTCCAATCGGTCCTACTGAAAAAACGAATTGTCCCGACGGATATATTATCGAATAGATATTAGAAAAACACCTTGAGGATTGATTATAAACAACGTTTGCCATGTTTCTGTCGATATTATGGAGCTAATTTGGAATATTTTTAGGCGTTGTGGTTTACCGCAATTTCTGGGCGATTTCTCAGCCAAACATGAAGAACAAACGGAGCTATTTCGCCTACAAAAAATAATCTTTTGTGAAAAAATGAACTTTGGCTATCTACCTGGGAGTCTCGTGAGTGAAAACATCCAAAGTTCATCAAAGGTAAACAATTTAATTTGATTGCTTTTCTGATTTTCGTGACAAGGTTGCCTGCTGCTAGCAAGGCATAATGCTATGCTAGTCCATGATAAACTTACACAAATGCTTGTCTAGCGTTGGCTGTAAAGCATATTTTGAAACTCTGAGATGGCAGGGTGATTAACAAAAGGCTAAGCTTTGTTCCAATATATTTCACTTGTGATTTTCATGAATAGGAAGATTTTCTAGGAAGATTTATGTCCGTTGCATTATGCTAATTAGTGTCAGGCGATGATTACGCTCCCGGATCCGGGTTTGAGAGTCACAAGATTAAAATCAATATACAGAAGTATATATTTTTAAACCTGCATATTTAGCTAAAAGAAATCCAGGTTAGCAGGCAATATTAACCTGGTGAAATTGTGTAATTTCTCTTGCGTTCATTACACACAGAGTCAGGGTATATGCAACAGTTCTGGCCGCCTGGCACGTTGCGAACTAATTTGCCAGAATTTTACGTAATTATGACATATCATTGAAGGTTGTGCAATGTAACAGAAATATTTAGACTTATGGATGCCACCCGTTAGATAAATACGGAACAGTTCCGTATTTCACTGAAAGAATAAAAGTTTTGTTTTCAAGATGATGGTTTCCAGATTCGACTATATTAATGACCTAAGGCTCATATTTCGGTGTGTTATTATGTAATAATTAAATCTATGATTTGACAGAGCAATCTGACTGAGCAATGGTTGACACCAGCAGGCTCATAAGCATTCATCCAATAGTCAAAAGGTATATGAAATACAAATCGTATAGAGAGAAATAGTCCTATAATTCCTATAATAAGTACATCCATAAAACTTCTTACCTGGGAATATTTAAGACTCATGTTAAACAGGAACCACCAGCTTTCATATGTTCTCATGTTCTGAGCAAGTAATTTAAACGTTAGCTTTCTTACATGGCACATATTGCACTTTTACTTTCTTCTCCAACACTTTGTTGTTGCATTATTTAAACCAAATTGAACATGTTTCATTATTTATTTGAGGCTAAATTGATTTTATTGATGTATTATATTAAGTCAAAATAAGTGTTCATTCAGTATTGTTGTAAATGTCATTATTACAAAAAAAATAATAAGAAGAAAATCGGCCAATTAATCGGTATCTGTGTTTTTTGGTCCTCCAATAATCGGGATTGGCATTGAAAAATCATAATCGGTCGACCTCTAACAGAGATCACTACTCAACTTTGCACATCAGATGCTGCTGCTTATATACATAGAGATGGAATCACTGGTCACTTTAATAATGGAACACAAGTCACTTTAATTATGTTTACATACTGCTTTACTCATTTCATATGTATTCTATTCTACAGTATTTTAGTCAATGCCACTCTGACATTGCTCGCCCTAATATTTATATTAGGGATGCACGATATATTGGTGAACATATCGGAATAGGCCAATATTAGCTAAAAATGCCAACATCGGTATCGGCTGATGTCTAGTTTAACACCCCAATGTGCAAAACCGATGTCAAAGCTGACGTGCATACCTATATAACATAGGTACATGACGTAATGACGCCATGTAAAATGTTGCGCTATACGTGCAACACAGCATTCCTAAACTAGCCCACAATGTCTGCTGTGTGGATCGAGCAGTCATTTGAAAGAGTAACACAATTTCTGCGAAACAACTAAAAGGCTAAATCTATTAAAGCCAAGATAATGGAATTCATTGCCCTTGACATTCAACCGTTCTCTGTCGTAGGTGATGTTTGCTTTCGCCGACTGGTTGAACACCGGTACACACTAACAAGTACGCTATTTTTCAGATGTTGACCTACCGGAGTTACACAGTAATAGCATCACTGCTATTAGCTTCATGACATACATACTATGGAATGCTGTTTGGGTCTTTGCTTGTAGCTGTGCGTAATGATGGTGACGTGTGCAAATGATGGTGACGTGTGCATATTGAAGGGCAGCCTGGCGCTCTTGAGCGCCAGAGAGGGAGAGCGAGAGCAGGGGTGACAGATCGAGCAAGGAACACAAACATTCACTACACCTGCAATAACATCTGCAAAATGTGTGTATGTGACCAATAAAATTTGATTGCTATTATAAACTGGTTACAAACGCAATTATAACAGTAAAAATACATGTTTTGTCATACCAGTGGTATACGGTCTGAAATACCTTGGCTTTCAGCCAATCATCATTCAGGGCTCAAACCACCCCGTTTATAATTCACACCGAAGCTTTGTGGTTATGGAGAGGGAGTTTTGGAAAGATCTTTGAAATGGATGTAAATTAAACTGACTTGACTTTTTGTGTAATGAAAAGTAAATGTGTCTCCTTGTCTATGTAACAGACATTTGGGAAACTGAATGTACTGAACGCAAGCATGAAGCGGAAATAGCAAAACATTCTACAGATGACCGAATCAGTGGATTCAGAGGAAAGATTTCTTATTGGAGAGAACTCCTTTTGACTCTGATCCTGGCTCAGCTGACATGCCGGTAAGTGAAATCGGAAAGTTGATCAAGCTGTCATGTGACCGAATGCTCCAGACAAAGCATTCATGGGTCACTAGGGAGGAGTTTTGGTTCCTGACTCAAAGGGAATACCCTGCAGTCTCCCCCCGAGCATTAAAACCCATGGTACCCTTCACCAGCTCATATCTGTGTGAAGCTGGATTCAGTGCTCCCGTCTACTTTAAAACCAAATATCGATCCAGGTTGGATGTGACAACAGATATGAGGAGCTCACTGTCGACCACGCCCCCTGACTTTGAGACGCTCCGACGCGATACTCGTCAAGCACATGCATCTCACTAGTGGTGGTGAAATAAGAGGAATTATGTCAGACTAATTTGCACTTGACTGTCATAGCCCCATATTAAAAGTATGTGATGTTGAGTTGAGAACACTATCAGAAGTACTGTTAGAATGTTTTGCAATTGACTGCCATAGCCCCAAATAAAAAAGTGAACATTAGCTGTTATTACATACTTTTTTTTACACATGGTTGGGGTCGCAATCATTTTCAGATATCAAATTGGGGTCGTGGGCCAAAGTTTTTTGGAAACCTCTGATGTACACCTTCTCACAATCATCCACAGTGGCTGTCATATTTACCAACACATTTACGTCATCCTCCAAAGACGTGAAAAGGTCAACAGGTGAAAATAAAAAAGTGAGGATTCCTAAAATGTGGTGGGACTTCGGCTTAAAAAGGCTGCCTGGCAAAGTGCTAGATCCGTGGTCACCAACCTTTTCTGAGTCGAGATCACTTTCGCAGTCAAAAAGCAAGCTGAGATCTACTGTTCAGATTATTATTTTTTATATTACCCTCACAACAGTTTTGTAGGAATGAGGTTTGGGCAGTAGGCCTAATACATTATCACAGCATATTGGCTGTATGCCAATATTGTTAATCAGACAATATTATATTTCACTAAGCGAGCTTTGATAACAAAATAGATCAGTTGGTTTAGCACTTTTTTTTCTTTTTTACTGGACTGATGGTACCTGCATCTGATGGTCAAGGAGGTCAAATCACGACGTCAGTAATCTTCAGGTTGAAAAGTCGGAGCTCTAGAAAGATGCCAGAGTTTCCTACTTGGAATTCCGAGTTGGATGACCACTCAAAACAATTTTTCCCAACCGCCTCTCACTGTCCCTGCTCTCTCCTTCCTTTCCTCCGGTGAGACTGACCAGAGAGAGGGGACACAGTCTTTCACCTGCTCTCTCCTTCCTTTCCTCCGGTGAGCCTGACCAGAGAGAGGGGACACAGTCTTTCACCTGCTCTCTCCTTCCTTTCCTCCGGTGAGACTGACCAGAGAGAGGGGACACAGTCTTTCACCTACTCTCTCCTTCCTTTCCTCCGGTGAGACTGACCAGAGAGAGGGGACACAGTCTTTCACCTGCTCTCTCCTTCCTTTCCTCCGGTGAGACTGACCAGAGAGAGGGGACACAGTCTTTCACCTGCTCTCTCCTTCCTTTCCTCCGGTGAGACTGACCAGAGAGAGGGGACACAGTCTTTCACCTGCTCTCTCCTTCCTTTCCTCCGGTGAGACTGACCAGAGAGAGGGGACACAGTCTTTCACCTGATTGTGAAACTCATGTCGCGCCGCATCTGCCTCATGCACAAATTCATGTTGTTCCTGTGACCAGAGAAAGTTAAATATCAGTCCACTTTGCTTACCCGGTGCGCAGGACTTTTGAATCAAGTGCACCTACCGGCAACAGCTCAAAACGATTTTAAAAAAGGAGCACAAACCTTGATCGTTCATTGGCTTTTCTACAGAAATATTTAGTGATTTAGGAATGCCTTGAAGATCGACCAGTCGATCGCGATGAACAGTTGGCAACTGTTGAGGGTTTAACAGTGGTTGCTGAAGTAGTCATTTATTCACAACTGAGATGCCTGGATCCGGACCAGACTCAAAAACCTGATAATCTTTGGGTCAAAGGCACCTTTAAAACGCTAGAGTGGGAAATGGGCTACATTCTTCAGATGATACAACTCTGCTACCTGTATGTGTGGCATTTAATAGGGACAAAACAAAAGCCTTTTCTATTGTTTTTATGTCTGGTTATACACTGACACTTTCCATAAATGACCATGTGAATCCAGGTGAAAGCTATGATCCCTTATTGATGTCACTTGTTAAATCCACTTCAAGATGAAGATGAAGGGGAGGAGACAAGTTAAAGAAGGATTTTTACATTTTCAAATCCTTTAAAACATGGATTGTGTATGTGTGCCCTTCAGAGGGTGAATGGACAAGACAAAATATTGAAGTGCCTTTGAACAGGGTATGGTAGTAGGTGCCAGGCGCAACGGTTTGTGTCAAGAACTGCAACGCTGGTGGGTTTGTCACACTCAACAGTTTCCCGTGTGTATCAAGAATGGTGCACAGCCCAAAGGACATCCAGCCAACTTGACACAACTGTGGGAAGCACTAGAGTCAACATGGGCCATTGTCCCTGTGGAATGCTTTTGACACCTTGTAGAATCCATGCCCCGATGAATTGATGCTGTTCTGAGTGCAAAAGTTGTTGCTAATGTTTGGTAGTGTATATCTGTCTATCTAGACATATATGGATCTATCTATCTTTGTGTCATTTTGCTGCCAACGGTCAAAAGTCACTGTTTTGTTGTCAGTGATATTGTACCAAGTAAGCATTTTACTGCATATGAAGCGACTTTGATGCAAGATGCTGGTGTCCCCTCTTTCCTCTCTTGTGATGCCACAGTACCAAGCTCACCTTGCTGCACAAAAGCTCCATAGACAATCCAGATGGCGCTCTGGAGGGAGGTGGACACAGAGGTGGCCTGGTGTCCCCCTGCAGGACGGACCGACTGGACCCGCCTCAGGATGAAGATCATGACACCAACCACGGGGATGGCGGCTGCGATGCACGCCCAAACGGCCAGGTCAAAGGGTGCCAGGAGAGAGAAGATATTGATCTTCTCCTCAGACTTCCTCATCAGAATCCCCACAGAGTAGTCCAAGTAGCGCTTGCTGAAATCCACCACACTCTCCCTCTCTGGAGTTATAGTGATGGCTGATACTGCCAAGTCTGCTCGCTGTGCATGGATAGAGAGATAGATCAGTTACAGCCTTGAAAATACATTCAAGCTGTTGGTTCTGAGATAATACTCTGTTTGTTGATGTTTGCCATTTCATGGTCACAGAAAAAAAGTTATCACTGTAAAATAGCTGTCTGTTGTGGCTTTGTCCTTCGCTGTTTCCATTGTTATATGGGCTTGAAACTAGAACTATTTCACACAGCAGAAGGCCATGCAGACCTATACAGGCCAGACAGATTCCACATGCCAATTAACTAAATTATTTTATTGTAAAGCTTTATTGTAAAGGCTAATCTCACATGACAGATTTACAGTACACATGTTGCTAGTATCTTTTTTTCTAATTTCACAGTGGTATCAACACTGGTTGTGGACACCTGCTGATAGAGTGGGACCCTATGACACAAATCATGTCTGGATTGTTGGGATAAACACTATCTCAAGGCCATAATCAAAGATAAATTCTCCCTTCATGAAGTGATAATGTCCGCAAAGTACTGTTAGCGTGAAAGGCTGGAAAGTAGTTCACCTGGGGTGCATTCTCTGCAGCAAGTTCACTTACAGGAAATTACAGGGACTTACACATTGCACTTCAGTCTTACTTCTACCGGTGATTCTCTACTACATTGGGTGATATAATTGTTCCCTGCCCACTCACTGCCCTACTGTTAGCATTGTTAGCCTGCTGAGTTGAAGCCCCTCCTGCACTGGTTACTGCTTTGTCTGGAGAAGCCTGATTGTCAGCCTGATGGCCAGACTGTAGTGGAGCCACTCTGATGCAAACATCATTGGCCTTAACAGATCTGCCACAATAGTGAGTCATCACACTGTGCAGTGACTATCTTTCCATGAAGACCAACACTATAATGGACTCCACTGTGTTAAGGCTACAGTCAGCTACTCAGGGAGGAAAGAACTGCGGCAATTGGGAAAAACGATGTCACCAGAGCAGTCAACAGCAAACTATCGATCAACCTCCAAAACAAACAGTACAAACTCCAGTAGCGGTAGACAGACTTACCTTACTGATGAGCTCTCCTATCATGCCGTTCCAGGAGCCGTTAAAGGTAGGGGTTCCATACTTTCCATCGGCCACCTGGTAAATCTCATACTTGAAGCCCAGGATCTTGCCCAGAGCATCCAGAACATCAATGGAGAAGCCTTTGTAGCGTTTAGGTTGCCCAAGAATGTTCTCAGCTACCATCACAAAGGGTTCCTCCTGTTGGATAACATATAGAACACAACATAATTTGGGTTTAGAAGTTCAACTTTACTTTGACTAAATGCCTTGGCTCAAAAACATACAGATATAGAGTATTCATGCAGCCAAAAGTTTAAACACTACTGTAAATTTGACAAGTGTCCGTGTGCATTAAATCATAGTCCCATCATTTGTCAGAATGCCAAGGTGGTTCATAAGCAAACGGGTCCAGTTCAACCGAAAACATTTATTTTTGTCATTTCGGACTTTTGGGTGACTACTTTATGAAGACCTGCTGCAAGTCAAACGTCATCTTCATAAAGAGTTTCTTGGGTGTCTGTTGACCCGTAACAGCCGGTGTTGTGGAGACGTGTGACACTTAATCAGGCAGAAATTACCATTCTAAATGTATTGAGGCAAACAATGGCTCTTCTTTATGGGAGAGTGTCAGGAATGAATTGAATGGGTGGAAAAGAGAGTTGAGGAGGGGAGCTGCTGGGGTGGATTGGAAAGACTACATGAATTAAACAGAGCTGCCGAGAGGGAGCCAAGCAGAACCTATGTGAATAAGAATGGGGCAGGTAAATCTTGTGTGAAGAGAGAGAGCAGAATGGTAGCGGACAAGCAGCTAAGGAGGAGCTGTATTGTATGGTTGCCCTTACAGAAGAAAAACAACATTATTTCACATGTGGATGATCACATTATTTCACATAAAATGTTACAAATTTTTGGAACAATTCACATGTTCACATTTTCTCGTGTAGTAGTATGTTAATCATCCTGGTCTAATAGACTAGACATAAAGGTAAATCCGAGACACTCTAATTAGTATTATATGTTAATGTATGTTTGGTATCGTTACATAAGACAGATTGTTATTTAAGGGTGGATCTGTGGACGTACAACGTGAATGCCTAGCAACCCAAAGTTTGCGAGTTCAAATCTCATCATGGACAACTTTTGCATTTTAGCTAATAAGAAACTTTTCAACTACTTACTACTTTTTAGCTACTTAAAAACTACTTTGCATGTTAGCTAATAATCCTATCCCTAACCCTTTTAGCTAACAATTTCCTTAACCCTAACCCTTTTAGCTAACCCTTCCCTTAAACCTTTTTAACCTAAATCCTAAACTTAAACCTATCCCCTAAACCTAACCAACATTTGTAACATATCAACATATTGTACATTTTCAAATTAGTAACATATTGTATGTTTTGCAAATTCGTAACATATACATTACCTACTCATTCAATCGTGTTTATTTTGACTATTTTCTACATTGTAGAATAATAGTGAAGACATCAAATCAACAAAGCAAACTATTGCTTTTTGAAGAATCTCAAATATTAACTATATTTTGATTTGTTAAACACTTTTTTGGTTACGACATGATTCTATATGGGTTATTTTAGATTTTGATGTCTTCACTATTATTCTACAATGTGGAAAATAGTAATAATAAAGAAAAACCCTTGAATGAGTAGGTGTTCTAATACTTTTGACCAGTAGTGTAATACAAAGTGTAATTCGTAACATATCATACGAAATGGGTGATGTACATCCACAAATTAAAACATACCATATGAAAAGTAACATATACTAACTGGAGTCTCTCGTATTTACATAAATAATAATATAAAATGCTCTGAGAACAGGTTGTGAATTTACATGTTGTCACATGTTATCACTTTAACTTGACAGAAGATTATGTGATCACATTAAAATATTTGTTTTTGGAACGTGTTTTTTTCTGTAAGGGTGGAGTAGATCCACAGAGCCAGATGAAGAAGAAGAGCCAGACCTCACATTATGTTCTAATCCTACACAGGAAGTGACAAGGTGACCAGACAGAGTATAGCAGCATCAAGTGGCAAGTTGGTATAGTGTTTGTAGTGAGTAAGCACTTACTAGTAATGTTACCACCTTGACCGTCACTCCTTGCATGCCGTTCTCTATCCGACTCTCCTTTAGACTACCGTTCAACCCACGAGTTGAGTCCCAAGTCGCCAACTGAGAGAGAGGATGGGAAAGTGAGAGTGTCTGCAATATAATTAAACAATCTATTAATTTCAATGAAAAGACTCAATCACTTTTAAGAAATGCAGGGAACTGGCATTGCAAACAGGGTTGGGTAGGTTACTTTCTAAATGTAATCCATTACAGTTACTAGTTACCTGTCAAACTGTAATCAGTAATGTAAAATCCGGGTTGCAAATGCAAATGAATTACTTAAATCATACAATGTGATTTTCTGGATTTTTGTTTTAGATTCCGTCTCTCACAGTTGAAGTGTAGCTATGATAAAAATTACAGACCTCTACATGCTTTATAAGTAGGAAAACCTGCAAAATCATCAGTGTTTCAAATACTTGTTCTCCCCACTGTATATACAGTTGAAGTCGGACGTTTACATACACCTTAGCCAAGTACATTTAAACTCAGTTTCACAATTCCTGACATTTAATCCTAGTAAAAATTCCCTGGCTAAGGTTAGTTAGGATCACCACTTTGTTTTAATAATGTGAAATGTCAGAATAATAGTAGAGAGAGTGATTGATTGATTTCAGCTTTTATTTCTTTCATCACATTCCCAGTGGGTCAGAAGTTTACATACACTCAATTAGTATTTGTTAGCATTGCCTTTACATTGTTTAACTTTGGTCAAATATTTCGGGTAGCCTTCCACAAGCTTCCCACAATAAGTTGGGCCATTCCTCCTGACAGAGCTTTGTAACTGAGTCAGGTTTGTAGGCCTCCTTGCTCGCTCACACTTTTTCAGTTTTTCCCACTCATTTTCTGTAGGGTTGAAGTCAGGGCTTTGTGATTGCCACTCAAAAACCTTGACTTTGTTGTCCTTAAGCCATTTTGCCACAACTTTGGAAGTATGCTTGGGGTCATTGTCCATTTAGAAGACCCATTTGCGACCAAGCTTTAACTTCCTGACTGATTTCTTGAGATGTTGCTTCAATATATCCACATAATTTTTCTGCCTCATGAAGCCATCTATTTTGTGAAGTGCACCAGTGCCTCCTGCAGCAAAGCACCCCCACAACATGATACTGCCACCCCATGCTTCCCGGTTGGGATGGTGTTCTTCAGCTTGCAAGCATCCCCCTTTTTCCTCCGAACATAACAATGGTCATTATGGCCAAACAGTTATATTTTTTGCTTCATCAGACCAGAGGACATTTCTCCAAAATGTACAATCTTTTTCCCCATGTGCAGTTGTAAACCATAGTCTGGCTTTTTTATGGCGGTTTTGGAGCAGTTGCTTCTTCCTTGCTGAGCGGCCTTTCAGGTTATGCCGATATAGGACTCATTTCACTGTGGATATAGATATGTCTGTACCTGTTTCCTCCAGCATCTTCACAAGGTCCTTTGCTGTTGTTCTGGGATTGATTTGCACTTTTCGCACCAAAGTACGTTCATCTCTAGGAGACAGAACGCGTCTCCTTCCTGAGCGGTGTCATGACATTGCCCTCTTTGGGTACAGTGAGCACCATCCCCCTCTCTCTGCCTCCTACAACCAGGCTGCTGCGGTCAGAGAGGTCATAAATTCCTAGGGAAGATCCTGCATCATGGCCACACAGTATAGAGACAGAGTGAAGTTTCATAGAGAACAAAGGAATTTCTTTCTCACAGAACTTGAGGTCCGAACAACATTTATGTTCCGGAGAAGGTATAAAAGATCGGTGGAGAATCCAGCTACGAACTGGTCTGTTTGTTACAATTTGGGGAAGCTCATGGGAGATGGTGCGGCCACATTACCATAACGCTGTTTATATAATAGCCTCAGATATGAGGTTTCCATCTAATTGTTGTATAAGATGAATGAGTGAAGATGATACTGTTTGTAAACTTGTGTAATGTGATTTTGGACTGTTTAATGAAGGAAACTCCAATTCCCTTTTGAGTTTAACTAAATCAGACGACCGCCCATGAACACAGTTATGGTTGGGCATCCTGGGACAGGCCCTTTTCTGCCCTTCCGCATAAAACCACACACTCAGGCTTTCTATCACCAGACCATGTTTCTCTCAATTACAAGAGGACAAAGGTTGCAGACCAGCTTATAACGGACATTTCCAAACAAAACAAGCATTTATTGTGGACCTGGGATTTCTAGGACTGCATTCTGATGAAGTTCATCAAAGGTAAGGAAACATTTATCATGTATTTTCTGGTTTCTGTTGACTCCAACATGGAGGCTAATTTGGCTAATGTTCTGAGCGCCGTCACAGATTATTGCAAGGGTTGCTTTTTCCGTAAACCTTTTTTTAAAATCTGACACAGCGGTTGCATTAAGGAGAGGTATATCTATAATTCCATTTGTATAACTTATTATCATCTACATTTATGATGAGTATTTCTGTTGAAACGATGTGGCTATGCAAAATCACTTGATGTTTTTGGAACTAGTGAATCTAACGCGCCAATGTAAACTCAGATTTTTTTAACATAAATATGAACTTGATCAAACAAAACATGCATGTATTGTGTAACATGAAGTCCTATGAGTGTCATCTGATGAAGGTAATTCAAGGTTAGTGATTAATTTTATCTTTATTTATGCTTTTTGTGAATGCTATATTTTGCTGGAAAATGGCTGTGCTTATTGTGGTTTGGTGGAGACCTAACATAATCGTTTGTAGTGCTTTCGCTGAAAAGCCTATTTGAAATCGGACACTTTGGTGGGATTAACAACGAGAATAGCTTTGAAATATGACATTTCTGTGGTTTGAATTTGGCGCCCTCTATTTTCAATGGTAGTTGTCATATTGATCCCGATATCGGGATTGCAGCCTTAACAGGATAAACTCTTAGACTATCGATACCGGCAGAATAAGAACAAGTCTTTGATATTAATTACTAGTCTGCACCTAGGAATTCGGTATCATTGGACACGAAGAACGACAACCGCCGAAACACCTATCCAGAACGACATGAATGAATGTCACTCTGAACTATCTACTCTAACCACGACAGAGAGAGAGAGAGGACGGAAACTCTCCAACAGAAACTAACTTTTCAGCAGAGATCCCGACGACACATTGAGCGTAAATATATATATTGATTGCAATTGTTCTCGAATGAGTGAGCGTTCATGTGCAAAGGATTAGCATTTCAATTGTTATGATTATCAACTCTGTAGTGACTTCTCATCTGATCTCCACTCCCCTTTTGTCTAACAAGCCGCCATGCCGGTTTAGCGCACTAGGGCACATTCCCCTATCATTTCTTGTAACCATATCTACTTTGTTTGTTTGTTTATGCATTTCTGTGAATTAATTAGTAGATAAATGATTTAACACAATTGATGTATGGATGACTCATAGTGAAGACTGGGTTCATGCAGATAACCAACAATTTAACGTTTGGAAATAATTTGCAACTAAATTCATTAAAAATCCTACAATGTGATTTTCTGGATTTTTTTCTCATTTTGTCTGTCATAGTTGAAGTGTACCTATGATGAAAATTACAGGGAACCTGCACAATTGGTGGCTGACTAAATACTTTTTTGCCCCACTGTATATATATAATTTATAAATCTTTTGATAAGTCAAAAGTGGGCGAGATTGAGCATGTGTCTATTAGGCCTATGGAGTTTTTTTATCAGCATGATTTAGATTGAGCAATAAAAGCCCCAGTAGATTCCATAGGCTGGGATCCGCACTATGCAGCTGTTGCAAGAGCACATTTTTCACTGGCTGTCCACTGGTTTCAAAAACAATGATTGATAGGCAGCTTAAACTTCTTGAATTCAACCATTATTGGGATCAAATACACATTTACATTTGTGAACAGCCATCCACAACAACCACAATCTATAAGGCGCAAATCGCTAAATGAGAGAGCAGCAGTGTGATTCACATCAATGCGCTAAGTAGATATAAATAATAAGTGACATCCGTATCGCCGTAGACTACATCACCGCTGTCATCCTTACCTCCAAGCGTTTATTCAAGTTAGATCATCTTTGGAGGCCGACAGCAGTCGCACCATTGAAAGACATAGCTTGGACTCTAGCCTACAAAAGCATATTCCTGCTCTTTTCCGGTGATCCATCAAACAAATTTGTCGTGTCATCATAGTTGTCTCTGACTTGTGGTCTGAATCGCTCAGGTCGAACAAACTTAAATGTGTGCCTTTTTTCAATGCTTATTTGAAAGTAATTGAGAAAACAGAGATTTCTTTTCATAAACATCCTTTCTCAATTTAAAAGTAACCCTCAAATTAATCATCTAGTTTTTCAGAAGTATCGGTCATCTGATTACAATATTTTTGCTGGTAGCATAACGGATTACAGTTACCATATTTGTAATCCCTTATATGTAACAGATTACATGTAATCCGTTACTCCACAACCCTGCATGCAAATATATGAGCTGGTCACCAAGGCAACAAGTGCAGCCCCTAGCATGGTAACAGGGTCCTCTTTCTAAATACTGCATCGGTCACACAACACAACTATACTGAGGTAGTACAGACTCGGCAACATATGGCAATGGATGCTGTTCGCTAGAGATGATGGTGGTGATGACATTGATGGTGATGATTATGATGATGACAATGGAGGTGGTGACAATGACAATGCACTGCAAGGGTTACAAATACAAGAAAACATGAATACAGTTATCTGAGAGAAATATAATAGCTAGATTTTCAGCGTGCACTTTTTTTCTAATCTTTTGCACAAACAGATTCCCATCCTCATGTGCCTTCACTGTGCTTCACCTAGTGCAATATGATGCATGATGCAACCAATACAAAGCCATTAATGCCATTTTGTCCTGGAATCTCTCTGGTTTGACAGGATGACAAGAAATAAAAGCATAATACACATTCTATTAGTTTAACCACCTCACTGAATCCAATCATGTCATACAGCTACAGCATCAAAACTATCACTCTGTTTTAGCCACCTTTTCACCTTACTGGGGAAGTCAAAGTTTTTCTTTCCTGTTAAATTCTTAATCACAGCTGCTAGCTGGACAAAGAACTGGCACATCTTTGGTACTAGCCTGGGGACCAAGCTGACATGACAAGAGAGCTGGCCTTGGGCCAGACACCAGGACTGTATCTAAACACAGAGCATAGCTCAGTCATCCACATGCAGCATGTCCTCTCTGCACAGCCTTCCTGCTGCCTACAGGCTATTACAACAACGGTGGGCCAAAATTAGAATGGAAAGATAGTTTCAAAAGTAATATAACCCACTTTAATTACCAGCCCCTTTCAAATCATGTTAATACAAAAAAGTATATATTTGGTTTGTTTGGTTTGTTCCAAACACAAACTTTTTCCCACTTTCTATAAGACTAGGACATTTGAGTGAATGAATTGGCTCATTATAGCAAAGCTTTATTTCACAAAGTGAATCCCTTTTAGCAATATGCCGTTTAGTCCACTATTCAAACTAACCCATTTCTATAAAAAGTCAGTAAAGATCATGAAGTATTTGTTCTGCGCTTTAATGGAGTCCTTGTTCTCTGCTTTAATATGATACACAATCATACACTGAATATTATCTATTGTCTAGAATTATTGATGAAGGATGTTGTAAGACCCTGTGACACAGAGTGGACCTTCCAGTGCAGGAGACCTGACGCCTTCCATTTACAATGAAGGACATCGGTAACACAGGAGAGGAGGATGAGAAAGAGGAATGGGATATCAAAATCTTGAACCAAACTTCATGGGTTATTTTAAGATTTGGAGATTTCATCACAAGCCAAACTCTGAACATTGAAGACTGATAGTGTTATGAAATATTGAGTGTTCCCTTGCTCATCCCCTCTTTCATTTTCTCTCAGGTTTGAACATGATTTGTTGAGATAAAAATAACAACATCTATATAGTTTGAAAAGCCAGGTTTTTCATGCCGTGTACATTTGAAGTCGGAAGTTTACATACAATTAGGTTGGAGTCATTGAAAGTCGTTTTTCAACCACTCCACAAATTTCTTGTTAACAAACTATAGTTTTGGCAAGTCGTTTAGGACATCAACTTTGTGCAAAACACAAGTAATTTATCCAACAATTGTTTACAGCCAGATTATTTCATATATAATTCACTGTATCATAATTCCAGTGGGTCAGAATTTTGCATACACTAAGTTGACTGTGCCTTTAACAGCTTGGAAAATTTAGAAGCTTCTGATAGGCTAATTGACATCATTTGAGTCCATTGGAGGTGTACCTGTGGATGTATTTCAAGGCCTACCTTCAAATTCAGTGCCTATTTGCTTGACATCATGGGAAATTCAAAAGAAATCAGCCAAGACCTCAGAAAACAATTGTAGACCTCCACAAGTCTGGTTCATCCTTGGGAGCAATTTCCAAACGCCTGAAGGTAACACGTTCATCTGTACAAACAATAGTACCTAAGTATAAACCCCATGGGACCACGCAGCTGTCATACCGCTCAGGAAGGAGGACAAATTCTGTCTCCTAGAGATGAACGCACTTTGGTGCGAAAAGTGCAAATCAATCCCAGAACAAAATAAAAAGGACCTTGTGAAGATGCTGGAGGAAACAGGTACAAAAGTATCTAAATCCACAGTAAAATTAGTTCTATATTGATATAACCTGAAAGGCCGCTCAGCAAGAAAGAAGCCACTGCCCCAAAACCGCCATAAAAAAGACAGACTACGGTTTGCAACTGCACATGGGGACAAAGATTGTACTTTTTGGAGAAATGTCTTCTGGTCTGATGAAACAAGAATAAAACTGTTTGGCCATAATGACCATTGTTATGTTTGGAGGAAAGAGGGGGAGGCTTGCAAGCCGAAGAACCCCATCCCAACCATGAAGCACGGGTGTGGCAGCATCATGTTCTGGCGGTGCTTAGCTGCACGAGGAACTGGTGCACTTCACAAAATAGATGGCACCAGGAGGGATGAAAATGATGTGGATATATTGAAGCAACATCTCAAGACATCTGTCAGGAAGTTAAAGCTTGGTCGCAAATGGGTCTTCTAAATTGACAATGACCCCAAGCATACTCCCAAAGTTGTGAAAAAATGGCTTAAGGACAACAAAGTCAATGTATTTGAGTAGCCATCACAAAGCCCTGACCTCAATCCTATAGAAAATGTGTGGGCAGAACTGAAAAAGCGTGTGCGAGCAATGAGGCCTAAAAACCTGACTCAGTTACACTAGCTCTGTCAAGACGAAAGGGCCCAAATTCACCCAATTTATTGTGGGAAGCTTGTGGAAGAATATCCGAAACGTTTGACCCAAGTTAAACAATTTAAAGTCAATGCTACCAAATACTAATTGAGAATATATAAACTTCTGACACATGGGGAAAGTGATGAAATTAACAAAAGCTGAAATAAATCATGATCTCTACTATTATTCTGACATTTCACATTCTTACAATAAAGTGGTGATCCTAATTGACCTAAAATGGGGACTTTTTACTAGGATTAAATTTCAAATATATTTGGCTAAGGTGTATGTAAACCTCCGACTTCAACTGTATGCATCAGTCCTTATGCAAAGCGTGAGACTGTTACAATCAAAGTATACTTTGGGTAAACACATTTGTTTATACACGCCTGTGCAGTTTACAAATCAGGATCAATGTCAGTAATGTGGATTCTATGAGGAAGCATTTATCTGTATTTACCGAACATTTAAGCCTAAACATAAGCCACAAACATATTTAGATCAATGTCAATACATTCAGGACAGAACACACTCTGTGACTGTACAAACGCTATGTCCAAATAGAAAATACAAACAAAGGGATAGTGATGATATGACATTACTTTATTTGAGTGTGTTTCTTTATCCTTCAAAGCTACATTCCAATGGATCAGCCTCAGACCTTCAGATTACGCTTCAGAACAGGGGACTATCATACTCATACTTTATATTTTATCACTGTACAAAGAAAGTCTGCATGCTTCTCTGACTTCCAAAGACAGGGTATTCATATTGCTGTGCTTATATAGGTAATTCATCTGGTGTGTAGCTGGGACGCTGCTATCAATATTAGATTGTCTATTAAACTCTATTACACTACAATGCTTGTTCTATAACATAAAAACATATCACTGAACACCCTTCTAATGAAATTGTATGAGACTGGGCATGTTTTTTGGTTTGTGAGAGAGTGGGAAGGGGTGTTGTATCAAGCTACCATGTTTTCATCAGTAATGCCATTCGTATTGTCATGAATAACAATCTAGTCTAACATATCTGTATTCCTATGGTCCTCGTGTGTGTGTGTGTGTGTGTGTGTGTGTGTGTGTGTGTGTGTGTGTGTGTGTGTGTGTGTGTGTGTATGTGAGTGTTAAATGTCACTGCTTTCTGCCTGCTTCACATGGGGCAATTTTCCCCATGAGTGGGCAGGTCCTCTGAGGACAGAGAACTCTTTACTAAAGAGGAACACTTCTACTACACACATCTCTGCATACAGAGGTCATATGAAAGACCTCAGACACAAACATGTCCTTTGTAACATGCAGATAACAGATAAGGGAGGTAAACATGTAACAAGATGTCATGTCATTTGCTTTTTTTTTGTTTTTACAATCAATCTATTTATTTGTAACACTTTACAGTACATTTAGATTGCACTTGCGTGTGTGTCTCAGCACAGAGATGAACACAGAATAACTTAGTTTGATCTAAATTGAACAAATAATAAGGGGAGCCATTGATTTATAGGATCATATTTCAAGAACAGTTAGAGAAACACAAAATAATAAATGACGGTAATAAAATAATAAATAATGGTTTCCTAATTTTCTTCTTCTTCGAAAGTAAATGTTACTGTGACAGCTACAGGATATGACAGCTATTAACACTGATATCGTAGCAGGCGTATCTAGTTTATAACTATCCATATTAGAACTCCACAATACTCAAATGTTTGAACAATTACATTCAAAACAAAACAATAAACTCAAGCAGCACCTCCAAAGTTAGCAAGGGAATATACTGTTCACTTTCACAGTCCCCTCCAAAACAAAGTTTCCCTGGTTTGAACTATTTGGAGTCTCCATTTCCACTGTCAGCTCCAGAAGCCTGATGTTTACATATCAACATCCCCCATTACACCACCAAAATCATTATCGACCACAGCGCTCAGTCTACCTCTCAATCTGCTATTCAGTGTGTGTATGTGTGTGTGTATGGAGGTCTTTCTGCATATTTTCTTAGCACCATGGTTGCCTTTGTCTCTCTTAAAGGACAAGTTAACTTTTTTTAACCAAATCTCAAAAAAAAATTGAGAGAGAGAAACTTACCCCAACAGCAATATACTTCCTTGTGCATTTCCATGTTCAAGCATGTGCATGCAATCTACTGCAAAGATAGCCTGCAGAGTTCTGTCCTACTATCCAGGTCTGTACCCAAACAATTTGAACTTCTACTTTTAAAAATCCACCTCTCTAAAAACAAGTCTCTCACCGTTGCCGCCTGATATAGACCACCCTCTGCCCCCAGCTGTGCTCTGGACACCATATGTGAACTGAACTGGAACATGCTTAACACCCCAGCCATCCTACAATCTAAACTTGATACCCTCAATCTCACACAAATTATCAATGAACCTACCAGGTACCTCCCCAAAGCCTTAAACACGGGCACCCTCATAGATATCATCCTAATCAACTTGCCCTCTAAATACACCTCTGCTGTCTTCAACCAAGATCTCAGCGATCACTGCCTCATTGCCTGCATCCGTAATGGGTCAGCGGTCAAACGACCTCCACTCATCACTGTAAAACGCTCCCTGAAACACTTCAGCGAGCAGGCCTTTCTAATCGACCTGGCCGGGGTATCCTGGAAGGATATTGATCTCATCCCGTCAGTAGAGGATGCCTGGATATTCTTTAAAAATGCCTTCCTAACCATCTTAAATAAACATGCCCCATTCAAGAAATTTAGAACCAGGAACAGATATAGCCCTTGGTTCTCCCCAGACCTGACTGCCCTTAACCAACACAAAAACATCCTATGGCGTTCTGCATTAGCATCGAACAGCCCCCGTGATATGCAGCTGTTCAGGGAAGCTAGAAACCATTATACACAGGCAGTTAGAAAAGCCAAGGCTAGCTTTTTCAAGCAGAAACACTAACTCAAAAAAGTTCTGGGACACTGTAAAGTCCATGGAGAATAAGAACACCTCCTCCCAGCTGCCCACTGCACTGAAGATAGGAAACACTGTCACCACTGATAAATCCACCATAATTGAGAATTTCAATAAGCATTTTTCTACGGCTGGCCATGCTTTCCACCTGGCTACTCCTACCCCGGTCAACAGCACTGCACCCCCAACAGCAACTCGCCCAAGCCTTCCCCATTTCTGCTACGCCCAAATCCGTTCAGCTTATGTTCTGAGAGAGCTGCAAAATCTGGACCCCTACAAATCAGCCGGGCTAGACAATCTGGACCCTTTCTTTCTAAAATTATCTGCCGAAATTGTTGCCACCCCTATTACTAGCCTGTTCAACCTCTCTTTCGTGTCGTCTGAGATTCCCAAAGATTGGAAAGCAGCTCCGGTCATCCCCCTCTTCAAAGGGGGGGACACTCTTGACCCAAACTGCTACAGACCTATATCTATCCTACCATGCCTTTCTAAGGTCTTCGAAAGCCAAGTCAACAAACAGATTACCGACCATTTCGAATCTCACCATACCTTCTCAGCTATGCAATCTGGTTTCAGAGCTGGTCATGGGTGCACCTCAGCCAAGCTCAAGGTCCTAAACGATATCTTAACCGCCATTGATAAGAAACATTACTGTGCAGCTGTATTCATTGATCTGGCCAAGGCTTTCGACTCTGTCAATCACCACATCCTCATCGGCAGACTCGACAGCCTTGGTTTCTCAAATGATTGCCTCGCCTGGTTCACCAACTACTTCTCTGATAGAGTTTAGTGTGTCAAATCGGAGGGTCTGCTGTCCGGACCTCTGGCAGTCTCTATGGGGGTGCCACAGGGTTCAATTCTTGGACCGACTCTCTTCTCTGTATACATCAATGAGGTCGCTCTTGCTGCTGGTGAGTCTCTGATCCACCTCTACGCAGACGACACCATTCTGTATACTTCTGGCCCTTCTTTGGACACTGTGTTTAACAACCCTCCAGGCAAGCTTCAATGCCATACAACTCTCCTTCCGTGGCCTCCAATTGCTCTTAAATACAAGTAAAACTAAATGCATGCTCTTCAACCGATCGCTACCTGCACCTACCCGCCTGTCCAACATCACTACTCTGGAAGGCTCTGACTTAGAATACGTGGACAACTACAAATACCTAGGTGTCTGGTTAGACTGTAAACTCTCCTTCCAGACCCATATCAAACATCTCCAATCCAAAGTTAAATCTAGAATTGGCTTCCTATTTCGCAACAAAGCATCCTTCACTCATCACTCATACTGCCAAACATACCCTTGTAAAACTGACCATCCTACCAATCCTCGACTTTGGCGATGTCATTTACAAAATAGCCTCCAATACCCTACTCAACAAATTGGATGCAGTCTATCACATCTGCTATCTGAGCAGCTAACTGATCGCTGCAGCTGTACATAGTCTATTGGTAAATAGCCCACCCATTTTTACCTACCTCATCCCCATACTGTTTTTATTTATTTACTTTTCTGCTCTTTTGCACACCAATATCTCTACCTGTACATGACCATCTGATCATTTATCACTCCAGTGTTAATCTGCAAAATTGTAATTATCTGCCTATCTCCTCATGCCTTTTGCACACAATGTATATAGACTCTCTTTTTTTTTTTTTTTTTTTTTTTTCTACTGTGTTATTGACTTGTTAATTGTTTACTCCATGTGTAACTCTGTGTTGTCTGTTTACACTGCTATGCTTTATCTTGGCCAGGTCGCAGTTGCAAATGAGAACTTGTTCTCAACTAGCCTACCTGGTTAAATAAAGGTGAAATATATATATTTTTTTAAATCACAGTGCAATCCGTTTTGTCACCAAAGCCCCATATACTACCCACCATTGCGACCTGTACGCTCTCGTTGGCTGGCCCTCGCTTCATACTCGTCGCCAAACCCACTGGCTCCATGTCATCTACAAGACCCTGCTAGGTAAAGTCCCCCCTTATCTCAGCTCGCTGGTCACCATAGCATCTCCCACCTGTAGCACATGCTCCAGCAGGTATATCTCTCTAGTCACCCCCAAAACCAATTCTTTCTTTGGCCGCCTCTCCTTCCAGTTCTCTGCTGCCAATGACTGGAACGAACTACAAAAACCTCTGACACTGGAAACACTTATCTCCCTCACTAGCTTTAAGCACCAACTGTCAGAGCAGCTCACAGATTACTGCACCTGTACATAGCCCACCTATAATTTAGCCCAAACAATTACCTCTTTCCCTACTGTATTTAATTTATTTATTTATTTTGCTCCTTTGCACCCCATTATTTTTATTTCTACTTTGCACATTCTTCCATTGCAAATCTACCATTCCAGTGTTTTACTTGCTATATTGTATTTACTTTGCCACCATGGCCTTTTTTTGCCTTTACCTCCCTTCTCACCTCATTTGATCACATCGTATATAGACTTGTTTATACTGTATTATTGACCGTATGTTTGTTTTACTCCATGTGTAACTCTGTGTCGTTGTATCTGTCAAACTGCTTTGCTTTATCTTGGCCAGGTCGCAATTGTAAATGAGAACTTGTTCTCAACTTGCCTACCTGGTTAAATAAAGGTGAAATAATTTTTTTTTTTACAAATGCTTTCTCGTATCACCACAATGAGAACGAGAAAGCCCGCGCATGCTCACACGCGGAAATGTTGCGCTCGAGTCCCAAAAAAATGGAATATAACATTGCGGATGAAATTCAAAATCACACTATTTCATTTGTACAACATCTAAAGACCTGCATAACTATATTGAGAGCATTGCCGTTTCTAGAATTACGTATTTAGGTGTTTTTGGAGGCTTTGTTCATGTTTTAGCTCTGCCCCTTCAACTGAAGAACGAACATGAGAAAGTCTATTGCTGGTTGGCTAAGTTTTTTCAAAACCTTGTGAAATTCCCCAAAATGTTCCTGGACCTCTATAACATGCTATTTACATTTTTTTAAATAGATTTTGTTTAAAATAAGCGAACCTGTCCTTTAACTGGAATGAAAGGATGGGACGGTGGCTGAAGTCTTATCCCACACCCCTGGAATAAAGACCTCCTCCATCCCCGTAATTTTGCCGAAAATATATAATACCTAACAACTCAAAATAGGACTACTTAATACCGTTAGATCCCTCATTTACAAGTCAGTCATAGTCAATGAACTAATCATAAACGTGATGTGATTGACCTGTCTGAAACATTGCTTAACCTGATGAATTTACTGAGTTAAATGAGGCCTGTACTCCTGGTTACACTAGTTACCATATCCCCCATGTATTCCACAAAGGCGGAGGTGTTGCTTCCATTTTTGACAGCAAATTTCATTTTCTGAGTTAGTCATGAAATCTATGCAGCCTACCCAATCCATTTTTATAGCTACTGTTTACAGGCCTCCTGGTCCGTATATAGATTTCCTCACTGAGTTCCCTAAATTCCTATCTGACCCTCTAGTCATGGAAGAAAATATTACATTTTTTCATGACTTCAATATTCACATGAAGAACTCCACAGACCCACTCTAAAAGGCTTTCAGAGCCATCACAGACTCAGTGAGTTTTATCCAACATGTCTCGGGACCTACGCATTGCCAAAATTATACCCTGGATCTAGTTTTGTCCCGTGGAATAGATTTACTGCATCAAAATGTTTTTCTCATAATTCTGGACTATCGTACCACCATCTTATTTTTTATTTTTTTTGCAATCGAAAACAAATAATTTGCTTATACTCCAACCAAGGATTATCAAAAGCCGCTCTACAAATCCTTGGAAGACCCAAAGATTCCTTGAAGCCCTTCCAGACCCCCTCCACCTACTCAAGGATGTCAGAGTACAAAAATCACTTAACAGCCTAACCGAGGATCTAAACTTAACCTTGCATAATACCCTAGATGCAGTCTCACAGCAAAAAAAATATGTCACAAACAACTATCTCCCTGGTATTAAGAAAATACCCGAGCCCTGAAGAAAGCTTCCAGAAAATTGGAAGTCTTCCAACTAGCCTGGAAAGACTAGTAGGAATTGTTGGTATCATGCAATATCGTGCAATATCAAAAAGCCCTCCCTGCTGCCAGAACAGCCTATTTTTCCAACCTGATTGAGGAGAATAGAAAAAAATGTATACTGTCGCAAAGCTAAATAAAAAGCAGCATTCCCCTAGTGAGGTTGGCGTTCACTTCACTTCAGCAGTGATGAATTCATGAACTTCTTCAACTTCTTCTTCTTCAATGGTCATTAAACTACTGAAAGAGCTACTTCCTGTAGTGGGCATTCTTATGTTGAAAGAGATCTGCTTTTAGATCTGAAAATGAATCCATATGGTTGTACAGTCTGCTCAAATATAAATTAAGGACCTTGGTGTTACTCTGGACCCTGATCTTTCCTTCGATGAACAAGAGCAGCCCCTTTTCATCTTTGTAACATTGCAAAAATCTGAAATGTTTTGTCCAAATTTGATGCAGAAAAGCTAACCTCTGTTTTTGTCACTTCGAGATTACACTCTACTTTCTGGCTACCTGGATAAGGCACTAAGTAAACTCCAGCTATTGCTAAATACTGCTGCTAGAATCTTGACTAGAACCAACAAATGTTGATCATATTACCCCAGTGCTAGCCTGCCTACACTGGCTTCCTGTTAAGGCTAGGGGTGATTTCAAGGTTTTACTGCTAACCTACAAAGCATTACACAGGCTTGCTCCTACCTATCTCGCCAATTTGGTTCTGCCGTACCTACCTACACGTACGCTACGGTCACAAGAAACAGCTGGAGGCAGAGCTAAATTTGTATGAACTGTGTGCCGATCGGTGTGAGACACAGACTCGGTCTCAACCTTTAAGCCTTTACTGAAGACTCATCTTTTCAGTAGGTCCTATGATTGAGTGTCGTCTAGATTAGGGTTGTGAAGGCGAATGGCAAGGCACTGGCATGACGAACCACCCTTGCTGTCTCTGCCTGGCCGGCTCCACTTTCTCCACTGGGATTCTCTGCCTCTGACCCTGTTATGGGGGCTGAGTCACTGGCTTGCTCGCGCTCTTCCATCCTCCCTGTCCTCAGGCTCCTGCAGTGGGGAGATCTTTGTGGGCTATACTCGGCCTTGTCTCAGGGTGGTAAGTCTTTTGAGATCACTTTAGGGGTGTGGGGACTGTGCTTAGCCAAAGTGAGTGGGGTTATATCCTGCCTGGTTGTCCCTGTCTGGGGCTAAATTTGGACTTGGACTTGGCCCCAGTGCACAGTCTCAGTCTCCTGTATCGATGCGGCAATAGTCTATGTGCCGGGGGGCTAGGGTCAGCCTGTTATATCTTGTATTATAATTCTCTCTCTCTCGTCCCGGAGGACCTGAGCCCTAGGACCATGCCTCAGAGACTACCTGGCCTGACGACTCCTGGCTGTCCCCGATCCCTAGTCCACCTGGTCATGCTGACCCAGTTTCTGCTGTTCTGCTTGGCTATGAAAAGCCAACTGACATTCACTCCCGAGGTCACTGTTGTAGCCTCTACAATCACTCTGATTATTATTTTACCCTTAATGACCATGTACTCTTATAAACTCCACCTGGCACAACCAGAAGAGGACTGGCCACCCATCAGAGCCTGGTACCTCTAGGTTTCTTCCTAGGTTCCTCCCTTTCGAGGGAGTTTTTCTTAGCTACCGTGCCTCTACAGCGGTATTGCTTGCTCTCTGGGGTTTTAGGCTCGGTTTCTGTATAAGCACTTTGTGACAACTGCTGTTGTAAAAAGGGCTCTATAAACACATTTGATTGATTTGATAAACAACCTTAGCATAACTTTTGTTTTGAAAAGCTCCAAACCCTCATCGCTGGAATCGTATCTCCTCTAAGAAAGCAAAGACAGGTAGACGTGGTGCCTGTCTGTCATTGTAGCCTCCCAAAGGCCCCCACTACACCACCACTATGTTAAATGGAGATTGAGAATGAGAGAGGGAAGGAATGAGAGCGAAAGATTACCTCTTGACTTTCCTGCAAAGAATACATCGCTCAGAGAAGATCCAATGAGAGTCATGGCTTATGGCCATGATGGAGGTCATATGTTACCCAAGGGACTTTTCTCTCTTACCTTTTTCACGCTCTCTTCATCTTTTTGTCTTCCTTTCTATTTCTATCTTTGTACAATATGTATTCAGGAGGAATAACAGTCAAATTAATGGCTTTCGATGAGAAATATAAGTAGGAACTCTAACAAAATCTGCTGACTGAATACAACTTGGCACATAAATATGATTAAATTAGAAAACAACAACAACATACATCACTCAGCAGCACTGAGCGATAGCTAAAGAAAACTAAGTGTAGCAACCAGAAAATGGTATTTCAGTCTTCATTTGGTTCAGACCCCAATAGTCGCTTCATCTGAGAGCCATCAGGCCAGTGAGAAAATTGACTTAATGCAGATAAATGATGATGGAGGGGAGAGTGGCAGATAAAAACAATAGGGAGAATGGAGGAGAGATAGGCAAGAGGTCCAGAAAAGTGACATGTTAAAGGGAAACTTCACCGCTGGAGACTATTTGGGGCGTTTTTCCAGTCTCCCTACAGATTTCTGATTGACGAGAGGATGTTTTAGACATAATTATGCACTATAGCTGTATTTTAGAATTTTCGTGCCGGGAGCGTTCAACCAATGATGGCATTTGTTGATTGAGCCTGCTGTCTGATCTAAAAAATGAATGGAGTCATATTTTGTAACAATTATTGTGGCCACATTAGCAGCACGTAAATATTGGTTTGCCCTTGTTCAATAGAGCCGATGTTCCTATCTGGACATTGCAGGATATCTGGGTTGACTCATTTTCCCTGGCTTTGTAAAGACTACAGCCCAACGGGAACCCTACTTCCTTGTTCTCACCATCAAAGGCAGGCTTTTCAAAACAAGGGAGGACCTAGTTTACAGGTTCACTGAAGCCGTGCACTATCTATCCCGAGATTGCGAATTAATTATCTACAATGGCTTCTTCTGATGAGTCCTCTTTCCAAGAAGAGCTGACTGACAACACTTTTTTTTTTACATAGGAAGATACAGCCCTATTTATTTGAGCCAGAATTCACTGAGGAGGAATTGAGACAGTGAGCAAAATAATTGTGAGACCAGCAAGGAGTGGTGGCAATTTACACAAGCTGTACCAGGACTCAGGAGGGCAAATTACAAATGTATATATGTCATAAATTGCCATAACTGTTACTGCATACTGCTGTGTAAACTCTCCTCGGTCTCCAGAGCAAATACACTTTGTCTTGAATACAAGCCACGTCTACTTATTTGTTATATTGACAGACCAATCTGCTGTTTTATTGAAACCTGTTTACTTGCCAACAAAGTCAAGTTTAAATGATACACCAACTCTCTGCATCATTTGTTTTAGCAGTAAGATTGAATCTAGTTTATACAAATGCACTTCATGAATAGCACAATGAATTGATCCAGAAGTTGAAGTAAACACTTTTGATGCAGCTGGAATCGTTTAGTTACTTGTCAGTACACATGTAAAAGAGATCATATAAAACACCCTTGTGTACATATGTACAGCAGCTAACAATATTTATACCACAATGCAATTGTGAGCATACTAGCATTCTATATTGTACTACAACATCAGTCTAACTTAATATGGATGTTGTGTAGGTTGAATGTTTCAGGCAGGTTCCATAATGTTTTTCAGCTAGTCAACCTCTTCTTTTGTTGGGTAATGGTAGCAGGCGCTGTGGCGGTTCTTCACCACTCACTGCTTCGACCTCTTGCAGAACATTTGTATGTACTGCAAGTCCCCTGGAAAGACATGAAGACTGATCATGAGTATGTGTAATCATACATTAAACCTCATGTTCATATGTAACCAAAATAGGGTACAGTAGACTGGCATGTGTTTTATTACACTTTGAGTCAATAATGGGGCATTGAGATGGGCTGTTAGCAAAGATGTGAAAAGTTTGAGCGGGGCTTGACTTGTAGACAGTCTAGTTGTGTATTGTTATGTATGAGCAAGTACAGTTGTACTGTTGAGTAGACAAACACTGCCAACAATAAAGGCAATAGGCCAGAAGAATATACCGTACTAACAGCCCTTCTCCCAAATGCAAAATAACTGATTGCAAGGATGTGAAAAGTTTGAGGAGCACTTGTCTTGTAGGCAGTTTAGTTTAATGGGGATTTAGTTTTCTCAAGAGGGTATTGTGCTTTCATAAATACCTTTGGCTGTCCTTGCATGTTTCTAAGTCAGATGATGTTGTGCTTGAGCTTATTCGAGGCTGAAAGCTTTCATCCAATGGGTCTACAGGCTCTGTACTACTAAAGCTGGTGTCAAGGTCATTGTCATTAGCAGCAGGATTACTGTAGGACACACAGTAGTCAGTGATTAGCCAACATTTTATTACTTTGGCCCTACCAAGACACACTCAAACAACGTACTATGTCCACCCACCCCCCTCATGTCAATAGATCATGCATACTAACCTTCACACATACAATACACACCCACAACAGACACCAGTCAGTCACCCACACCATCCCCTCCTTACTAAAACCTCTTTTACTCCAATTTAGACTTCAAGCCTTGAACAATCGACTAAGCCTCCATAATACAGAGAGAACTACAGTAGACGTTGTAGCCTACTTGTAAACACACCAACTATAACAACAAGACACAAACCATGTTTATGCCTAGCTCCAGTATATTTATTTGCTCATCGTGGAGTCATGGAAAGATTGAATAGATCTTAGTAAGATTTTAGGAGATGTCTTACACAAGTTCCTTGTGCTGAGCTTGATGTCGATGCCTCTGCAGATGTCGATGGGATCGGAATCTTAATAGAACACAGTCACATTAGCCTCTGCAGTAGTTACTTCGCTATAGCTACTGTAGCTAGTTAGATAGGTAATTTTCTGCTGCGCTGATATTGGCTGATCGGATAGCTTCCTCTTTGTAGTGAAGGGGGAAATCAATAGAATAGCATCCCTTTTCAACGTTCAATGACATGGCAATCCCATCAGTTGAGACTTCCGTTCCGTTTGAAATCTTCTGGCTGAAAGTGCTGGCTACAAACACAGACGTGGATATTTCTCACATCAATTGGATAACGTTACACCTAGGACTGTGGCAGTCATGAAATGTTGTCAGCTGGTTATTGTCATGCAAAAGTCTCACAGTAATTGACCAATAATTAACATAAACACATTTAGCCAGGCCTCCATGCATACAAGCCACTGATGCACACCTTTGGAATATCTACATAGAAAAAAGTCTAATAAATCAATTTAATATACACAATCACAATAAATTAATTATTTATGTTAGGCAGGTCTAAAGAAACAGTATGATATTATTTTTTTTTCTTTTTCTGAAGAACAGAATATGAGTTGGCTTACTATATGTTATCTGGCTATGCACCATGCCATAGGATGTAGGCTTGTTCATTTAGCAGACAACATATGCTTATAAGTGCCATTATAGTAGGAATGTAATTTAACTTTGCTGAATTAAATAGTTGGTAGAGCCTGGTGCTTGCAACGCCAGGGTTGTGGGTTCGTTTCCCGTGGGGAACCAGTAGGAAAAAAGCATGAAAATGTATGTAAGTCAACCTGGATAAGAGTGTATGCTAAATTACAAAATAAAATAAATAAAATGTTTTTCAGGTTTTCCCATTCCGAAGTGACTGCACATATGAAGTGGCAAGTTTAGTTGTGAATGATAAAAACTTTTGAATGTCTTAGAAATCAAAATGTATATGGGCTGCATGATGCGACTATAGGCTGTTGATGATAGTAATGATTTGAGTCGCACAAAAAGCTAGAGCTCTATGCCCTGCCTCAGGCTGCACACGCTGTTCTCTCATCAAATGATCATATTTTCAATTTTATCTTGTCTTTACTAATATGTAAAATGAGTTTAGATTAGAATGGCCCATTATCAAATTGGCAGGAACAGGGGCATGGGAAAAAATACATGTCATCTTTATGCACTCAATAGTGAATGGAGGCCACTTTACTGCCTGTTCGTTTTTCACTCATGCAGGGTTGGATACTCTGGTTATTTCACTCCACATATCATTTTTTTTAACCATTATTTAACTAGGCAGGTCAGTAAATAACAAATTCTTATTTACAATGATGGCCTAGGAACAGTGGGTTAACTGCCTTGTTTGGGGGCAGAACGACATATTTTTACCTTGTCAGCTCAGGGATTCGATCTAGCAACCTTTGGTTACTGGTCCAATGCGCTAAACACTAGGCTACCTGCCGCCTAAGGTATATCACACTTTATTTGTCACATGCGCCGAATACAACAAGCGTAGACCTTACTGTGAAACACTTAATTACAAGCCCTTAACCAACTGCAGTTCAAGAGTTAAGAAAGTATTTACCAAATAAACTAAAGTAAAAAATAATAAAAAGTAACACAATAAAAAATCAATAACAAGGCCATATACAGGGGGTACCGGTACCCTCTTGAAGCTAGGGGGCACTATTTTTTTGTGTGAAAAATAACGTTCCCAAAGTATACGGCCTATTTCTCAGGACCGCCCAAATAGGTCCACAGACGATGCAATCTCAACCACACTGCACACTGCCCTAACCCATCTGGACAAGAGGAATACCTATGTGAGAATGCTGTTCATCGACTACAGCTCGGCATTCAACACCATAGTACCCTCCAAGCTCGTCATCAAGCTCGAGACCCTGGGTCTCGACCCCGCCCTGTGCAACTGGGTACTGGACTTCCTGACGGGCCGCCCCAGGTGGTGAGGGTAGGCAACAACATCTCCTCCCCGCTGATCCTCAACACTGGGGCCCCACAAGGGTGCGTTCTGAGCCCTCTCCTGTACTCCCTGTTCACCCACGACTGCGTGGCCATGCACGCCTCCAACTCAATCATCAAGTTTGCGGACGACACAACAGTGGTAGGCTTGATTACCAACAACGACGAGACAGCCTACAGGGAGGAGGTGAGGGCCCTCGGAGTGTGGTGTCAGGAAAATAACCTCACACTCAACGTCAACAAAACTAAGGAGATGATTGTGGACTTCAGGAAACAGCAGAGGGAACACCCCCATCCACATCGATGGAACAGTAGTGGAGAGGGTAGCAAGTTTTAAGTTCCTCGGCATACACATCACAGACAAACTGAATTGGTCCACTCACACAGACAGCATCGTGAGGAAGGCGCAGCAGCGCCTCTTCAACCTCAGGAGGCTGAAGAAATTCGGTATGGCAACTGCACCGCCCTCAACCGTAAGGCTCTCCAGAGGGTAGTGAGGTCTGCACAACGCATCACCGGGGGCAAACTACCTGCCCTCCAGGACACCTACACCACCCGATGCTACAGGAAGGCCATAAAGATCATCAAGGACATCAACCACCCGAGCCACTGCCTGTTCACCCCGCTGCCATCCAGAAGGCGAGGTCAGTACAGGTGCATCAAAGCTGGGACCGAGAGACTGAAAAACAGCTTCTATCTCAAGGCCATCAGACTGTTAAACAGCCACCACTAACATTGAGTGGCTACTGCCAACACACTGTCAATGACACTGACTCTACTCCAGCCACTTTAATCATGGGAATTGATGGGAAATGATGTAAATATATCACTAGCCACTTTAAACAATGCTACCTTATATAATGTTACTTACCCTACATTGTTCATCTCATATGCATACGTTGATACTGTACTCTATATCATCGACTGCATCCTTATGTAATACATGTATCACTAGCCACTTTAACTATGCCACTTGGTTTACATACTTATCTCATATGTATATACTGTACTCGATATCATCTACTGTATCTTGCCTATGCTGCTCTGTACCATCACTCATTCATATATCCTTATGTACATATTCTTTATCCCCTTACACTGTGTATGACAGTAGTTTTTTTTGGAATTGTTAGTTAGATTACTTGCTCGTTATTACTGCATTGTCGGAACTAGAAGCACAAGCATTTCGCTACACTCGCATTAACATCTGCTAACCATGTGTATGTGACAAATAAAATTTGATTTGATTTGATTTGATTTGACCAGATGCTAGAATATGCATATAATTGCATATATGCATATAATTGACAGCTTAGGATAGAAAACACTATAAAGTTTCCAAAACTGTAAAAAATATTGTCTGTGAATATAACAGAACTGATATTGCAGGCGAAAGCCTGAGGAAAATCCAATCAGGAAGTGACTCTTATTTTGAAAGCTCTGTGTTCCTATGCATCCCTATTGACCATTGAAAGGGATATCAACCAGATTCCTTTTTCTGTGGCTTCCCTAAGGTGTCTACAGCCTTTAGACGTAGTTTCAGGCCTTTATTTTGAAGAATGAGCGTAAACGTCCATATTGCGTAAGTGGTCAGTTGTTGGCTCTCAGTGTGATTTTTGCACAAAACAGAGAGGTAGCCATTTTTCCTCCCGGTCCTAGTGAAAAGCCAACTGTCCCAGTTGATACATTATCGAATAGATATTTGAAAAACACCTTGAGGATTGATTATAAAAAATGTTTGCCATGTTTCTGTCGATATTATGGATATCATTTGGAATTTTTATCTGCATTCTCGTGACCGCTATTTCCGGTGGATTCCTGGGCATAACGCATCAAACTAACGGAGGTATTTGGATATAAAAAATATCTTTATGTAACAAAAGGAACATTTGCTGTCTAACTGGGAGTCTCGTGAGTGAAAACATCCGAAGATCAAAGGTAAATTATTAATTTGATTGCTTTTTCTGATTTTCGTGACCAAGTTTTCCTGCCGCTAGGTGTACATAATGTTTTGTTTTTAATATAGATAAACTTACACAAATGCTTGTATTGTTTTCGCTGTAAAGCATCATTTCAAAATCTGAGAAGACAGGGTGATTAACAAAAGGCTATGCTGTATTTCGCTATATTTCACTTGTGATATCATGAATATGAATATTTTCTATCAAGATTATTTGACCGTTGCCCTATGCTATTTAGGCTGAATAATTTTGCATGCCCAATTTTTCAGTTTTTGATTTGTTAAAAAAAGTTTGAAATATCCAATAAATGTCGTTCCACTTCATGATTGTGTCCCACTTGTTGTTGATTCTTCACAAAAAAATACAGTTTTATATCTTTATGTTTGAAGCCTGAAATGTGGCAAAATGTCGCAAATTTCAAGGGGGCCGAATACTTTCGCAAGGCACTGTAACCCCCACCTTGGGAATTTATCTTCAGACCATGCTTCTCTCCATTATGAGAGGGCTAAGGTTTGAGCCCACTGCTGAATTCTTAACCATACCACGTGGTTAAACTCTGAGACTATCGAACCGACAGAATAAGAACAAATCTTTGATAGTATTTACTAGCCTGCAGCTAGGAATTCGGTGTCATTGAACGCAAAGACAGACAACTGCCGAAACATCTATTCTATAACCACATTGCCGAATGTTACTCTGAACTATCCATTCTAACCACAGCAGAGAGAGAGAGGGCGGACAAACTTTCCAAAAGAAACAAACTTTCCAACAGAGATCAAGGCGACACACTGAGCGTAAATATACAGTATATACTGATTGCAATTATTCCCGAATGAGTGAGCATTCATGTGCAAAGGATTAGCATTTCAATTGTTATAATTATAACTTTGTAGTGTCTTTTATCTCAGTCGACCCCCACTTCCCTTTTGTCCACCAAGCCGCGATACCGGTTCATCCCACTAGGGAATCTCCGCTATCACTTCCTTGTAATTATAATTTAGTAATCTGAATATTTTCCTTGGTGCCTCGACTTCCTAATTAATTACATCTACCAGATTAGTTAATCACGTAAGAATAATTACAGAGAATTGATTTGATAAACTAAAAATAAGTCTTCAGTTTAATGATGCCAAAGACATGACATTATGCATAGATAACAAACAGCGAGTAGCAGCAGTGTACAAAAAAATGGGGGGGAGGGGGGCGTGTCAATGTAAATAGTCTGGTGGCCATTTGAGTAATTGTTCAGCAGTCTTATGGCTTGGGGGGTAGAAGCTGTTAAGGAGCCTTTTGGTCCTAGACTTGGTGCTCCGGTACCGCTTGCCATGCGCTAGCAGAGAAAAGAGTCCATGACTTGGTGACTGGAGGCTCTGACAATTTTTTGAGGATCGGGGGACCCATACCAAATCTTTTCATTCTCCTGAGGGGGAAAAGGTTTTGTCTTGCCCTCTTCATGACTGTCGCGGTGTGTTTGGACCATGATAGTTCGTTGGTGGAAGTTTCAAGGAACTTGAAACTCTCGACCGGCTCCACTACAGCAACATCGATGTTAATGGGGGTCTGTTTGGCCCGCCTTTTTCTGTAGCCCACGATCAGCTCCTTTGTCTTGCTCACATTGAGAGAAAGGTTATTGTCCTGGCACCACACTGCCTATTTTCTGACCTCCCTATAGCCTGTCTCATTGTTGTTGGTGATCAGCCCTACCACTGTTGTGTCTTCAGCAAACTTAATGATGGTGTTGGACTCGTGTTTGGCCACGCAGTAGTGGGTGAACAGGGAGTACAGGAGGGGACTAAGTACACACCCCCGAAGGACCAGAGTGTTGAGGATAAGCGTGGCAGACGTGTTGCAACCTACCCTTACCACCTGGGGGCAGCCCCATCAGGAAGTCCAGGATCCAGTTGCAGAGGGAGGTGTTTAAGTCCCAAGGCCCTTAGCTTAGTGATGAGCGTCCTGGGCACTATGGTGTTGAATGATGAGCTGTAGTCAATGAACAGCATTCTCACATAGGTGTCAGAATCAACCACTATTTGAGGAGCATGCAGCCTCTTGCTGTGCAACAGGTGATATTCCGCACAAACTCTGTATGCCATGGGCACTCCAACCCAAGTGAAATCTGTTCGGAAACATCAATAGTATCATGTTTTCACAACAAAACATATTTCATTAAACTGTCGACAACCCATCTTTCTGTGTGCTTGAGAAAGGAATGAAGGAGAGAGGGGAGGAGAATAAAACACATGGTGGTGAGATATTATGTACCTAATGGGTCAGCCTATGAATTATGAAAATATATTTAAAAAAATACAAATTCACTATAATTGTAGGCTAGCTCTGAATTTGTTTAATTTTGGCGTATAGGCTAGACTAATTATGTACCAAAGACATCTTAAATCAGTTATTTTAATGTTTCTGCTGTGCATAATATGAGGAAGGGCTATGTATTGTACAATGGCACAATCATTTTTTTTTATTCATGTTTTTTTCAGGCTACGGCTCATATATATATAAACTGCTCAAAAAAATAAAGGGAACACTTAAACAACACAATGTAACTCCAAGTCAATCACACTTCTGTGAAATCAAACTGTCCACTTAGGAAGCAACACTGATCGATAATACATTTCACATGCTGTTGTGCAAATGGAATAGACAACAGGTGGAAATTATAGGCAATTAGCAAGACACCCCCAATAAAGGAGTGGTTCTGCAGGTGGGGACCACAGACCACTTCACAGTTCCTATGCTTACTGGCTGATGTTTTGGTCACTTTTGAATGCTGGCGGTGCTTTCACTCTAGTGGTAGCATGAGACGGAGTCTACAACCCACACAAGTGGCTCAGGTAGTGCAGCTCATCCAGGATGGCACATCAATGCGAGCTGTGGCAAGAAGGTTTGCTGTGTCTGTCAGCGTAGTGTCCAGAGCATGGAGGCGCTACCAGGAGACAGGCCAGTACATCAGGAGATGTGGAGGAGGCCGTAGGAGGGCAACAACCCAGCAGCAGGACCGCTACCTCCGCCTTTGTGCAAGGAAGAGCAGGAGGAGCACTGCCAGAGCCCTGCAAAATGACCTCCAGCAGGCCACAAATGTGCATGTGTCTGCTCAAACGGTCAGAAACAGACTCCATAACGGTGGTATGAGGGCCCAACGTCCACAGGTGGGGGTTGTGCTTACAGCCCAACACCGTGCAAGACGTTTGGCATTTGCCAGAGAACACCAAGATTGGCAAATTCGCCACTGGCGCCCTGTGCTCTTCACAGATGAAAGCAGGTTCACACTGAGCACATGTGACAGACGTGACAGTCTGGAGACGCCGTGGAGAACGTTCTGCTGCCTGCAACATCCTCCAGCATGACCGGTTTGGCGGTAGGTCAGTCATGGTGTGGGGTGGCATTTCTTTGGGGGGCCGCACAGCCCTCCATGTGCTCGCCAGAGGTAGCCTGACTGACATTAGGTACCGAGATGAGATCCTCAGACCCCTTGTGAGACCATATGCTGGTGCGGTTGGCCCTGGGTTCCTCCTAATGCAAGACAATGCTAGACCTCATGTGGCTGGAGTGTGTCAGCAGTTCCTGCAAGAGGAAGGCATTGCTGCTATGGACTTGCCCGCCCGTTCCCCAGACCTGAATCCAATTGAGCACATCTGGGATATTATGTCTTGCTCCATCCACCAACGCCATGTTGCACCACAGACTGTCCAGGAGTTGGCGGATGCTTTAGTCCAGGTCTGGGAGGAGATCCCTCAGGAGACCATCCGCCACCTCATCAGGAGCATGCCCAGGCGTTTTAGGGAGGTCATACAGGCACGTGGAGGCCACACACACTACTGAGCCTCATTTTGACTTGTTTTAAGGACATTACATCAAAGTTGGATCAGCCTGTAGTGTGGTTTTCCACTTTAATTTTGAGTGTGACTCCAAATCCAGACCTCCATGGGTTGATGCATTTGATTTCCATTGATAATTTTAGTGTGATTTTGTTGTCAGCACATTCAACTATGTAAAGAAAAAAGTATTTAATAAGAATATTTCATTCATTCAGATCTAGGATGTGTTATTTTAGTGTTCCCTTTATTTATTTGAGCAGTGTGTATATATATATATATATATATATATATATATATCTTATGGATGTTTTGAATTAATCATCAGCTTACAAAGTGCTGTCCAATTCGTTTTGTTAAGCTTTGGAACAACATCCAGAATGATCATGTTTTCCACTCAGTTCCAACCTGTTGTTCAACTTCTTCTTTCTTCAAATTGATCAATCACAGTGAGGTGAGCTTTAAAAGCACACACTTTTTCATGATAAGTGTGTGATGTGATTTTTGATGTCAGAGTGCTTAGAAGGACAAAAGAGCCCTGAGTACCAGGCCATTAGTAACCTGATGATCATTAGTGAGTTGGGTACTAACAAAGCATGTCCAGAGTGCATAAGAGGAGACTACCGTGACTCTACAGTCAGGTGGAATTTTACTGAGGTCATGACTCATGACTGCAGTTTTGGTGGTAAAACGGTCACCACAACAGCCCTAGTTACACCACTGGGTGGTCCTCCATGTCCTGAAATCGCTATGAATTCTGGATAATGTGGTTTGCTTACAACCAGGAAATGTTGCTGGCTCATTTCTACCGGTGAGATGCAGAAACGCTCGTATTTGCGTGTAGTGAGGAAATTTGAATTGTTTATGACACAAATTATATGTTAATAACTAATGGACCTATATATAGCCAAATAGAGCAGCAGTGAAATGTCCCTTTAATGTCCTCAAAGCCTACTCAACATGCATCGGTAAGGACAAAATTATTTTCCTGAGCGAGACAATGTTGTTTGTGATGGTCGACCTGTGTGATAGCTGAATCAATCCCACACTCCTCACCAGGAACATATGAAAAGGCTATTAAATGGGACAGAGAGGTACTTGTGTTTGTGTCTGGTTTCCCCAGTAAATGGCCATGCTCCAAGGGGAAGGCAGACAGGCATACTGATAATGAACAACAACACTGAATGCATTTGGCATGCCATTAGCTGGCCCTCCCATGCCCTGCCTGGGTGCCTCTAATGATTTCAAGAAAAGAATGCTCCAGTGTTTGTGTGTCTGCTGTATCTATATGTCTGCACATGTTTTTCAGCACAGGTAGTGTGTACTCATGTGACCATGTGTATAGTATGCATGTGTTGCTTAAACTGTGTAGTGTGTGTGTGTGTGTGTGTGTGTGTGTGTGTGTGTGTGTGTGTGTGTGTGTGTGTGTGTGTGTGTGTGTGTGTGTGTGTGTGTGTGTGTGTGTGTGTGTGTGTGTGTGTGTGTGTGTGTGTGTGTTTGTGTGTGTGTGTGTGTTTTCCGCAATTGCTAATGGCCATAGTATGATGAATTGGCTTAATAATTCCAGTTAGGTAGTCTAGTGATTAAATCTTCATTACAGTTCCCAGTCCCTCCCTGCTCCACATTGATTGCCAGTGAACTCAATTCCTCTTAATTCTGCAGTAACTTTGTGACTGAACCAGGACAGAAGCATCAACAAACAACTCGCACAGTGCACACAAACAAAGCATACTATTTGTGGTTATGGTTAGTTCGTTTTCACACACACACTTGCATGTATGCACACACACAGACTTGCATACCACAGGCTCACGTATACACACGCACAGACACATACATAGATGCACAGACACACACACACAACATTTATTGATGTTTTGTCTCCTTATTGATGTTGTCTAATTTCCACTTATGGCTTTTCCATTTTAGATAACTGGCCCACTAATGAGCATCAGAAGTAAATAGTCTGTTATTGACACACTACTACACTGCACCTGCAGAACATATTATGCATCTCTTTAAACTGGTATAGCTGTGTGTGTCTGACCTTCAGGGAACACTTTATAGGTCCCTTATTAAACCATTTCTAAACAGTTTGTAAATAGTTTACTTCCCATTTATTAGCAGGGAAGTTCAAAGTCAAAAAGTAGTATTGCAGGCATTGTTAGCAAAAAACAGGAACCCACATTATTGTGAATGGAAAGAAAGCTATATTTGTGGTCAATTTTCGTGTAAATATATATATTTTTGGAGACAATCATGGTACCAATAATTGATTCTGAAACACCAGATGTATGTCCTTGAACCAATTATTTTAAAACCGCACAGAAGAAGTTATAAGGATAATTGAGTTGCTAATGGCAGCCTGCAGTACAATAGTCGGCCATCAACTTGAGTTAGTCAATGAAAGAGGGCAGCAATGAGCTAGCCTGCAATGTCACTTCCTAGAGTAGCTCAACCTACCCATGTTATGTCTCCATGAGATGACATCTTTCCAACTTAATTTCGCTTCAGTGCGCTATTGAGTTTTCACATAGGAATAAATGGTGTCAAGTGATTGATTGCTTTGTCCATTCATATATAGTCATTGGATCACAGTATGTTCACAATTTGGAAATAATTAATAATATACTACAAATGTACATATAAACTGGTTATAAAGGAGTTATTGTCAACTCAAAATATTATTTATAAGGCATGTTAAATGGTTGATTAATGGATTGACTCACCATTTATATACATATTTATAAATGTATTTATATAGGTCATGAATGGTAAGCTTAAGCAATAAGGCCCGAGGGGGCGTGGTATATGGCCAATGGGACCATGGCTAGGGGCTGTTCTTATGCATGACGCAATGCAGAGTACATGGACACAGCCCTTAGCCGTGGTATATTAGTCACACCCCAAACCCTTGGGGTGCCTTTTTGCTATTATAAACTGGTTACCAACGTAATTAGAGCAGTAAAACAAAATTGGGTCTCCAACCACCCAGTTGATAATTGTTAATTGTTAATGAGTGCATTTATAACTGTGAGTTCATGCACTTACTAATTGATTGATAACTAATGTAGATCCTTATAAACCATTTACTAATTATTAATAAACTATTTTGCAGGTCCTAATCTAAAGTTACTGATGTTAGCGTTGTGTAATTCAATGGGCTACTTTAGCATTAGCTAGCCTAGCATGCTTACGAAAAAGGCAGTATAATGAAAAATTTGCATGATTTAAATTTTCTCGATTTCGCAGCTTGGATAAATGGGATAATTAGGAGTACAGCGGCACCTTGCATCGCTGGATTGTGGTACATTTTCAAGCCTTATCCTTCGTCCATCACCATGTTGAAAATATATTAGCATAGAACGGTTTTGATCTGAAGGTCGACTGAACTTCAAAAGAATTTCACATTTCAATTGTATTTCAAAAGAACAAAACATGGTATTCTTGTCACGCCCTAATCTGTTTCAGATCCAGTTTATCTGGACTCCATTCCCGGTTGCCTGACCATTCTGCCTGCCCTGACCTCGAGCCTGCCTGCTATTCTGTACCTCTGAAATGGTTTTGACCTTTTGCCTGTCCACGAAAATTCTCTTGCCTACCCCTTTTGGATTGTTAATAAACATCTTGGACTCTAACCATCTGCCTCCTGTGTCTGCATCTGGGTCTCGCCTTGTGCCCTTATAGTACGAACTGGCCTTCGTCGCCGCATGCATGGTATGTGCGCAAAGCAAGACTCCGTGGCAAGCTCCGCCTGTCCTCCTACAGTCACTTCCTGTATCTCATCGCTCCTTGTCCCATATTTCTCTGGATTTCGTCACTGGGCTTCCTCCATCAGATGGCAACACTACCATTCTGACGGTGGTGGACAGATTCTCCAAGGCTGCCCATTGCATCCCCATTCCTAAGTTACCTTAAGCCAAGGAGACGGTCCAGCTTATGGTGCAGCACGTCTAACGTATCAATGGACTCCCAGTTGACGTTGTCTCGGACCGGGATCCTCGGTTCTCGTCCCAATTCTGGAAGGCATTCTGCACTCTTATTGGGTCGTCAGCCAGCATATCCTCTGGGTTTCATCCTCAATCTAATGGCCAGTCGGAGCAAGCCATTCAAGATATAGAGACGGCACTCTGGTGTCTGGTTGTCAGTGACCCCACCACCTGGAGTCAGCAACTAGTCTGGGTGGAATATGCCAGGAACATTCTCCCTTGCTCGGTTACTGGACTATCCCCTATCAAATGCTCTATGGGGAATCAGCCCCCGCTCTTCCCAGAGCAAGACGTTGAGGTCAACGTACCTTCAGCCCAGATGTTTGTCCAACGCTGTCGGCGTACCTGAAAAAGACCTAGGGCAGCTCTTCACAAGACCAGCTCCAAGTATCGGTCGACAAGGGGACCGCCACCGGACTCTGGCTCCTCACTATCGGGTCGGGCTGAGGGTATGGCGGTCCACTCAGAACCTACCCCTCCGGATAGAATCCCGAAAACTTTCCTCCCCGTTTCATTGGTCCTTTCCCCATTTCTAGAGTCATTAGTCCCACTGCTGTCCGTCTGCTGTTTCCCCGTATCCTCCGTGTTCACCCTACATTTCCTGTTTCCAGGATTAAACCCTTGTCTCACTGTCCTCTGTCTTCTGCTTCTAAGCCCATCCCCCCCCCGTGTCATCGATGGCCAGCCAGTGTATACGGTGAGACACACCCCGGGCAACCAGGTATGCGCCCAGGTAGGCGTCCCTAGAGGGGGGTAATTGTCTCCATACCCTCCTGATGTTGCTTATGTTCCCAGTGTATTTATCCCTGTGTTTCCTGTCTCTCTGCACCAGGTCGTCTTGTATGTTGAAGTTAATCAGCGTGTTTTCCACGTGCTCCTGCTTTTCTATTCTCTTTAGTAGTCTCCCCGGTTTTGACCTTTGCCTGTTTTTCTGGACTCCATTCCCGCCTGCCTGACCATTCGGCCTGCCCTGACCTCGAGCCTGCCTGCAATTCTGTACCTCTGGAACTCTGAACTGGTTTTGACCTTTTGCCTGTCCACGACCATCCTCTTGCCTACCCCAGCTATTGTATTTGTCAAGGCCCGGCCATTCTAGTGTTTAGTAAATGGTTTATAAGGATCTACATTAATCATCAACTAAGGTATTTGTTATTGTGTGTACTCACATGTACAAATGTACTTATTAACTTCTTATGGTTGGGGGCAGTATTGAGTAGCTTGGATGAATAAGGTGCCCAGAGTAAACTGCCTGCTACTCAGTCCCAGTTGCTAATATATGCATATTATTAGTATATGGATAGATAGAAATCACTGGATAGAAATCACTCTGAAGTTTCTAAAACTGTTTGAATGATGTCTGTGAGTATAACATAACTCTTATGGCAGGCAAAAACCTGAGAAAAAATCCAACCAGGAAGTTGGAAATCTGAGGTTGGTCGTTTTTCATCTCATTCCCTATTGAAGATACAGTGGGATGATGGTCATATTCCACTTCCAAAGGCTTCCACTAGATGTCAACAGTCTTTAGAACCTTGTTTGATGCTTCTACTGTGAAGTGGGGCGTATGAGAGGGGAATGAGTCAGGGCTCTGGCAAAGTGCCATGAGCTCGTGACGCTCGTTCACGTGAGAGCGAGCTCTGTTCCATTGCATTTCTACAGACAAAGGAATTCTCCGGTTGGAACATTATTGAAGATTTATGTTAAAAACATCCTAAAGATTGATTCTATACTTCGTTTGACATGTTTCTACGGACTGTAACAGAACTTTTCGACTTTCGTATGCATCTTGAATTTTGGCTTTTGAACTGAACGCGCTAACAAAAGGAGGTATTTGGACATAAATAATGGACATTATTGAACAAAACAAACATTTATTGTGGAACTGGGATTCCTGGAGTGCATTGTGATGAAGCTTATCAAAGATAAGTGAATATTTATAATGTTATTTCTGACTTCTGTTGACTCCAACATGGCGGATATCTGTTTGGGTTGTTTTGGTCTCTGAGCACCGTACTCAGATTATTGCATGGTTTTGCTTTTTCGGTAAAGCTTTTTTTAAATCTGACACAGCGGTTGCATTAAGGAGAATTTATCTGAAGTTCCATCAACATTTATGATGAGTATTTCTGTAAATACTCTGCAAAATCACTGGATGTTTTTGGAACTACTAAACACAGTTAGAATACACATTGTGCCCATGATTGCATATGTTCTTGCATGTACCGAAACACAATGTCACGACTTCCGCCGAAGTGTTCGGGCGGTGCTCGGCGGTCGTCGTCACTGTCCTACTAGCCGCTACCGATCCCTTTTTCGTTTGTCTGTTGGTTTTGTCTTATTAGTTTCACCTGTGTGTATTTCAGTTTAATTAGCGGGACAAACTATATAGTAGTTTGTCCCGCCCTTGTTTTGTGCGGGATTGTTTTTTGTTACTCTGTTGGATGTGGTTTTCATATGTGTATTCTCCGGACTGTTTGGTCCTGTGTTTGGGCTGGTCTGTTCTATGCGCCCTGTATGTTGGCGTGACCGTTTTTGGCCGGAGAATAAATCACAATATCCTGAACCCTGCTCTCTGCGCCTGATTCCAACCCACCACTCCTAGTATCCCGTGACACACAATTGATCAATATCAGAAAAAAGCTGTGAATAAAACAGGATGTCCATTTGCGTTGTTCAACATTGACTCACCCGTTTGACATCTTTCCCAAACGTCTCACTGTAGCTGGTCCCCAGGATCTCAAACTGGATGTGGGAGTTAGAACCGTCGGCACGGAAGTCCATCATTCCTGTTAACCCGGTGATCCGTCTCTATGGCAAGAGCATAATAACAAGGATACTTTAAGTGGTGTCTAAACAATCAATGAAATGCATTTTATTTAGCCCTTTTTACATCAGCAGTTGTCCCAAAGTGCTGTACAGATACCCAGCATAAAACAAAATGCAGGTTAGTGTTTTTAAAAAATAGAATTCTTGTTCTGGAGGCAGCTCTGCAGAGTGGTTACTAGCTGGCACAGACACAAAGTCATAAAATCAGTTTTTAAACCTAACCTTAACCACACCACTATTTTAGTATTTTTTTTATGTAACCTTTATTTAACTACGCAAGTCAGTTAAGATTAAATTCTTATTTCCAATGAAGGCCTACCGGGGAACAGTGGGTTTGTTCAGGGGCAGATTGACAGATTTTTACCGTGTCATCTCGGGGATTCGATCCAGCAACCTTTCGGTTACTGGCTCAAAGCCTAACCTTAATGCTAAATTAAGACCAAAAAGCATATTTTTGTTTTAATACATTTTTACAATGTAGTCAATTTTGACTTTGCATCTGGCCTATCTAAGGGGAAATCGCTCAGTTCTGCCTTCAGGACAAGACACCAAAATAAATGTCAACCTGCGCCTAAAACCCCAAAGAGCAAACAATGCAGAGGCAGATGCACAGTGGCTAGGAAAAACTCCTTAAAAGGCAGGAACTGAGGAAAGCTCAAATCTCCAATATGCTTTGGGTGGTCTATAACATGTTCAGCAATCATCTAAGTTGATTGCTGAACATGTCTGTGTCCACATTTTAAAAAAGTACTCTACAATGCAACCTATGCTTCAGTGCCAACGGAGTACAAATGCATCCAAATGCTGATGCATCTATATGAGGTGATATGGAAAGGATACTTTATAAACTCATACGATATGGCTAATACAGTGCATTCGGAAAGTGTTCAGACCCCTTTACTTTTCCAAATTGTTTTGCGTTACAGCCTTATTCTAAAAGTGATACAATAAAAAAATTATCCTCAACAATCTACCCACAACACCCCATAATGAAAGAGTGAAAACAGATTTTTAGAAATGTTTGCGAATATAAAAACAGAACCTTATGCACATAAGCATTCAGACCCTTTGCTATGAGACTCGAAATTGAGCTCAGGTGCATCCTGTTTCCATTGATCCCCCTTGAGATGTTTCTACAACTTGATTGGAGTCCTGTGGTAAATTAAATTAATTGGACTTGATTTGGAAAAACACACACTTGTCAAAATAAGGTCCCACAGCTGACAGTGAATGTCATAGCAAAAACTAAGCCATGAGGTCGAAGGAATTGTTCGTAGAGCTCTGAGACAGGATTGTGTCGAGGCACAGATCTGGGGAAGAGTACCAAAAAATGTCTGCAGTACTGAAGGTCCCCAACAACCCAGTGGCCTCCATTTTTATATGGAATAAGTTTGGAACCAGCAAGACTCTTCCTAGAGCTGGCCAAACTGAGCAATCGGGGGAGAAGGGCCTTGGTCAGGGAGGTGACCAAGAACCTGATGATCACTCTGACAGAGCACCAGAGTTCCTCTGTGGAGATGTGAGAACGTTCCAGAAGGACAATCATCTCTGCAGCACTCCTGCAAAAAGGCTGTTATGGTAGAGTGGCTAGACGGAAGCCACTCCTCAGTAAAAGGCACATGACAGCCTGCTTGGAGTTTGCCAAAAGGCACCTAAAAGACTCTTAGAAACCAAGATTGAGCTCTTTGGCCTGAATGCCAAGCATCACGTCTGGAGGAAATCTTGCACCACCCCTACAGTGATGCATGGTGGTGGCAGCATCATGCTGTGGGGTGTTTTTCAGCAGTAGGGACTGAGTTACTAGTCAGGATCGAGGGAAAGATTAACGGAGCAAAGTACAGAGAGATCCTTGATGAAAACCTATTCCAGAGCGTTCAGGACCTCACCTTCCAACAGGACAACGAACCTAAGCACATATCCATGACAATGCATGAGTGGCTTCGGGACAAGTCTCCGAATGTCCTTGAGTGGCCCAGCCAGAACCCGGACTTGAACCTGATCGAACATCTCTGGAGAGACCTGAAAATAGCTTTGCAGCGATGCTCCCCATTGAACCTGACAGAGCTTGAGAGGATCTGCAGAGAAGAATGGGAGACACTCCCCAAATACAAGTGTGCCAAGCTTGTGGCGTCATACCCAAGAAGACTCAAGGCTGTAATCGCTGCCAAAGGTGCCTCAACAAACTACTGAGTAAAGGGTCTGAATACTTAAGTAAATGCAATATTCCAGTTTTCTATATTTTATAAATGAGCAAAATGCACTGAATGGTTTCTGAATGCACTGTATGGTCCAACTAGCTGGACCACCAAGCTTACCAGCTCAATTTCTATACAGACCATTGATTTTAAGTCAACGACAGGAACATGTGCTGATAAGAACATCTACTGTAGAAAAAGGGGTGCAATCAGGGCCGTGCACAGACCTTCAAGGGGGCAGGTGCTCAAAATGAAAAACGTTTTTTTTTTGCTAGTAAATCTGCTAGTAAATTAGCTCAATATATTTTACTGATTGTGATTTATCTCTCTATTAGAGGTCTTCACGGATCCATCTGTACCCGAATACCCAAAAATGAAGTAGCTGCTTCCCTTACTCAGATCACATCTTGTCTGGGTCCGGACTATACAGAACGGGTCTAGTTGTCCTCGGGTCCGTTCGGGAACGCGTCTAGAAATTATATTTTTTTATTTATTTATGCATATCGGGTTCAGGTGGGAAAGCCCCAGATCCATTTCGGAATGGACCCGTGAAGACCTTTAATCTCTATGTATTTCTGCCTCTCTCTGCTGTACATATCAGCCAACTAGACTGAATATTGATGATGATGTAGGCTAAATCAAGTGTTATCAAGTGTTAATCAAATGTTATGCTGCTGTGGCAGTACTGTTGATATTTAAACTAGGTAGCTAGCTACACAGACTCGACCGGTGACAGCATCTCTCAAGCCTGTTTGGACACCACCATACAGGGCAGACTGGGAAAAAGTCGCAACCAGGCGCGCACACGCTCAGTACATGGAAGATCATCAGATGCAACCAATGGACGGGGAGGGGGGTGGCGAACTTGACAACGACTAGCTGGTAGTGGATTCCGAACAACCATGATACAAAATGCATACAATTTTTTTTTTTTTGTGGGAAACTATACCACCACCAAAAAGGGCATTTGGGAGAGTGGAAGGGCAAAGGGGCATGTGCTCTGCACAGGTAGAGCCCTATCCGTGCAGGTGCCTGGTGCAAAGTGATGTCCATTAGATGATGTGCAAAGTACGTAAAACATTTCAAAATCATCTGGTTTCTCAGGGAATGGTGAGCAGTAGAGTGAAATCATGACTAGTCAACAAGGCAGTGTCATCATGACTTCATAAGAAAACAATTAGTCATACAATAGGTCCTTTTTCCTTTCAATATTTTAATAAAAACACTTTTGTTAATTAAAATGTGAAATCGCTGGATTTTTTTTAATGAACTCAGAGGAAGGCCTCAATCTTAGAGGGACATCAGGGAATGCTATGGCTTTGTTTTTTACAGAGACATGGCTTACGGACGATATAGTCGACTCAACCAGATGGCTTTTCCATTTTCCGTATGGATCGAAAGGCAGCTTCTGGTAAGAGTAGGAGGGAGGGGTGTGTTTCCTCATCAACAATACCCGGTGCACTGAGATTGAAAACATCTCAAGCTCCTGTTCATGCGATTTGGGGCGGTCGGTAGCATAGCGGTTAAGAGCGTTGGGCCAGCATCCCTGCGCCGACTTGGTAAAAAATCTGTCGATGTGCCGTTGAGCAAGGCATATCGCAATTGCTCCTGTAAGTCACTGTACAAGATAATTAGCCAGCAAGAATCCTCTCACCCGGAAGCAGTCTTTATTGTCGTGGGTGATTTTAACCAAGCAATTATCACCAAAATGTATCCTGCCCCACAAGAAGAAACAACCTGCTGGACCATCAGATCACATCTCCCTGTTCCTCAACAGGGAGACACCAACACAGAGAATAGTGAGTCGTTGGACAGAGGAGGCAGACCAAATGCTGCAAGATTGTTTTGAGAATACTGATTGAAATATGTTCAAAGATTCATCCACCAAGGATACTCATACATCAACATTGAAGAATATACATCGTCAGTCACAGGCTTTATTAGGAAATATGTTGATGATGTTGTACCCACAATAACAATACGGACAAACCCCAACCAAAAACCGTTGATGAACGGAGATATCCGTACCATTCGGAGATCACGTACTGCAGCATTCAATGTCAACAGAACAAACCTCAATTACTCAGTGGTGTGCGGAGCAAACTTGTATTGATGTTTTACAACTCATATTCGTGACGCATGCGGCAAGGACTACAGACAATAATGGACAACAAAGGCAAATCCAGCTGTGTGGTGCCCACCTAAGCCTCCTTCCCAGACGAGTTTAACACATTCTATGCTCGCTTCGAGGTATCCAGGAAGATACTCTGTGCTCTGGACGACCAGGTGCATTCGCTATACAAGGCCGACGTGAGGAAAACTTTCAAGAGAGTGAAAACTCACAAAGACACCAGCCCAGATGCCATCCCTGGCAAAGGTCCTCAGAGTGTGTGCTGACTAGCTGGCGTGCGTTTTCTCTGACATCTTCAACATTTCTCTGTCCCAGGAGACCACCATCCTCCCAGGGCCCAAGAAAAACAAGGTGACATGCCCAAATTACTATCGGCCAGAAGGGAAGACCACAGGCTGTGAGGATTGGCAACAACACCTCCTCAACCCTGACTGTTAACACAGGGGCCCCCCAGGGGTGTGTTCTCAGCCGTCTGCTGTATTCCATATGTTCACCCATGACTGCGTGGCTTTGCACGACACCAACTCCATCGTCAAGTTGGCTGATGATACCACGGTTGTAGGCCTGATAACCAAAAATGACAAGTCAGCCTATAGGAAGGAGGTAAGTGAAGTGGCATTGTGGTGCCAAGACAACAACCTTTCCCTCAATGTCAGCAAAACAAAGGATTTAAATTTTTTTACATTTTTATTTAACCTTTATTTAAATAAGCATTTGTTCTTAACGGACTTGCCTATTTACAATGACGGCCTACGCCGGCCAAACCCTAACCAGTACGACGATGGGCCAATTGCGGGCCGCTCTATGGGACTCCTGATCATGGCCAGTTGTGATACAGCCTGGGATCGAACCAGGGTCAGTGATGTAGTGATGCCTCTAGCACTGTGATGCAGTGCCTTAGACCACTGCGCCACTCGGGAGCCCTGAAAGTTGATTGTTGTCTTCAGGAAGCAGAGGAAGGAACATCCCACTGATCCACATCAAAGGGACTGCATTAGTCAGCAGTTTTAAGCTCCTCAGCGCCCACATCACCGAGCACTTGACATGGACCAACAACCCCACCACTCTTGTCAAGAGGGCCCAACAGCATCTCTACTTCCTAAGGCAGCTGAAGAAAATTGGCATGCCAAGGAGACTGCATGGAAGCATTTAGTTTGACGGTGTATACCATGTGAATCCTGCACGTACGACAAATAAAACTTGAATCTAAACACAAAATACTAAATCATTCTCCTTGTACATCTGTATTCAAAGAGTTGAGGTACATGTGAAAAAAATGCAAGGAATCCATTAAGACACCACATGAGTTAGTCTGTGTCCTACCTTCTGGATGGTGTCCAGCATAGACCAGCCTCCATTCCAGGGCTTGGTGGACTTCCTCATGCAGTTCAGACTAGCCATGCTATGCCACTTTCTGTCCTCCAGCTTACTGTAGAAGGCATTGGCCAGCATCAGCACACTGTCATACAGGTACAAGTTGGAGACCTGGGAAGAAACAACACAATAAAACATCTTCTATAAAAAAGTTTTGAGCAGAATCAGCAGCGTCATGCAGGTAATGAACTAGTTTGAGATCTGGCAGGGGAAAACTCCACAAAAACTGTTAGAGCTAAAACGAGATGCTCAAAATCAATTGTTGAACCTTGTGAAAGTTTACAAGACCAACACAAAAGCGGTTCCTCTCTGCCTCTGCCCCTGTGAGGTTCAGGGGAAATAAATGGCTCAGTAGGGAATAAGCATTTCCACAGAATGAAAGGGAGAAACAGACCCATAGTGGTTGACACCTGGGGAGCAGTAAAGACCCAGTCTGACACTGCAATGACCACTTTTAAGTTACATACGAGAGATATGAAAGATAACCTCAAGTTTTCTAATGATAGAAAAAGACATGTCTGTTGAAATGCCACAGATCATTACTCACAATTACACCCACGGTATATATTTTCTAACTTGTCTGTAGGAAACTGTGATTGTGATTTATTGAAGGCCCACTGGAGAAAGAGAAGCCCAAACACATTCCCTGGCATTTTCATTTGGAATAAAAATAGGCACAATGGATTGCCTATGTCCAAAGTGCTTTCGATATAGACCAACAAAGGCATGTATGAATGGCAGGGTACAGCAATGACACAAGGAGAAAAATTTGCTGAAGGACACCATTCCTCAGATCTCTGTTCCTGTATTCTATCATGGTTCACCATGAGATCAATACATGTACAATTATTGTTTTCCTCATTTCATAGAGGATTCAATTGGACATTCAATCCACATGGTCATATTGGGTATAGAGGAAAACACACTTGTTGAGTTGAAATGAATGTGACGGTGGTAAATCGAGTTTACAAAATGCATCCATTTTTTTAAATTTAGCTAAAACATAAACACACTAGGTAATTTCCATATAAAAGGACCCATGAGAAACAACATGTGATGTTCATAAGAGCATGTCAAATTGGGTGTCAAAAGAAAGCCACATCTATATATATATTTGTTAAATGAAGGCATATATACATTTTCAACCATTTTCCATCCTAAAAACGTGGAATAAGCAAAGGCTTTGATTTCTTTTCAAACAGATGGAAAATGGGTCTTAGAAAACATCTACCAGAAACACAATAATGTTAAAGTAAAGACTCCTGACAAATAATATCAACACTTACAGTGCCTTCAGAAAGTATTCATAACCCTTGACTTATTCCACATTTAATTGTGTTACAGCCTGAATTCAAAATGGATTAAATATATATTTTTTCTCACCCATCTACACATAATACCCCATAATGACAAAGTGAAAAAATGTTTTTAAGAGATGTTTGCAAATGTTTTGAAAATGAAATACATAAATATCATATTTATTCATTCAAACCCTGAGTCAATACATGTTAGAATCACCTTGGGCATTGATTACAGCTGTGAGTCTTTTTAGATATGTCTCTAAGAACCTTCCACACCTGGATTGTACAATATTTGCACATGATTATTTTTACAATTCTTCAAGCTCTGTCAAGTTGGTTGTTCATCATCGCTAGACAGCCATTTTCATGTTTTGCAGTACATTTTCATGCCTATTTAAGTCAAGACTAAGTAGGTCACTCAGGAACATTCAATGTCATCTTGGTAAGCAACTCCAGCATACATTTGGCCTTTTCATTTAGGTTTATGTCCTGCTGAAAGGTGAATTATGAGACTCCCGATCATGGTGGAAATCACTTGGAGCTAATTTCCTGTTGTTTTTAAGGTATTGTATGACCCCCCAAAAATGTTTGTTGTTTTATTTTTTATTTTTTTATCAGAGAACCTGGAGGGGGCAAATAAAACCACTCGGCCCGCCAGTTGGGAAACCCTGCTCAAAGGGATATTTAATGTATGATTTTTCTTTTTTACCATCTACCAATACGTGCCCTTCTTCACAAGGCATTGAAAAACCGCCCTGGTCTTTGTGGTTGAATCTTTGTTTGAAATTCACTGTTTGACTGAGCGATCTTACAGATAATTGTATGTGTAGGGTACAGAGAAGTAGTCATTCAAAAACTCATGTTAAACACGATTATTGCACACAGAATGAGTCCATGCAACTTATTATGTCACTTGTTAAGCCTTTTTTACTCCTGAATGTATTTAGGCTTTCCATAACAAAGGGGTTGAATACTTATTGACCCAAAACATTTCAGCTTTTCATTTTTAATTAATTGGGAAAAGTCAAGGTGTGTGAAGACTTTCTGAAGGCACTGTATATTTAGTTTTGGATACATTTTTCTGTCTTCTGTAGGTTTAAGAAACTTTGCCTTGGGCCTTGAAATTCCATTACCAAAAACCCACATATCCTTAAGTTATTTTAAAATGTTTCTCCCTCATAAGGAGGGAGGATAATGAAAGTTCACAGAACTTAAAAGGTAGACATATCAATTAGGTATAGTGTTTTTACTGATATCATTTTGTTTATGAATTATTAAGTGGTTAAAACTTGAAATTCCATTACCAAATCGTTAACGAAATTTTCAGAAAGATCGGTAATGGAATTTCTGCAATTAAATTGGGTACAATGGGAAATCATAGTAGTAACAAAACACAGTTGGGTTCAAAAGTTTGTACAGGACAGTATAGTATAGTTAAGTACAGCTCAGTAAAGAAAAGTAGAGTATAGTTCAGTACAGTACAGCACAGTAAAATACAGTACAGTAAAGAAAAGTATAGTTTAGTAGAGTACTGTACAGTACAGTAGAGTTCGGTACAGTACACAGTAGAGCACACTAGTGTTGAGTACACTGTATTGTACTGTACTATACTGTACTGGACTCTACTGAACTCTACTCCATATAAAAATGACCAGTGTTTAGAATTATACACAAATATTTAAAGAAGGATATTGCATTTTTATACATTTGTATACCTATTTAGGATACATCACCATGAAGAGAAGGAAATGCCCACATACAACACCTAAAGCATTTGTTTTCTCTAAAGCTTTATGATGGTCTGGCTGGTGTACTTAAGGCTTTATGCATCACTTGATGAATCCTAAGAAAGAAGGGTCTGGTGTACTAACGTATCATGATCATGATTTGGAAGGGGATAGATAAGTGGCCAGTGCTTTATCCAGCACAGGTAACACGTCTAAATCAGAAAAGAAAAGCACTTGCCTGCACTTTTTTTCTCTCTTACAAATACTTGGCATTAGCCAGTGCTTCACCTTTTTTCACATTAATAATTGAGAGATAAAGTCTAAAATAATACCACATGATTTTACCATCTGTCCTGAACAGTGTTCTATGCTAGCTATGGAGTTGGAATAGTAAGTCACGGTCATTGCACACTAGATGACTACGGAGAACATTTCTAAGTCATTTTTAACATTAGAAATCTGTGTTCCTGTGTCAGAATAGTGATGACAGACTGAGGTGTTTAACATTGGAGGGATGTGTGAAGGAAATGACAGTGTTAGAATGATGATGATGTTCAATGTTGTGACAGCGCTGACAGGCAAATCGCTCTCGCCGACCTTCAGAAATGCTTTTGTCATGGTTATGGTCATGTCTTGTCAATATATGGGGTGATGTTGGGTGAATGACAAAGCGTTCTGTGATGGTGTGGATACAGTGTTACGGTGATGACAGGGTGGTGACGGGGCTGATGGTCAAATAGAGTAATAAAGTCCTATCCTTCACACTGACCTCCAGGGACTGCAGGTAGCCCTCCTGGGGGTCACAGAGCAGAGAGGAGATGCGGTGGTTGTTCCTCATGCAGCGGATGTTGGTGTCTCTCCACAGAGGGAAGATCTGCCGTATGACGGTCATCCGGCCCAACGAACTGTGGACCAGCTCCATGATTTCTGTGTCACTCACCTCCTGCGACAAAAAAAGAGAAGGTGGGGTGGGAGGGTTCATGGTCAAAACCATAAAATAAATCTAAGAATTGCTTTGTAAATTCCCACTATGAACTTGTCTTAAGCTGTTGATTCACATAGGAATTATAGGACTAGGTACAGTTTGTGTGACAACTAAGTATGATTAATCAATATACACATTAAGAAATACATGCAATAAACACTCTTCTCAAGGTCAGGATTTCAATTAATTTTCAGCTGAAAATGGATTGGGGATCATCACTAATGTCCGATATCTATCAGTTCCTTTGGAAAATTGACAAAGTAAAAACTCTCCTTCAATTTCTTAGAATCCCAGAACGTACACCATAAAGTTGTGGATAGGAACCTCCCTACTCATGTGTACCGGCAAGGGTGATGGATGAGAGGAATGCGTTCAGGGTCAGACAGAGGGTGACCTGTGAACGGTCAGATCAATAGCGATGAGACCTAGAGCTGCTGGTCTGACTCAGGAGCAGGACAGAGGTCAATGTTGATGTGACAGACAACCAGCACTCGGATCAAACACCACAGTAATGAGACAACTGACGGGTCAAACTTATCTGTGTTTATCTATCTCTCTGTCTCTCTCTTTTGATCTGTCCAAGTTTGTTTTTCTCTATCAGACGTTCCATCTCCCTGCCTATGTTTCTCGTTAGCTGTCTGTCTGTCTCGCTTTCTCCCTCTACTTCATTTTCCCTTTGTGTTGATTTATCTCACTCTCTTTGGCACTTTCGCCCTATTTATCTCACTGTCCAAACTTATCAATTCCTTTTAGAAATACATAACTGTTATGCAACAAGCACCACACCTCATGGATAATTCAGTAGGTGTGTGCTTTACTGCTTTTAGAAAGAGGCACCTCAATTTTTATACAGCAGAAACACTACACTATGAGTCATACAAACAGCCAGTCAACTGTAAATAATGGATATTCATGAGGTGCTGTTGTGCATTAACCAGGTGGAATATGCTGTAGGAGTCATTTAGTTATGACCTCACTTCCAGGATTGTCCTTCCTGTCTTGACCTGTTAGAACGTTCCACTACAGATGACTGCTGTGACATCACTTGACCCTGCAGTGACCTTGATGGAGCCATTTTGCTAACAAGACATAAATGACCACAGGCGAGTAGTTTGAAAGAAAAGCACAGAGCATTAAGTGCTAGGTCTTCATATTTTAATGTGGAGAGAACACGTTTTGGTATGCAGGGGAAGAACGTTGGTGGGGTACCCTTTGAGTTTGTTGATTAGTCTGGTGGCACTCTAACACAGTGTGTGACTAACATTCTGGACTGTGTATTACTGTATAATACAATTTCAGTGCAGGTCAAAGCCATCATTACAGAGCTGTATATCAGATTGAATGAATGTGTTCAGGAGATCAGCTGTTTATGCATTCAGTGTGGACATACACTTTGAGAGGAAAACACTACCAAAGCTCCTATTGCTGCCCTGAGGTGACCTACTTAAGCATGGAAACCAAAAATATGTATTTCAATTGCACACATCCTCTAAATACATTAACCAAATCAAGCCTGTCTGACAGCTAAATTATCCTCAATATGCCGCTCAGTCAACGTTATTAATCTATCATGATATATAAATTAAGAAATCCTGGTGATCACCATAGAGATTTAATTAGGAGTTAAAACACTTTTTTAAGCTTTAGACATGTATGCTGAGAAGCTCTGCGACTTGGAGAAGGACTGGGAGGTACTGTACTCTTATCTAGCCATCTTACCCTCCCTCCCTCCCTCCCCCCAACAGCACACACTATCACTTGCCTCTACCATTGCTAATCTGCTAGCTCTGACTAGTAGACACATACAGGTAACTTCCAACATAAAGGAACCACCAACATAAAGTTTCTTAATAGGGCTTTGGGCCACCACAGAACAGCTTCAACGTGCCTTGGCATAGATTCTACAAGTTTCTGGAACAATTTTGGAGGGATGCAACACCCTTCGTTCATGAGAAATTCCATAATTTGATGTTTTGTTGATGACGAAATGCTGTCTAAGGAATCCCCCATAGGAGTGAAATTGGGTTGAGATCTGGTGACTGAGACAGTCACAAGATCTCAACGCAATTGAACACATATGGGAGATTCTGGAGCGGCAATATTTCATCATCTTTAAAAGAGAAGGGTCCAGGGTTATCTCCAACAACATAGCAAACTGATTAAAGGGATACTTCTGGATTTTGGCAATGAGGCCCATTATCTACTTATTCAGAGTCAGATGAACTCGTGGATACCATTTTTGTGTCTCTGCGTGCAGTTTGAAGGAAGTTGCTAACTATCACCAGCGCAATTGCTAACTAGTGTTAGTGCAATGACTGGAATTCTATGGTATCTGCTAGCATGCTGGCAGCAGATACCCATAGCCTTACAGTAATTGTGCTAATGCTAGTTAACATTGGCTCGCGAAACTACCTCTTAACTTCCTTCATACTGGACACAGAGACATAACAATGGTATCCACGAGTTCATCTGATAAGGGGCCTCATAACCAAAATCATGAAGTATCCCTTTAAGAGACTGACAGTCTGGGTTTGGTAGCACTCCAGTCCTCCCTGTCATAATAAGCAACAGAGGATATATAAATTGTATTATACCCCAGAGAAATAAGTAAAGTCAATGTAAGTAACCTAATTTATGCTTGTTTAACTGTTAACTTCGAGGGTATTGTCAGCAATAATCATATGCCCATAGAATTGAATTACACTGTTTGCACTGAAACTGAAGAAGCCCACTGTTGGCAGCTCCCTCAGTACCATAGCCTCAAATGTAAATGTCACTAATATGTCTAACTTGGATCAGCCTCTCACAAACAAGCAACCCAGAAAAGTACTGAACATAGCCCATAGCCCATACTGTTAAAGTATGTAGCCTGAGAAACAAGGTTCATGAAATGTAGAACTTACTAACATCAGAAGACATTCATATTCTGGCCATTGGTGAAACACACTTAGATAATTAATTTGATGATGCAGTAGTAGCTATGGTTATAGAATATATAGGAAATATAGAAATGCAAATGAAGGAGGAGTTGCCATGTATGCCTAGAGTCATATTCCTATTAGGCTGAGAGAGGATCTCATGTCAGATGGAGTTGAAGTAATATGGCTACAGGTTCATCTGCCTCAACTAAAGGCCATTCTTGTAGGAAGTTGCTATAGACCACTGAATACTAAAAGTAAGTACTTGGACTATATGTGTAAAATGCTCAATGTGTGTGTAATGTATATGATATCAACAGAGAGGTATATGTTCTGGATGACATAAATATTGACTGTTGTCATCAAGCTGTCCACTCAAAAAGAAGATTCAAGCAGTAACCAATGCCTGCAATCTGGTATAGGTTATCAGGCAACCTACCAGGGTATTTACAAACAGAACAGGAACTAAATCATCCACGTATACTGATCACATCTTTACTAATGCTGCATGAATCTGCTCTAACGTAGTATCCACACCCATCGGATGCAGTAAATATAATAGCCATATCTAGAAAAAAACAAGTTCCAACGACCGGACATAAAATTGTGTATAAGTGATCATACAACAGGTTTTGCAATGAATCCTATGTCGAAGAATATTTGTTCTTCTGATGTGTGTAATGAGGAACAACCTGACTCTGCACTTGAAGCATTTATGAAACTGCTTCTTGCAATTACTGATAAGCACGTGCCCATCCAGAAACTGACTGTTAGAACTGCCAAATCACCATAGATAATGAATTTGAAAGAATTATGGCTGAGAGGGATGAGGCAAAAAGAGTAGAAAATAAGTTTGACAACACAGCAGACTGGCAAACATACAGTAAATTGAGAAATCTAAACTAAAGAAAAAGAAGAAGAAACTATAATATGGAACAAAGTTAAATTATATAAAGAATGATAGTAAAAAGCTCTGGAGTAATTTAAATTATATTATATGCAAAAAAGTGAACTCGGCTTCATCCTTCATTGAGACAAATGGCTTGTTCATAACAAAACCCTTTGATATTGCCAATCACTTTAATAACTTTTTTGTTGACAAGATAAGCAAATTGCTTCATATTCATGCATAACAGACCAAATAATGAAAGTTAAGCACAGTAGTTTTGAGTTCTGCAAAGTGAGTGTGGAAGAGGTGATATTTTTTGTTGCTATCTATAAATAAGGACAAGCCACCTGGTACTGACAACTTAGATGGTTAATCAAAATCAAATCATATCAAATGTTATTGGTCACATACACATGGTTAGCAGATGTTAATGCGAGTGAAGCGAAATGCTTGTGCTTCTAGTTCCGACCATGCAGTAATATCTAACAAGTAATCTAACAATTTCACAAACACTACCTTATACACACAAGTGTAAAGGAATGAATGAGAATATGTACATAAAACTATATATGGATAAGCGATGGCAGAACAGCATAGGCAAGATGCAGTAGATGGTATAGAGTACAGTATATACATTTGAGATGAGTAGTGTAGGGTATGTAAACATTATATAAAGTGGCATAGTTTAAAGTGACTAGTGATACATTTATTACATCCAATTTTTTATTATTAAAGTGGCTAGAGATTTGAGTCAGTATGTTGGAAGCAGCCACTCAATGTTAGTGGTGGCTGTTTAACAGTCTGATGGCCTTGAGATAGAAGCTGTTTTTCAGTCTCTCGGTCCCAGCATTGATGCACCTGTGCTGACCTCGCCTTCTGGATGATAACGTGGTGAACAAGCAGTGGCTCAGGTGGTTGTTGTCCTTGATGATCTTTTTGGCCTTCCTGTGACATCGGGTGGTGTAGGTGTCCTGGAGGGCAAGTAGTTTGCCCCCGGTGATGTGTTGTGCAGACCTCACTACCCTCTGGAGAGCTTTGCGGATGTGGGTGGAGCAGTTGCCGTATTAGGCAGTGATACAGCCCGACAGGATGCTCTCGATTGTGCATCTGTAAAAGTTAGTGAGTATTTTTGGTGACAAGACAAATTTCACCAGCTTCCTAAGTTTGAAGAGGAGCTGTTGCACCTTCTTCACCACTCTGTCTGTGTGGGTGGACCAATTCAGTTTGTCCGTGATGTGTACACAGAGGAACTTAAAACTTTCCATCTTCTCCACTACTGTCCCGTCGATGTGGATAGGGGGGTGCTCCCTCTGCTGTTTCCTGAAGTCCATGATCATCTCCTTTATTGACGTTGAGTGTGAGGTTATTTTCCTGACACCACACTCCGAGGGCCCTCACCTCCTCCCTGTAGGCCGTCTCGTTGTTGTTGGTAATCAAGCCTACCAATGTAGTATCGTCTGCAAACTTGATAATTGAGATGGAGGAGTGCATGGCCTCGCAGTCATGGGTGAAAAGGGAGTACAGGAGAGGGCTGAGAAAACACCCTTGTGGGGCCCCACTGTTAAGGATCAGCGGATCAAGTTCAGGACCCAGTTACACTGGATGGGGTCGAGACCCAGGGTCTCGAGCTTAATAACGAGTTTGCAGGGTACTAAGGTGTTAAATGCTGAGCTGTAGTCGATGAACAGCATTCTTACATAGGTATTCCTCTTTTCCAGATGGGTTAGGGCAATGTGCAGTGTGATTACGATTGCGTCATTTGTGGACCTATTAGGTCAGTAAGCAAATTGCAGTGGGTCTAGGGTGTCAGGTAGGGTGGAGGTGAAATGATCCTTGACTCGTCTCTCAACGCACTTCATGATGACGGAAGTGAGTGCTACGGGGCGATAGTCATTTAGCTCAGTTACCTTAGCTTTCTTGGAAACAGGAACATTGGTGGCCCTCTTGAAGCATGTTGGAACAGCAGACTGGGATTGATTGAATATATCCGTAAACACACCAGCCAGCTGGTCAGTGTCGGTGGCACTGTATTGTCCTCAAAGCAGCAAAGAAGTTGTTTATTTTGTCTGGGAGAAAGACATCGGGGTCTGGACGGGGCTGGTTTTCTTGATTGATTGCCTTGTGGAGGGAATAGCTACACTGTTTGTATTCGGACATGTTCAGGTCGCCTTGCACTGATTAAAAGCAGTGGTTCGCGCTTTCAATTTTGCACGAATGATGCCATCAATCCACGGTTTCTGGTTGGGGAACGTTTTAGTTGTCGCTGTGGGTACAACATCACCGATCTACTTGCTAATAAACTTGCTCACTGAATCAGCGTATACATCAATGTTGTTGTTCGACGCTATCCGGAACATATCCCAGTCCACGTGATCGAAGCAATCCTGAAGCGTGGAATCAGATTGGTCGGACCAGCGTTGAACAGACCTGAGTACGGGCGTTTCCTGTTTTAGTTTCGGTCTATAGGCTGGGAGCAACAAAATGGAGTTGTGGTCAGATTTGTCGAAAGGAGGGCGAGGGAGAGCTTTGTATGCGTCGCGGAAGTTAGAGTAACAATGATCCAGAATTTTTCCAGCCCGGGTTGCGCATTCGATATGCTGATAAAATTTAGGGAGCCTTGTTTTCAGATTAGCATTGTTAAAATCCCCAGTTACAACAAATGCAATCTCAAGATATGTGGTTTCCAGTTCACATAGAGTCCAATGAAGTTCTTTCAGGGCTGTCGAGGTGTCTGCTTGGGGGGGATGTACACAACTGTGATTATAATCTAAGACAATTATCTTGGTAGATAATGCGGTCGGCATTTGATTGTAAGGAATTCTAGGTCAGGTGAGCAAAAGGACTTGAGTTCCTGTATGTTGTTATGATCACACCATGGCTCGTTAATCATTAGGCATACACCCCCGCCCTTCTTCTTACCAGAGAGATGTTTGTTTCTGTCGGCGCGACGCGTGAAGAAACCAGGTAGCTTTACCGACTCTGATAACGTATCCCGAGTGAGCAATGTTTCCGTGAAACAGAGAATGTTACAATCTTTGATGTCTTTCTGGAAGGCAAACCTTGCTCGGATTTCGTCTAGCTTGGCTAGTAGTATACCCGGGAGCTGTGGGCGATGTGCCCGTCTACGGAGCCTGACCAGAAGACCGCTCCGTCTGCCCCTTCTGCAGCACCATTGTTTTGGGTCGCCTGCTGAGATCGGATCCATTGTCCTGGGTGGTGGTCCGCTTCGGGAAAGTCGTAATGTTGGTGAGTTAATGTTGCTCTTATATCCAATAGTTCCTCCCGGCTGTATGTAATAAGACTTGAGATTTCCTGTGGTAACAGTGTAAGACATAATACATAAAAAAATACTGCATAGTTTCCTAAATTGCTGATGTTGGTAGCGGAATACGTTGCAATTCCTGTCTGACACGTCTTCTATTAAGCCTGGAGGCAAAGGTCATTCTGCAACCTTTAATGGTTCAAACAGCTGACCAATCAAGTCTGGTAACAACTTGGCAAACTTTTGGAAAAATCAGTTTGACCAGATACAAAGTTATTTTACAGAAAACAAATTAAAAACACACTTGACACTGACACAAATGACTGATGATTGGCTGAAAGAAATTCATAGTAAGAAGATTGTCAAAGCTGTTTTGTTAGACTTCAGTGCAGCTATTATTGATCATAACCTATTGCTGAAAAAACTGAGGTGTTATAGATCTGCATCCTGTGCCTTATAACGGATTAAGAGTAACCTATCTAGTAGAACACAGAGGGTGTTCTTTAATGAAAGCCTCTCTAATGCAAATTAAGGTTGATAAGTATACCATCCACAGAGCAGCCGGCTTGGACCATTATTGTTTTCTATTTTTACTAATGACCTTCCACTGACCATGAATAAAGCCTGTGTATCTATGCACGCTGAAAATGGAGCAGTTTTACGGGCGCCCAACCAATTGTGCTAATATATGTTTTTTTTTGCGTTATTTGTAACGTATTGTGTACATAATGTTTCTGCAACCGTATCTTACGGCAAAAAAGAGATATTAGGACAGCGTTCACTCACCTCGGATTAGACAAAGACTTTTTTCGTCAACAAGCAAGACGCACAAGACATTCTCCAAACACCCGACAGGGCCGACATCCCCGTTATTTGCAAGAGGAAGTGACGCAGGTACAGAGGACAAAGAGCCGGATGCCTGTTCAGGATCCGGAAAAGGCGAGTGGGAAAGCTGCTGTTACCGTCAATACTACTCGCCAACGTGCAATCATTGGACAATAAACTAGACGAGGTATGATCACAAATATCCTTCCAACAGAACATCAATTTTTTTTACAGAATCGTGGCTGAATGACGACATGGATATTCAGCTAGCGGGATACACGCTGCACCGGCAAGATAGAACAACACACTCCGGTAAGACAAGGGAGGAGGTCGGTGCATATTTGTAAACAGCTGGAGCATGAAATCTACGGAAGTCTCTAGATTTTGCTCACCTGAAGTAGAGTATATTGTGAAAAAATTACAGGCCACACTACTTGCCTAGAGAGTTTTCAGCTATACCTTTCGTAGCTGTTTATTTACCATCACAGACAAAAGCAAACAGGAAACCACCCACTCAGAGGCGGCACTCCTAGTGGCTGGAGACTTTAAAGCAGGGAAACATAAATCAGTTCTACCAAATTTTCATCAACATGTTAAATGTGCAACCAGAGGGAAAACAATTCTAGATCACCTGTACTCCACACACAGAGACGCGTACAAAGCTCTCCCTCGCCCTCTATTTGGTAAATCCGATCACAACTCTATCCTCCTGATTCCTGCTTACAACCAAAAATGAAAGCAGGAAGCACCAGTGACTCAATCCATAAAAAAGTGGTCAGATGAAGCTGATGCTAAACTACAGGTCTGTTTTGCTAGCTCAGACTGGAACATGTTCCGGGATTCTTCTGATGGCATTGAGGAGTACACCACATCAGTCATTGGCTTTATCAATAAGTCCATTGAGGACGTCATCCCCACAGTGACTGTACGTACATACCCCACCAGAAGCCATGGATTACAGGCAACATTCACACTGAGCTAAAGGGTAGAGCTGCCGCTTTCAAGGTGCGGGACTCCAACCCAGAAGCTTACAAGAAATCCTGCTATAACCTGCGACGAACCATCAAACAGGCAAAGCGTCAATACAGGGCTAAGATTGAATCACACTACACCGGCTCCGATGCTTGTCTTATGTGGCAGGGCTTGCAAACTATTACAGACTACAAAGAAAGCACAGCCGCGAGCTGCCCAGTGACTCGAGTCTACCAGACAAGCTAAATCTATGCTCGCTTCGAGTCAAGCAACACTGAGACATGCATGAGAGCATCAACTGTTCCGGACGACTGTGTGATCACGCTCTCCGTAGCCAACGTGAGTAAGACCTTTAAACAGGTCAACATACACAAGGCTGCGGGGCCAGACGGATGACTAGGACGTGTGCTCCAGGCATGTGCTGACCAACTGGCAGGTGTCTTCACTGACATTTTCAACACGTCCCTGATTGAGTCTGTAATACCAACATGTTTCAAGCAGACCACCATAGTCCCTGTGCCCAAGAACACCAAGGCAACCTGCCTAAATGACTAAAGACCCGTAGCAGTCAAGTCTGTAGCCATGAAGTGCTTTGAAAGGTTGGTAATGGCTCACATCAACACCATTATCCCAGAAACCCTAGACTCACTCCAATTTGCATACCGCCCAAACAGATCCACAGATGATGCAATCTCTATTGCACTCCACACTGCCCTTTCCCACCTGGACAAAATAAACACTTATATGAGAATGCTATTCATTGACTACAGCTCAGCGTTCGACACCATAGTACCCTCAAAGCTCATCACTAAGCTAAGGGTCCTGGGACTAAGCACCTCCCTCTGCAACTGGATCGTGGACTTCCTGACGGGCCACCCCCAGGTGGTAAGGGTAGGTAACAACACATCCGTCACGCTGATCCTCAACACAGGGGCCCCTCAGGGGTGCGTGCTCACACCCCTCCTATACCCCCTGTTCACTCATGACCGCATGGCCATGCATGACTCCACCACCATCATTACATTTGCCGATGACACAACAGTGGTAGGCCTGATCACCGACAACAACGAGACAGCCTATAGGGAGGTGGTCAGAGCCCTGGCTGTGTGATGCCAGGAAAACAACCTCTCCCTCAACGTAATCAAGACAAAGGAGATAATTGTGAACTACAGGAAAAAGAGGACCGAGCATGCCCCCCTTCTCAACGACGGGTTGCATTGGAGCAGGTTGAGAGCTTCAAGTTCCTTGGTGTCCACATCACCAACAAACTAACATGGTCCAAGCACACCAAGACAGTCATGAAGCGGGCATGACAAAACCTATTCCCCCCCAGGAGACTGAAAAGATTTGGCATGGGTCCTCAGATCCTCAAAAGGTTCTACAGCTGCAACATTGAGAACATCCTGACTGGTTGCATCATTACCTGGTATGGAAATTGCTCGGCCTCCGACCGCAAGGCACTACAGAAGGTAGTGTGAATGGCTCAGTACATCACTGGTGCCAAGCTTCCTGTCATCCAGGACCTCTTGGAGGCTATCTTGGAGTGATCCAAGGGGAATGAGGAGGACTGAAGCTTGAGAATTAGGGCACACTGAGCTAAAAACGCCCGACAGGTGCTCGGCTTTCCATGAAAGTGTTCCGGGGGACGGTAATCGGGCCTCCCGGGAAGGTTTAGTGGCCGGTGGGGCGACTCTGCTAATTGCTCCAGCAGCATGTCCAACGCCTGGTCATGGTTTTCAGCCAATGTTTGGACCCCCTCCATAAGACCCCGAAGCGATTCCTCGTGCCACCAATGGAGGCTCCTTGGGAGGAGATGGCGTTGCGCAGGTGGCTCGGGTGGGTTTTCAATAGCACAGAGGACAACATCCTTTAAGTTTGATGATATGCAAAGCAAAATATACATTTTTTAAAGCATCCTAAAGAAGCAATGATTGAGAGGGAGAAGCGTACGTAATGGATGGATTTGGCAGACTGGTTGCAGAAATCAATTTGCTGTGGCAGTTTTATAGCCTCATGCAGTAGTAGTAGTAGTAATAATAATTATAATATAATTATAATAACAATGACTACTTGACTATTACCCCCTACTAGGCAAAAAATGTCTTAGGTGTGCACAGATCATATGAGATAATTAAACAGTACAGATTACTGGCGTGTCTACGCACCAATAATCTGTGTCCTCTTTTGGTGGATATCACCATTGTGCACGCCATCAGTGACAGTCGATTACAGCCAAAAGCTGTTTTGTGTGGTTTGTAGTGAGTCTTTTATAGAACATCTGATCATTCCGTTGCCTGAGTACTTGGTCTCTTCAGACAATTTTGGGGAATTAAATTTGTTTGTGCAGTGGGAATACTCCAATGGAACTCAGACCCCTCAAAAGAACCCCTGAAGCGAACTGAAGTGAGACAATCTGGAGAGGTGGCCGGAGTTCAGTTTTCTGCAATTTCGCTGTCTGGTTCCCTTTTTGTGAACACAACACTCTCCAGGTTCACTTGTCATTATTCCCGCACCACATACTAGACTACTACAACATTGTTTGGCCTGCCATAGCCCATCATATTGGTTCCACAAAAGAGAGAATAATGATGATGTACAGAAAAACATTTGTGCTCTTTTGGGATATTGATTAGCGATAAAAAAATGTTTCAATATCTGATCTGTTTGCTAAGTCAGCTTCATAAGCTGTTTGTTTGATTGTGGGATGATTTTAATAGTGTGAGCAGACAACAACATATTTGGTGAAAATCGACAAACAGTGAAAACACGTTCTCTGGAGTGATGAATCACGCTTCACCATCTGGCAGTCCAACGGATTATGATGTGGGGAATCGGGAGCTTCTCGCAGTGAAGATGGCATTGGAGGAATGGAGACACTGGCTAGAATGCGCGGAACATCCATTCATTGTGTGGACCGACCACAAAAACCTGAACTATCTCCGTACCGCCAAGCGCCTCAAATCCAGGCAAGCAAGATGGGCCCTGCTGTTTACACAGTTTAACTTTTCCCTCTCCTACCGGCCGGGGTCCAAGAACATCAAACCGGATGACCTGTCTCGCAGCTATAAACCCACGGTTACCACCCCGGAGCCCGAGACCATCCTTCCCACCTCGTACCTGGCAACGGCACTCAGCTGAGGTATAGGGAAACAGGTCCGGGAGGCGCAGCAGTCCCAGCCGAACCCTGGGAGGGGGGGCCCAGATAACCGCGTGTTTGTGCCTGGCGCTGTCCGCTCCGCTGGCTGCTCTGCTGTCCTGGAGTGGGCCCATTCCTCCAGGCTTGCCTGTCACCTGGGCTCTCGTTGAACCCTGGCCTTCGTGCGACAATGCTTTTGGTGGCCTACCATGTTTCCGGATGTTGCCGCCTGCCCGGTCTGCACACAGAACAAGACTCCTCGGGAAAGCTCCGGCTGGTCTTCTCCAAACACTGCCTGTCCCTCACCGTCCCTGGTCACATCCCTGGATTTCATCACGGGTCTCCCCTCGTCTGAGGGCAACACAGCCATCCTGACTGTGGTCGACCGGTTTTCCAAAGCGACCCACTTCATTCCTCTCCCCAAACTACCCTCGGCCAAGGAGACGGACCAGTTTATGGTGCAGCACGTCTTCTGGATCCACGGACTCCTGGTGGACATGGTCTCCAACCGGGGTCCGCTGTTCTCGTCCCGGTTCTGGAAGGTGTTCTGCACGCTCATTTGGTCGTTGGCCAGCCTGACCTCCGGACTCCAACCCCAGTCCAACGACCAGTCGGAGCCAACCAGGACTTAGAGATGACTTTTTGCTGCCTAGTCTCCGCCAACTCTACCACCTGGAGTCAGCAACAGGTATGGGTTGAGTACACCCGCAACACCCTTCCTTGCTCTGTCACGGGTCTCTCGCCCTTCGAGTGTTCCTTGGGATATCAGCCTCCACTCTTCCCCGAGCAAGAGGAGGAAGTCAGCAATCCTTCTGCCCAGATGTTCATCCGCCTCTGTCGCCGTACCTGGAAGAGAGCCCGGCCACTCTGTTGAAGACCACTTCCAGGTATAGGCAACAAGTGGATCGCCACCAGACCCCTGCTCCATGATATCGGCTCAGGCAGAGGGTATGGCTCTCCACCAGGGACCTGCCCCTTGGGGTGGTCCCGTAGACTTTCCACCCGTTTCATTGTCCCATTCCCCATCTCTAGAGTCATTAGCCCCACTGCTGTGTGTCTTTTGTTACCCCGTACTCTCCGTATTCACCCTACTTTACATGTGTCTAGGATTAAGCCCGTGTCTCACAGCCCTTTGTCTTCTGTTTCCAGGCCCACCCCTCCTCCCAGTGTCATCGATGGCCATCCGGCATAAAACAGTGAGACGCCACCCGAGTGTTCGACCACGGTGCAGGGGTTTCCAGTACCTGGTTGACTGGGAGGGTCATGGCCCGGAGGAGAAGTGCTTGGTCCCCGCTAGAGACTTCCTGAACCCAGCCCTCATGGCCATCCACTGCCGGCACCCCAGTCAACCAGGTAAGGTACGCGCCCAGGTAGGACGCCAAGTGGGGGGGGGGTTTGTGTGTTTGTGGGTGTGTGTTTGTGCACACAACTGTTAAACCTCAGGAATATTGATAAGAGGCAGTCGACCTACAGTTCATAAACATTACAATCAAAGCATAGTATGCCTGTAACTCAATGCATTGCTTTTTAAATGGAAACATCTTTCTTTCGGACAGATTTGAGCAAATTATATTGCGATTTATCATGATTAGCTACAAAAAAATCATGTGAATAATCACAATTACTTATTTTAATTATTTGATAGCTCTAATTATAACAGATCACCATATATATTGTGCAGCTCAAAGTAGTGGGTAATTAAAGTAGGCCTATGTGATAGAGCAAACAATACTATGGTTAACTATAAAGTGCTTGTCTATTTCTGACAGATTATTTACTAGCGATTTTTGTCTCACTATGTTAATGTAAAATACACATTCCTAATCAAACATTTTTAATCCTGTCTTTGGGTAGTGTGATGTGTTTTATTTCTCTCCTCCACCGTGCCTACTGCTGTTTCACAGATAGTGTCAACAACTGTTTCTATTCAAACATTTTGAGGGTGGTTACCACAGAAAATCAGTCATATCATCCCTGTTCTTCTTGACTCTGGCTGTCACGCAACGCGCCTCCCTCTAATCCATCACACACAGACTCAGGTGTCACCTCCTCTCTTTTTGTAGAAAAAACTAATCCTGTTTGACTCCGTCATCCATCCATATAGAGCAAACAGTGTCAACCACCCCTCTCTGTGTGGTTTGGCTGATGATTTAGAGAGAAGGATACCTTGTTACACCCTCCCTCATACATCAATCAACGATTGGTAACTGATCCTGTCTTGTATTGAAAAAAGTGGAAGACTTTCCAAAATTGTTATCAACAATTGCTGAAGATTGAAGCAGCAATCCATCTCTTTTACTCTGCACCATGGTTTATATTCTTCAAGACTTTTCAGTTCTTCTCCTTTCTCTCTCCCTCTCTCCTGTCCATCCATTCTCTACTTCAGCTCTCCTATCATTGCCTTTCTCACCAGTTAAACTTCATATGAACCCATTCTGCTATGACTTTCTTCAACAGTGACTGTAGAACACCAACACTGAAAGTGCGAACCAGTACAAACAGTGTAGTTATTCCCTCCGTAAGACAATCAAACAGGAAAAACGTCAGTATAGAGACTATACACCATCTTTGCCAGCTATGATGATAACACAGTGCCACCGACTTGGCCCGCTACCAAGGACTATGGGCTCTCCTTCTCCATGTCCGACGTGAGTAAGACATTTAAGCGCGTTAACCCTTGCTGCCGGACCACACTGCATCCCTAGCCACTCATACCAGCTGGCTGGGGTGTTTACGGACATATTCAATCTTTCCCTGTCCCAGTCTGCTTTCCCCACTTGCTTCAAGATGTCCAACATTGTTCCTGTACCAAAGAAAGCAAAGGCAACTGAACTAAATGACTATCACCCCGTAGCACTCAATTCTGTCATCATGAAGTGCTTTGAGAGGCTTTAAAGACCATATCCCCTCTACCTTACCTGACACCCTAGACCCACTTCAATTTACTTATCGCCCCAATAGATCCACAGACGATGCAATCGCCATCACACTGCACACTGCCCTATCCTATCTGGACAAGAGGAATACATATGTACGTAAAAATACTGTTCATTGACAATAGCTCAGCATTCAACACCATAGTACCCTCAAAGTTCATCATTAAGCTCAGGCCCTGTGTCTGAACCAAACCCTGTGCAACTGGGTCCTGGACTTCCTGACGGGCTGCCCCCAGGTGTTGAAGGTAGGAAACAACACCTCCACTTCACTGATCCTCAATACAGGGGCACCACAAGGGTGCGTGCTCAGCCCCCTCCTGTACTCCCTGTTCACCCATAACTGTGTGGCTACGCACGCCTCCAACTTAATCATCAAGTTTGCAGATGATAAAACAGTAATAGGCCAGATTACCAACCATCATGAGACAGCCTACAGAGAGGAGGTGAGGGCCCTGGGATTGTGGTGCCAGGAAAATAACCTCTCACTGTAAGACACGACGCTGGAGTAAAGAATCAGGTACGGAGAGTGAATATTTAATATTGCACAGACATGGAACAGGACAAGAACAGCTTCAGAACCGGGTAAGACAAAACGAGAAACGGCAATTAATGCAGAAGTGGGGAACAGAGCTGGGAAACAGACAGATATAGGGGAGGTAATGACACAGTTGATTGAGTCCAGGTGAGTCCAATGAATCGCTGATGCCCGTGACGAGGGAAGCAGGTGTGTAATGATGGTGGCAGGAGTGCGTAGTGCTGGGCAGCCTGGCGCCCTCGAGTGCCAGGGGGGAGAGCGGGCGCAGGCATGACACTCACTCAATGTCGACAAAACAAAGGAGCTGATCAGGAAACAGCAGAGGGAGCATGTCCCTATCCACATCGACGGGACCACGGTGGAGCTGTTGAAAAGCTTCAAGTTCCTTGGCGTACACATCACTGACGATCTGAAATGGTGCACCAACACAGAAATCACCTAAAACCCTCACACACTTTTACAGATGCACAATTGAGAGCTTCATGTCATGCTGTATCACCACCTGGTATGGCAACTTCACTGCCCAAAATTGCTGGGCACTCCAGAGGGTGGTGCGGTCTGACCAACACATCACTGGGGGCAAACTACCTGCCCTCCAGGACACCGACAGCACCCGATGTCACAGGAAGGCCAAAAAAGATCATCAAGGACAACAACCACCCGAGCCACTGCCATCACCCCGCTATGATCCAGAAGGCGAGGTCAGTACAGAGGTGCATCAAAGCAGAGACCGAGAGACTGAAAACCAGCTTATTTCTCAAGGCCTTCAGACTGTTAAATAGCAATCACTAGGCGGCTTCCACCCTGGTACATAAGCCTGCACGTTAGAGGCTGCTGCCCCATACACATAGACTTAAAATCACTGGCCACTTTAATAATGGAACACTAGTCACTCTAATAATGTCTACATATTTTTGCTTGACTCATCTCATAAGTATATACTGTATTCTATTCTACTGTATTTTAGTCTATGCCACTCCGACATTACTCATCCTAACATTTATATATTCCTTAATTCCATGATTTTACTTTTATGTTGTGTGTATTGTTGTGAATTGTTAGATATTACTACACTCTTGGAGGAAGAAACAGAAGCATTTAAGTACACCTGCAATAACATCTGCTAAACATGTGTATGTGACAAATACAATTTGATTTGATTTGATTTAGATTATCACAGCTGGTCGTGGTGGCTGATGAATGAGACATGAGACCTCCCTGCTGCCTCCATGTCCTAGTTAACGCTGAGGCCCAGGGGCTGAGAACTGACAGAGATAACCCCTCCTCTCCTGATGACAGCATGTCTGGCTCAAAGGCATCCGAGGGACCAGGGGGACACACAGGCGGAGAACACAAGGCCTGGAGATTACCTGGCTAAAACGGTTGCCTACATCCCTGTCACAACACATAGCACTCACAATGTCATGCTGCATGGGGCATTCGAAACAGTGTGGAACTTTATAGCTTGTCACTTACAGAGGCAGAAGCATTAGCAAGAGGTGGTGCTATTCAGAGTTATTGTTATATATTACATATTATAAACCGGGTAGTTTGGGTCCTGGATGCTGATTGCTGATAAGACAAAATACCATGGATATGAGGCAAAAATACTTGTTTACTGTTCTATTTATGTTGGTTACCAGTTTATAATAGTAATAAGGCACCTCAGGGGTTTGTGGTATATGGTCAATGTACCACAGCTATGTCCAGAGCATGGAGGCGCTACCAGGAGACAGACCAGTACATCAGGAGATGTGGAGGAGGCCGTAGGAGGGCAACAACCCAGCAGCAGGACCGCTACCTCCGCCTTTGTGCAAGGAGGAGCAGGAGGAGCACTGCCAGAGCCCTGCAAAATGACCTCCAGCAGGCCACAAATGTGCATGTGTCTGCTCAAACGGTCAGAAACAGACTCCATGAGGGTGGTATGAGGGCCAGACATCCACAGGTGGGGGTTGTGCTTACAGCCCAACACCGTGCAGGATGTTTGGCATTTGCCAGAGAACACCAAGATTGGCAAATTCGCCACTGGTGCCCTGTGCTCTTCACAGATGAAAGCAGGTTCACACTGAGCATAGGTGACAGACGTGACAGTCTGGAGACGCCGTGGAGAACGTTCTGCTGCCTGCAACATCCTCCAGCATGACCGGTTTGGAGGTGGGTCAGTCATGGTGTGGGGTGGCATTTCTTTGGGGGGCCGCACAGCCCTCATATGCTCGCCAGAGGTAGCCTGACTGACATTACGTACCGAGATGAGATCCTCAGACCCCTTGTGAGACCCTAATGCTGGTGCAGTTGGCCCTGGGTTCCTCCTAATGCAAGACAATGCTAGACTTCATGTGGCTGGAGTGTTATGGACTGGCCCGCCCGTTCCCAGACCTGAATCCAATTGAGCACATCTGGGACATCATGTCTCGCTCCATCCACCAACGCCACGTTGCACCACAGACTGTCCAGGAGTAGGCGGATGCTTTAGTCCAGGTCTGGGAGGAGATCCCTCAGGAGACCATCCGCCACCTCATCAGGAGCATGCCCAGGTGTTGTAGGGAGGTCATACAGGCACGTGGAGGCCACACACACTACTGAGCCTCATTTTGACTTGTTTTAAGGACATTACATCAAAGTTGGATCAACCTGTAGTGTGGTTTTCCACTTTAATTTTGAGTGTGACTCCAAATCCAGACCTCCATGGGTTGATAAATTTGATTTCCATTGATCATTTTTGTGTGATTTTGTTGTCAGCACATTCAACTATGTAAAGATAAAAGTATTTCATAAGAATATTTCATTCATTCAGATCTAGGATGTGTTATTTTAGTGTTCCCTTTATTTTTTTGAGCAGTGTATATTATTCGTAGCAGTCTATTTACCACCACAGACCGTTGCTGGCATTAAGACTGCACTCAACCAACCCTATAAGGCCATAAGCAAACAAGAAAATGCTCATCCAGAAGCGGCGCTTCTAGTGGCCGGGGACTTGAATGCAGGCAAACTTAAATGAGTTTTCCACATTTTTACCAGTATGTCACGTGCAACCAAAGGAAAAACAATTCTAGACCACCTTTACTCCACACACACAGATGCATACAAAGAACTCCCCCGCCCTGCATTTGGCAAATTTGACCATAATTCTACCCTCCTGACTCCTGCTTGCAAGCAAAAACTAAAGCAGGAAGTACCAGTGACTCGCGCAATATGGAAGTAGTCAGATGACGTGGATGCTACGCTACAGGACTGTTTTGCTAGCACAGACTGGAACATGTTCCAAGATTCATCCAATGGCATTGAGGAGTATACCACCTCAGTCATCGGCTTCATCAATAAGTGCATCGATGATGTTGCCCCCACAGTGAGCGTATGTACATATCCCAACCAGAGGCCATGGATTACAGGCAACATCCGCATCGAGCTAAAAGCTAGAGCTGCCGCTTTCAAAGAGCGGACACTAATCAGAACACTTATAAGAAATTCTGCTATGCCCTCAGACGAACCATCAAACAAGCAAAGCATCAATACAGGAATAAGATTGAATCATACTACACTGGCACTGACTCTCATCGGATGTGGCTTGAAAACTATTATGGATTACAAAGGGAAACCTAGACGCGAGCTGCCCAGTGATGCGAGCCTATCAGATGAGCTAAATGCCTTTTATGCTCGCTTCGAGGCAAGCAACACTGAAGCATGCACAAGAGCACTAGCTGTTCTGGATGACTGTGTGATAACGCTCTCGGTAGCCGATATGAGCAAGACCTTAAAACAGGTCAACATTCACAAAGACGATCAGCCCTCAAATAATGTGCGTACCAATTGGCATGTGTCTTCACTGACATTTTAAACCTCTCCCTGACCGAGTCTATAATACCTTTGTTTCAAGCAGACCAACATAGTCCCTGTGCCCAAGGAAGTGAAAGTAATCTGGCTAAATGATTACCGCCCCGTAGCACTCACGTCGGTAGCCATGGAGTGCTTTGAATAGCTAGTCATGGTTCACACACTCGACCCACTCCAATTCGCATACCGCCAAATCAAATCCACAGATGATGCAATCTCAATCTCACTCCACACTGCCCTTTCCCACCTGGACAAAACGAACACCTATGTGAGAATGCTGTTCATTGACTACAGCTCAGCGTTCAACACCATAGTGCCCTCGAAGCTCATCACTAAGCTAAGGAAGCTGGGGCTAAACACCTCCCTCTGCAACAGGATCCTGGACTTCCTGACGGGCCGCACCCAGGTGGTAAGGGTAAGCAACAACATGTCTGCCACGCTGATCCTCAACACTGTGTTCTTAGTCCCCTGCTGTACTCTCCCACAACTGCATGGCCAAACTCCAACACGATCATTAAGTTTGCTGATGACACAACAGTCACCGATGAGACAGGCTATAGGGAGGAGGTCAGAGAACTGGCAGTGTGGTGCCAGGACAACAACCTCTCCCTCAATGTGAGCAAGACAAAGGAGCTGATCATGGACATGCCCCTGTTAACATCGGCGGGCTGTAGTGGAGCAGATTGAGTGTTTCAAGTTCCTTGGTGTCCACATCACCTACGAACTATTATGGTCCAAACACACCATGACAGTTGTGAAGAGGGCTTGACATAACCTTTGGCAAATATTTGTTATTGTAAATAAACAATAAGACAAAAAAACAGAAAACTTGAGCGTGCATAATTATTCACCCCTCCAAAGTCAAGACTTTGAAGAGACACCTTTTGCAAGAAATTACATCTGCAAGTCTCTTGGGGTATGTCTCTATTAGCTTGGCAGATCTAGCCACTGGAATTTTTGCCCATTCTTCAAGGTAAAACTGCTCCAGCTCCATCAAGTTGGATGGGTTCTGCTGGTGTACAGTAATCTTTAAGTCATACCACAGATTGTCAATTGGATTAAGGTCTGGGCTTTAACTAGCCCATTCCAAGACATTTAAATGTTTCCTCTTAAACCACTTGAGTATTGATTTTGCAGTATGTTTAGGGTCATTGTCCTGTCATTGTCATTGTCTCAAATCTCTGGAAGACTGAAACAGGTTTCCCTCAAGAATTTCGCTGTATTTAGTGCCATTCATCATTCCTTCAATTCTGACCAGTTTCTCTGTCCCTGCTAATGAAAAACAACCTCACTGCATAATGCTGCCACCACCTTGCTTCACCGTAGAGATAGTATACTCGGGGTGATGAGAGGTGCTGGGTTTGCACCAGACATAGCATTTTCCAAAAAAGCTCAATTTTAGTCTCATCTGACCAGAGTATCTTTTTCCATATGTTTGGGGATTCTCTCACATGCCTTTTGGCGAACACCAAACGTGTTTGCGTATTTTTTTCTTTAAACAATGGCTTTTTTTCTGACCACTCTTCCGTAACGCCCAGCTCTGTGGAGTGTACGGCTTAAAGTGGTCCTATGAACATATACTCCAATCTCCGCTGTGGAGCAATGCTGCTCCTTCAAGGTTATTGTTGGTCTCTTTGTTGCCTCTCTGATTAATGCCCTCCTTGCCTGGTCCGTGGGTTTTGGCATGTTTGGCACATTTGTTGTGATGCCATATTCTCTAAATGTTTTAATAATGGATTTAATCGTGCTCTGTGGGATGTTCAAAGTCTGATATTTTTTTTATAACCCAACCCCAACCCTTCTCCACAACTTTGTCCCTGACCTGTTTGGAGAGCTCCTTGGTCTTCATGGTGCCGCTTGCTTGGTGGTGCCCCTTGCTTAGTGTTGTTGCGGACTCTGGGGCCTTTCAGAACAGGTGTATATATACTGAGATAATGTGACAGATCATGTGACACTTAGATTGCATACAGGTGGACTTTATTTAACTAATTATGTGACTTCTGAAGGTAATTGATTGCACCATATCTCATTTAGGGGCTTCATAGCAAAGGGGGTGAATACATATGCACGCACAACTTTCCTGTTTTCTTTATTTTAATTTTTTTAACTAGTTTTTTTTTCTTCATTTCACTTCACCATTTTGGACTATTTTGTGTATGTCCAGTATATGAAATACAAATAAAAATCCATTTAAATTACAGGTGTAATGCAACAAAATAGTAAAAATGCCAATGGTGATGAATACTTTTGCAAGGCACTGTAGCTGTGGTATATTGACCACCTTATTGCTAAACTGTTAACAACCTGTGGTATACGGTCTGATATACCATGGTTGTCAGCCAATCAGCATTCAGGGCTCAAACCACCTAGCCATTATAAATTGAGTGGTTAAATCCCTGAATGCTGATTGGCTGACAGCTGTGGTATATCAGACCGTATACCACGGGTATGACAGAATATTTATTTTTACTGCTCTTATTTCCTTTTGTAACCAGTTTCTAATAGCAATAAGGCACCTCTGGGGTTTGTGGTATATGGCCAATATACCATGGCTAAACGCTGTGTCCAGGCAGTCCGTGATGCGTCATGCATATGAACAGCCCTTATCCGTGGTTGGCCATATACCACACACCCCTCGTGCCGTATTGCTTAATTATAAAATGTGTGGTTCGTGCCCTGAATGCTGATGAGCTGACAACCATGGTATATCAGAAAGTAGGCCACGGGTATGTCAAAGCCTTTATTTTTACAGCTCTAATAACATTGGTAAGGAGTTTATAATAGCAATAAGGTGCCTTGGGGGTTTGTGGTATATGGCCAATGTACCATGGCTAAGGTCTGTATCCAGGCACTCCGCATTGCATCGTGCAGAGAGACCAGCCCTTGGCCATGGTATTTTGGCTAGAAACCACACCACCTTAGGCCTTATTGCTTAAATATACCACACCAAAATATATAGTGTACTGCTGTTAACTATACGTATTTTTTAAGTGGATGATTTAATCTCCCACTCTCCTAATTAGAAGGAAAATCAAATCAAATGTAATTTTTGTGTAAATAGCCAATTACTGTATTTTGACAGGTTTTAAGTCAAATGAGTTCAAGATTGCACCCTCTCCTTTTTTCTCTTCCAAGTCTAACATGTTGTGTATTCCAAGTTGTATAAATAAAATGCATTGCCAGCATCAAACAAGGCTGATTGAAAAATAATTTTCCTTTGTCGTTCCCTCCTTAAGGTGATCACAGCAGCATAATGTGCACTTTACTTTCACAGACAACCTCGAGGAGAGAAGAGAAAGAAAGAGGGGATGACATTTCAAAGAACTCTGGTACTTCCCGTCTTATTCATTTATATAGTGTATAAAGAGTGATAACTCTACAATATGCCACACCGTGTCAACCATTCAGGAAGTGAAGAAGAAATTTGCAACGCATTAGCTCATAAAGTACATTGCACAGTCTGATGCAATTAAAGCTAATGACTTGGTGGTGACACTCTTTCATAATTGGCTGAAACAGAAAATAATGTGTTTGTGTGCTGCAAAATAAATAACTTACATTTTTTATATTTTACCACTTCCTCTAAGAGTTGTGTGTATCCTAAACAGGAAGATGGTATGAGGAACATTAATAAATAACATTCACAATATGAATACAAGATCAATATATGCATCATGATTCAGATGTTGGAGCAAAGTTAGGAGATCAGGAATTGTCATTCGTATAATGATGACGATCAGTCCGTTTTTTGGACCTTGTCAATGTAGTATACCACATCAATATTCATATGGTCCTTTCTGTGTGTGTGTTTGTTTGTGTGTCTGCACGCAATGTCATGGTCAAAACATATAGATGCAATGGTTGTAAAGATGGGGAGAGGTCTCTTCGTAGTAAAGAGATGCTTCTCTTTTTTTACACCACATTCCACAAAGCAAGTCCTGCAGGCTCTAGTTTTATCTTATCTTGACTATTGTCTTGTCATATGATCAAGTGCCGCAAAGAAATACCAAGTTAAGAAGCAGCTGGCCCAGAACAGAGCCGCAATTCTTGCTCTTCATTGTAGTGAGAGGGCTAATATTACCATGCATGCCAGTCTCTCTTGGCTAAGAGTTGAAATAAGACTGACAATCACTTCTTGTTTTTATAAGAAACATGAATGTGTTGTAAATTCCAAGTTGTTTGCATAGTCAACTTACACACAGCACTGACAAACACACTTACCCCACCAGACATGCCACCAGGGGTCTTTTCACAGTCCCCAGGTCCAGAACAAATGCAAGGAAATGTAAAGTCCGTCTTATTTAGCACAAACCTGATTTCAAAAAACAAATAAAGCACGACACAACACCTCTCCCCCATGTGACCTACTTGTTGTGTATATGTACTGACATGTATACTGTATGTAACTGATAGATGCACACACAAACTACATGTTAATGTGTGAAAATGGAAAGTATGTAAATTGTAAAGTCTTTTGTCCGTAATGTCTTTTTGTTGATGTGTCGGACCTGAGTAAGACTAACTGTCGCCATTGGCGTTGGGTAATGGGTATCCTAATAATTCCATAAATGTAGGGCAGCCCAGTCCCCGAAGTGACTGTTTACACTATACACAAGAATCTTTCTCTATGTTCCTGAACTGCCCTTGAGAGATACACTCTCTCTCTTATAGTCAATTCTTGTAACTCAACTATAGTTTCTTGCATATTGCTAAATCATCTTTATGGAGTAAGATAATTCATTTAATAGGCTCATTTAATTACTTATTATGTGTCGCATGTGAGGAAAATATAATCAACATGTATTACATATTACTACACTACAATAACACATTTGGGTCTCTTATCAATAAAGGGGTCAATGTGTGAAATTAGGGTCAACATTTCAAAATGATTTGATATATATTCAAGTTTGATTTTGCAAATATGGGCACTTTTGGATGTTAAATGTTTTTGAAAATGAAACCTGTTGAAACTGCTTTTTATCTATCATAATATGTTCTTCACTCTGTTTAGAAATAATATCTAATAGTGGCTGAGACCATACTATTTTAGAATATAAAGATTTTTATCGGTTTCCCAAATACCCGATGGGATATGTCATTTTTTTAATTGTATTTTTTATTTCACCTCTATTTAACCAGGTAGGCTAGTTGAGAAGAAGTTCTCATTTACAACGGAGACCTGGCCAAGATAAAGCAAAGCAGTGTGACACAAACAACAGCACAGAGTTACACATGGAATAAACAAATATACAGTCAATAACACAATAGAGAGAAAGTCTATATACAGTGTGTGCAAATGAGGTAAGATAAGGGAGGTAGGCAATAAATAGGCCATAGTGGTGAAAAAAATAAAATTTTGCAATGAAACACTGGAGTGATAGACGTGCAAAAGATGAATGTGCAAGTAGAGCTACTGAGGTGTAGAGGAGCAAAAAATAAAAACAAAAATAAATAACAGTATGGGGATGAGGAACTTGGATGGATAATTTACAGATGGGCTATGTACAAGTGCAGTGATCTGTGGGCTGCTCTGACAGCTGGTGCTTAAAGTTAGTGTGGGAGTTATGGGTCTCCAGCTTCAGTGATTTTGCAATTCGTTCCAGTCATTGGCAGCAGAGAACTGGAAGGAAAGGGGGAATTGACTTTGGGGGTGACCAGTGAAATATACCTGCTGGAGCGCATACTAGTGGGTGGGTGCTGCTAGGATGGCCAGTGAGCTGAGATAAGCGGACTTTACCTAGCAAAGACTTATAGATGACCTGGAGCCAGTGGGTTTGGCGATGAATATGAAGTGAGGGCCAGCCAACAAGAGCAACAAGTCGCAGTGGTGGGTAGTATATAGGGCTTTGGTGACAAAATGGATGGCACTGTGATAGACTGCATCCAATTTGCTGCGTAGAGTGTTTGGAGGCTATTTTGTAAATGACATCGCCGAAGTCAAGGATGGGCAGGATAGTCAGTTTTACGAGGGGATGTTTGGAAGCATGAGTGAAGGATGTGTTGTTTCGAAATAGGAAGCTGATTCTAGATTTAACTGTGGATTGGAGATGCTTAATGTGAGTCTGGAAGGAGAGTTTACAGTCTAACCAAACACCTAGGTATTTATAGTTGTCCACATAATCTAAGTCATAACAGTCCAGAGTAGTGATGCTGGATGGGCGGGCAGGTCCAGGCAGCGATCGGTTGAAGAGCATGCACTTGCTTTTACTTGCATTTAAGAGCAGTTGGAGGCCACGGAAGGAGAGTTGTATGGCATTGAAGCTCATCTGGAGGTTAGTTAACACAGTGTCCAAAGAAGGGCCAGAAGTATACAGAATGGTGTCATCTGCGTAGAGGTGGATTAGAGAATCACCAGCAGCAATAGCGACATCATTGATGTATACAGAGAAAATTGTCGTTCTGAGAATTTAACCGTTTGGCACCCCCATAGAGACTTCCAGAGGTCCGGACAACAGGCCCTCCGATTTGACACTGAACTCTGTCTGAAAAATAGTTGGTGAACCAGGCGAGGCAGTCATTTGTGAAACCAAGGCTGTTGAGTCTGCCGATAAGAATGTGGTGATTGACAGAGTCGAAAGCCTTGGCCAGGTCAATGAATACAGCTGCACAGTATTGTCTCTTATCGATGGCGGTTATGATATTGTTTAGGAGCTTGAACGTGGCTGAGGTGCACCCATGACCAGCTCGGAAACCAGATTGCATAGCGGAGAAAGCATGGTGGGATTCGAAATGGTCGGTGAGCTGTTTGTTAACTTGGCTTTCAAATACCTTAGAAAGGCAGGGTAGGATAGTTTGGGTTTAGAGTGTCTCCCCCTTTGAAGAGGAGGATGACCACGGCAGCTTTCCAATCTTTGGGGATCTCAGACGATACGAAAGAGAGGTTGAACAGGCTAGTATTAGGGGTTGCAACAATTTTGGCTGATAATTTTAGAAAGAGAGGGCCCAGATTGTCTATACCGTCTGATTTGTAGGGGTCCAGATATTGCAGCTCTTTCAGAACATCAGCTATCTGGATTTGGGTGAAGGAGAAATGAGGTAGGCTTGGGCAAGTTGCTGTGGGGGGTGAAGGGGTGTTGATCAGGGTAGGGGTAGCCAGGTGGAAAGCATGGCCAGCCATAGAAAAATGCTTGTTGAAATTCTCAATTATTGTGGATTTATCGGTGGTGACAGTGTTTCCTAGCCTCAGTGCAGTGAACTTTTTGGAATTTGTACTGCAGGATGCAAATTTCTGTTAGAAAAAGCTAGCCTTTGTTTTCCTAACAGCCTGTGTATATGGGTTCCAAACTTCCCTGAAAAGTTGCATATTGCGGGGGCTATTGGATGCTAATGTCGTACGCCACAGGATGTTTTTGTGCTGGTCAAGGGCAGTCAGGTCTGGAGTGAACCACGGGCTATATCTGTTCCTGGTTTGACAGTGATGAGGGGTGATCGTTTGACTGCAGACCCATTACGGACGCAAGTAATGAGGCAGTGATTGCTGAGGTCCTGGTTGAAGACAACAGAGGTGTATTTGAAGGGTAGGTTGGTTAGTATGATATCTATGAGGGTGCCTGAGTTTACAGATTTGGGGTTGTACCTGGTAGGTTCATTGATCATTTGTGTGAGATTGAGGGCATCAAGCTGAGATTGTAGGATTGCCGGGGTGTTAAGCATGTCCCAGTTTAGGCATAACAGCACGAGCTCTGAAGATAGATGGGGGGCAAACAATTCACATATGGTGCCCAGGGCACAGCTGGGGACAGAAGGTGGTCTGTAGCAAGCAGCTTGTTGAGACTTGTTGAGACTTGTTTCTGGAAAGGTGGATTTTTAAAAGTAGAAGCTCACATTGTTTGAGCACAGACCTGGATAGGAAGACAGAACTCTGCAGGCTATCTCTTTAGTAGATTGTATTGGCAGTTCTATCTTGTCAGAAAATGTTATAGTTCTGGATGGAAATATCAGGGTTTTTGGTGGCCTTCCTAAGCCAGGTTTCAGACACAGCTAGGACATCCGGGTTGGCAGAGTGTGATAAAGCAGTGAATAAAACAAACCTCCATGTCTTAAAATGTTCTATTTTAAATTACAGAAATTGTGCTTAAGGTATTTTACGTAACATTTCATCATGTTTTTCTTTTCTATTTGGAAGTTTTCTTAATTATATGTATTCATTATTGTCAAGTCTAAATGTCCATATATGCCTTGATGATACTCAGAAACCACATCAAAATCTTAATATTTTACATTATTTAAAGAATTTTATAAAGAACAAGCATATAATCCATGCTCATGAGTGGTGCAGTGGTCTAAGGCACTGCATCTTAGTGCAAGAGTTGTCACTACAATCCCTGGTTCAAATCCAGGCTGTATCACATCCAGCTGTGATTGGGATTCCCATAGGGTGGCGCACAATTGGCCCAGCGTCGTCTGGGTTTGGCTGGGGTAGGCCGTCATTGTAAATAAGAATTTGCTCTTAACTAACTGGCCTCGTTAAATAAAGGTTAAAAAAACAAGGTTCACATATGGGAAAAATAATTGTGGGAATGACAGAGTGTGGTGGAAATGACATTTCATAAAAAACAGCTGATGAAAAATACAATTAAACATTTTAATGTGACAGTTGTACATGTTTAATTTTATTGAAGATTTAGAACACACAACAAAAACACAAAAAAAGAAAAGTTACATGCCTCAAGGTTTTAAGCATCTTTTTGAACAATTTTGGGTTTAATGCATTAGGCAGAAATACATGTACAAGGTTGGAAACACTGGTTAACACTGGCTGCAGTCTATTGATTTAGACTCATGAGACAGGTGTGTGCTCACTCAAGATTAGGTTTTGCCCTTAATGATCTCTACTGCTTAACGATAGAGCAAATTTCCTCCCAGATTGCGCCATCAAGCATCATATGCCGTTTTGTCACTGGATGAGCCTCAGGGACAAGCCCAAGCATATTCTCTGGTTGGTACCATAAAATGTCCTCTCTCATTGGCCAAAATAATCGGTTGGCTCCCACACAACTCATCATCCTGACTAGAGTGCAGCTCCTGCATCAACATCTTGTATAATACCACGGTAATGGTCTTCATCATATTTCACAACACACCACTTTCCAATAAATCCCTCATGTACTGTATGTCTGTAATGGGCTGTAATGCGCTAGGAGATGGCTGTGGTGCTGTGCAGGTTGAAGTGGAAGGTTGTGCTTTGCCTCTGTTTGTTGAATTATCATGGTCTGTGTGACAAAACAATCGCATACAGTTGCAAGAAAAAGTATGTGAACCCTTTGGAATTACCTGGATTTCTGCATAAATTGGTCGTACCATTTTTCTGATCTTCATCTAGGTCACAACAATAGACAAACACAGTCTGCTTAAACTAATAACACACAAACAATTACAAGTTTTCATGTCTTTCCTGAACACACCGTGTAAACATTCACAGTGCAGGGTGGAAAACATATGTGAACCCTTGGATTTAATAACTGGTTGACCCTCCTTTGGCAGCAATAACCTCAACCAAATGTTTTCTTTAGTTGGGGATCAGACCTGCACAACTGACAGGAGGAATTTTGGAACATTCCTCTTTACAAAACTGTTTCAGTTCAGCAATATTCTTGGGATGTCTGGTGTGTTGTTGATTTACTTCTGTTTTGGGTCGTTGTCCTGTTGCATCGCCCAACTTCTGTTGAGCTTCAATTGACGGACAGAAAACCTAACATTCTACTGCAAAATGTCTTGGAAACTTGGGAATCCATTCTTCGGTCGATGATAGCAAGCTGTCCAGGCCCTGAGGGAGCAAAGCAGCCCCAAACCATGATGCTCCCTCCACCATACTTTCAAGCTGGGATGAGGTTTTGATGCTGGTGTGCTGAGCCTTTTTTTCTCCACACATAGTGTTGTGTGTTCCTTCCAAACAACTCAATTGTAGTTTCATCAGTCCACAGAATATTTTGCCAGTAGTCCAGTATTCCATGTGCACTTTTGCAAACTTCAGATGTGCAGTAATGTTCTTCAGTGGTGTCCTGTTGCATCGCCCAACTTCTGTTGAGCTTCAATTGGCGGACAGAAAACCTAACATTCTACTGCAAAATGTCTTGGAAACTTGGGAATCCATTCTTCGGTCGATGATAGCAAGCTGTCCAGGCCCTGAGGGAGCAAAGCAGCCCCAAACCATGATGCTCCCTCCACCATACTTTCAAGCTGGGATGAGGTTTTGATGCTGGTGTGCTGAGCCTTTTTTCTCCACATAGTGTTGTGTGTTCCTTCCAAACAACTCAATTGTAGTTTCATCAGTCCACAGAATATTTTGCCAGTAGTCCAGTATTCCACGTGCACTTTTGCAAACTTCAGATGTGCAGTAATGTTCTTCAGTGGTGTCCTGTTGCATCGCCCAACTTCTGTTGAGCTTCAATTGGCGGACAGAAAACCTAACATTCTACTGCAAAATGTCTTGGAAACTTGGGAATCCATTCTTCGGTCGATGATAGCAAGCTGTCCAGGCCCTGAGGGAGCAAAGCAGCCCCAAACCATGATGCTCCCTCCACCATACTTTCAAGCTGGGATGAGGTTTTGATGCTGGTGTGCTGAGCCTTTTTTTCTCCACACATAGTGTTGTGTGTTCCTTCCAAACAACTCAATTGTAGTTTCATCAGTCCACAGAATATTTTGCCAGTAGTCCAGTATTCCACGTGCACTTTTGCAAACTTCAGATGTGCAGTAATGTTCTTCAGTGGTGTCCTCCCATGAACACAAATCTTGTTTCGTGTTTTACACATAGTAGACTCGTCAACAGAGATGTGAGCATGTTCTAGAGATTTCTGTCTTTAGCTGACACTCTAGAACTCTTCTTAACCTAAGAGCATTCTGCGCTGTGCTCTTGCAGTCATCAGGACGGCCATTCCTAGGGAGAGTAGCAACAGTGCTGAACGTTCTCCATTTATAGACACTTTGTGATAGCGTGGACTGATGAACATCAAGGCTTTTAGAGATATATTTGTAACACATTCCAGCTTTATGCAACTCAACAATTCTTAATCTTAGGTCTTCTGAGATCTCTTTTGTTTGAGGCATGGTTCACATCAGGCAATGCTTCTTGTGAATAGCAAACTCAAATTTTTTGAGAGTTTTTTATAGGGCAAGGCAGCTCTAACCAACATCTCCAATCTCGTCTCATTGATTGGACTCAAAGTTAGCTGACTCCTGACTCCAATGAGCTTTTGGAGAAGTCATTAGCTTACGGGTTCACATACTTTTTCCAACCTACACTATGAATGTTTAAATGATGTATTCAATAGAGACAAGAAAAATACAATAATCGGTGCTTAAACTAATAATTAGTTTAAGCACCGACAGAGATGGCCGCCTCGCAGTATTTTTTATTTTTTTAATGTATTATTTCTCACATTGTTACCCTAGGAAATCTTAAGTTTCAATACATACAACCGGGAGGAACTATTGGATATAAGAGCAACGTCAACAAACATTACGATCAGGAATACGACTTTCCCAAAGCGGATCTGTAACGTCTGTCGTCAGGAGAAAGAGAGGACCAAGGTGCAGCGTGGTAAGTATTCATTGTAATTTAATAAAGAATGAATACTAAAACAAAAACAATACACAACAAAAAAACAGTCCTGAACGGTGCAACAAAACACAGAACAGAAAATAACTTCCCACAACCCATATTGGGAAAACAGGCTGCCTAAGTATGATTCTCAATCAGGGACAACAACAGCTGCCTCTGATTGAGAACCATACTGGGCTGAACTCAAAAACCAACATAGAAAAACAAACATAGACTGCCCACCCAACTCACGCCCTGACTATACTAAAACAAAGAGATAATGACAGAACTAAGGTCAGAACGTGACAGTACCTCCCCCCCACCCCAAAGGTGCGGACTCCGTCCGCAAAACCTGAACCTATAGGGGAGGGTCTGGGTGGGTGTCTGTCCGCGGTGGCGCCCATGCTCAGGTCTGTGCAAGGCTGGTCCGACCAATCTGATTCCAAGCTTCAAGAATGCTTCGATCACGTGGACTGGGAAATGTTCCACATAGCATCATACAACAACATTGATGAATACGCTGATTCGGTGAGTGAGTTTATTAGCAGGTGCATCGGTGATGTTGTAGCCACAGCAACTATTAAAACTTTTCCCAACCAGAAACCGTGGATTGATATGCAAAACTGAAAGCGCGAACCACAGCTTTTAATCAGAGAATGGCGACCGGTAACATGACCGATTACAAACAGTGTGGCTATTCCATTCGCAAGGCAATCAAACAAGCTAAGCGTCCGTATAGAGACAAAGTACAGTCGCAATTAAATGGCTCAAACACGAGAGGTATGTGGCAGGGTCTACAGTCAATCACGGACTACAAAAAGAAAACCAGCTCTGTCGAGGACCACGATGTCCTGCTCCCAGACAAACTAAACAACTTCTTTGCTCGCTTTGATGTCAATACAGTGCCAACGACACTGCCTGCTACCAAAACCTGCGGGCTCTCCTTCACTGCAGCTAACATGAGTAAAGCATTTAAACATGTTAACCCTGGCAAGGCCGCCGGACCAGACGGCATCCCTATCCGCGTCATCAGAGCATGCCCAGTCCAACTGGCTGGTGTGTTTACGAACATATTCAATCAATCCCTATCCCAGTCTGCTGTTCCAACATAATTCAAGAGGGCCTGAGCTAACTGAGGTAAATGACAATCGCGCCCCGTAGCACTCACCTCCGTCATCATGAAGTGCGTTGAGAGACTAGTCAAGGATCATATCACCTCCATCCTACCTGACACCCTAGACCCACTCCAATTTGCTTACCGCCCCAATAGGTCGACAGATGACGCAATCAAACTCACACTGCACACTGCCCTAACCCACCTGGACAAGAGGAATTCCTAAAAAAATAAAAATGCTGTTCATCGACAACAGCTCAGCATTTAACACCATATTACCCTCCAAGCTCGTCATCAAGCTCGAGACCCTGGGTCTCGACCCCGCCCTGTGCAACTGGGTCCTGGACTTCCTGACGTGCCACCCCCAGGTGGTGAGGGTAGGAAACAGCATCTCCACCTCGCTGATCCCCAACAGTGGGGCCCCACAAGGGTGCATTCTCAGCCTTCTCCTGTACTCCCTGTTCACCCATGACTGCGTGGCAATGCATGCCTCCAACTCAATCATCAAGTTTGCAGACGTCATTACAGTGGTAGGCTTGATTACCAACAACGACAAGACGGTCTACAGGGAGTAGGTGAGGGCCCTCGGAGTGTGGTGTCAGGAAAATAACCTCACACTCAACGTAAACAAAACAAAGGAGATGATCGTGGACTTCAGGAAACAGCAGAGGGAGCAACCCCCTATCCACATCGACGGGACAGTGGATTGGAGAAGGTCGAAAGTTTTATGTTCCTCGGCGTACACATCACGGACCACCTGAAATGGTCCACCCACACAGACAGCGTGGTGAAGAAGGTGCAGCACTGCCTCTTCAACCTTAGGAGGCTGAAGAAATTTGGCTTGTCACCAAAAACACTCACAAACCTTTACAGATGCATAATCGAGAGCATCCTGTCGGGCTGTATTACCACCTGGTATGGCAACTGCTCCGCTCACAACCGTAAGGCTCTCCAGAGGGTAGTGATGTCTGCACAACGCATCACCGGGGGAAAACTACCTGCTCTCCAGGACACCTACATCACCCCATGTCACAGGAAGGCCAAAATTATCATCAAGGAAAACAACCACCCGAGCCACTGCCTGTTCACCCCGCTATCATCCAGAAGGCGAGGTCAGCACAGGTACATCAAAGCTGGGACCGAGAGACTGAAAAACAGCTTTTATCTCAAGGCCATCAGACTGTTTAACAGCCATCACTAACATTGAGTGTCTGCTGCCAACATACTGACTCAATCTTTAGCCACTTTAATCATTTAAAATGGGATTTAATAAATGTATCACTAGTCACTTTAAACAATGCCACTTTATATAATGTTTACATACCCCACACTACTCATCTCAAATGTATATACTGTACTCAATACCATCTACTGCATCTTGCCTATGCCGTTCGGCCATCGCTCATTCATATATATTTTTATGTACATATTCTTATTCATTCCTTTACACTTGTGTGTATAAGGTAGTTGTTGTGAAATTGTTAGATTATTTGTTAGATATTACTGCATGGTCGGAACTAGAAGCACAAGCATTTCACTACACTCGCATTAAAATCTGCCAACCATGTGTATGTGACAAATACAATTTGATTTGATTTGTCTATTGTTGTGACTTAGATGACGATTAGATCAAATTTGATGACCAATTTATGCTGAAATCCAGGTAATTCCAAAGGGTTCACATACTTTTTCTTGCCACTCTAGATCTGGAGTAATTTTAGCGGAAGTAGGTCATTATTCAGTAGCTTTAAATGTGGTGGTTTATTCATTGACAGGTATGACTTCATAACAACTCTTTTCTGGATAGTTGCTTTATTTTCTATTTCCTCCTTTTTTCCCCTTTTTTTCTCCCTGGGAAAGTTGTGAGATGCGTTTCATTTAACCACTTTCTGTTCTCTTAAGGTATTTTTCTTTTTGTTTCTTAAGATACTCCTTGTATCTTATAGGATCTTGCTTGATTTTGTTTATATACCGTATGTCCTTGTCCTGTCCTTGGTTGATTTAGGGGCATCTTATAGAAAAATGTAAAATAAATAATTAAAGTCAGCAATAACCATAGTACGTCACATAAATAGACATCTAAATCCCTCAATCATCCTAAAACAATACAAAATGTAATGGTCTTTTTAGCAAATAAGTGTTCAATTTCAAATGAACCATTATCCTTTATGTAATTTTTGCATCTTTTCATGTCTTAAGGTGAGTAAAAATGTATGAACTAATACATTCTGTCCTAACCATCAGAGTTCAATATGTGTATTTGGTCATAAATAGCAGGATTTATAGCATGCTAACTACAGTTGAAAAGCTAGCATACAATGTGTCCTAAATACACATAATTAAAAGATCATTTAAAAAGAAATCTAACATAATTTGATGAAATTATAGCCTCTTTGGTAATGATGTACCATAAAAAATATTATCTTCTGAAGTTATATAAACTTTTTTTCCCCAATAATTTCCCAGCATCAAAATTGTAATCTCCCTCCATGACATCCATGTGCCCCACTGTCACTATTCATATCCATGGTAACCAAGCACACAAACTATTGAAAAAACATTATTATCATGTAATTTGCTCGTCGTGGTGGTAATGACACAATACTTAGAGACGACTGTACTTTGTGTAACAAAAAGTAATGTATGTAGTTTCTATGTATTTGACTCTTTTTAAATAGGTGCATTAAATATTTTCTAATTATCAACACTATTGGAAGTGTAATAAATAGCTGCAGAATGTCCAAAGTCTGGGTGTGAGACTTGACAAAAACAGTGCAAAACAGTGAAATCAGATATGAAATACGTTAGAAGTTAAAATGTTAAGGTTATTTTAGTCTTTATTTAACGTATATGAATAAAAATGAATCTAAATTAAAATTTTATCTTAAAAATCTAACCCCGAGACACAAAAAAGACTGTTTGCAAAATCACTCTTAATTATGATTTTCTTGCAGCTTCACTTGCAGTTACAGGAATAAGAGTCTAGATACACACGAGACCGTAACTCCTATCAACAACAAAACATCTACATGTCATTCAAAACATCACATGAAACATGGACACTGCATGTTTCTTTGTCATGCCTCGCAGCCAGGTCTGTTTGTGCTTTAGTCAACTTCTCTATCATTTATAGCCATGCTAAACATTCCAAAAGAATGAAAAAGATAAACACTATTTCTATTTTATTAAAGTTGATAAAGTAATTTAATACATTAATATAATATAATACAATTGGTTCTATAAAAAAAATAATTGTCAATAATAATAAACAATAATGAAATCATTATAATCAGTAAATTCTTCAAGGAGTGTGTGTGCGTGGGTGTGGAAACCAGACTTCACATTCTTGCCTCCTCTGTCCTTCTTTACTCCACTCCTTGCCTTGAAAGTGCATTGGAGTATGAGGAGGGGAATCTTCCCTCCTCTGCCCCAATGTGCTTTGAGAGGGAGGTGAGGAATGGAGGAAACAAGGGTAGAATCTCAATTGCATTTCCTTCATTCCTAACTTCCTCAAAACCTATTGGATAAGAACGTGAGAAGGGAGGGACCTCTGACCTTCTCATCCAATGGGTTTCGTGAAGGAGACAAGGAGAGAGGATGCAACTAATCAAGGAAATGTAATTGAGATTCTCCAAGGGCAGAGGAAGCTAGTATTTGACAGCTATTAACATTTTTTTGACAGTGCCAGACTGACTGACTGAGCTACCATAATACCCATGGCCTGTCCAGAAACAACCCCTAGCCCCTACTGCCCAGAGTCTAGACACTTCTGGAAATCTGAGAGGGATTGATGGGTGGTGACATGGTGAGCGCTCCACCTTAACCTCTGATAGGCTTGATGGAATTTTGGTGGTATTGCTTACGCCTGTCCAATTCTCTCAGATCTCCACAAGTGTCTAGGGGTTGTTTCTAGACAGGACCCCACAACCCTTCAAGTGTGTGGTGGACCTACAGCATGACACTCGAGGCAGTGGTTGGATGTTTAATTCCATTGCTATACACACATATATTTGCACAGATGTAAGCTGGACACAGCCACAGCGAAATAGATACTGTTGTTTTGGCTGTATAGCATAATTTAATAAGATTACCAATGGTTTTCTAGGTAGCTAGGATATATTAGTCAGCTAAGCATTTAGAGTAATAACAGATGATTAAGTCAATACACACTAAATAGTATGCAGAAATCTTACCTTATCTTGCCACTATGGCACGGTATGGGCAGAAATGAATCAATTAATGAATAGATAATAGATTAATAGAATGGCGTTAGAATGGTAATGACCAACTTTGAAAGGACAGGAAGTGTTGGCTGTGCACTTGACCAGGCATTCCACATTTACCCATACCCACATTTGAACATTGAAATATTAAGTTGTTTTTTGGCTTTATATGCAAAAACTTGGAAAATAAACGATCAAAACGTACACAGACTGTAATTTTACCTTAAGAATCTTGATTTAATGTTGTCCATAAAGTATCCTAATTATATTAACAACGGTAACAACATACACACCAAAATGTTCTGTCAGTCCTGGAGATCAGTACTGGAGATTAATTCCTGCACTTTGGCTGTTAAATCGTTTGCAGTATCACACAAGGTCTTTATCACTCGACTGTCATTCATAAAATTCTTTACTGAATCAGCTTATGTTGTGCGATAATATCCCCACATACTGTAACTAAACAGCTATCAAACACGCATAAAGAACTATTATGCGTAATTATTGAAGAACCCTGTTAATGACAGTATCAATTTTTGTTTTATTAATCATATGAAAATTAATCTTTCTTTTGAAAGTATTGGATTTTGCAATTACATACATTATTTTGGTTATGTGTGCCCATGAAAACTGTTTTCACACTGTAACATAGGGAGATATGAAACGTTAAGAGTTTACAGTACACTTCCGAGATCTCCATACAAAAAATCTAATCAAATAAAATTTTATTTGTCACATACACATGGTTAACAGATGTTAATGCGAGCGTAGCGAAATGCTTGTGCTTCTAGTTCCAACCATGCAGTAATATCTAACAAATAATCTAACAATTTCACAACAACTACCTTATACACACAAGTGTAAAGGAATGAATAAGAATATGTACATATAAATAAATGGATGAGCGATGGCTGAACGGCATAGGCAAGAAGCAGTAGATGGTATAGAGTACAGTATATACATATGAGATGAGTAATGTAGGGTATGTAAACATTATATAAAGTGGCATTGTTTAAAGTGGCTAGTGATACATTCATTACATCAATTTTTCCATTATTAAAGTGGCTGGGGTTGAGTCAGTATGTTGGCAGCAGCCACTCAATGTTAGTGATGGCTGTTGAACAGTCTGATGGCCTTGAGATAGAAGCTGTTTTTCAGTCTCTCGGTCCCTGCTTTGATGCACCTGTACTGACCTCGCCTTCTGGATCATAGTGGGGTGAACAGGCAGTGGCTCAGGTGGTTGTTGTCCTTGATGATCTTTTTGGCCTTCCTGTGACATCGGGTGGTGTAGGTGTCCTGGAGGGCAGGTAGATTGCCACCGGTGATTTGTTGTGCAGACCTCACTACCCTCTGGAGAGCCTTATGGTTATGGGCAGAGCAGTTGCCGTACCAGGCGGTGATACAGCCCGACAGGATGCTCTCGATTGTGCATCTGTAAAAGTTTGTGAGTGTTTTTGGTGACAAGTCGAATTTCTTCAGCCTCCTGAGGTTGAAAAGGCACTGCTGTGCCTTCTTCACCACGCTGTCTGTGTGGGTGGACCAATTCAGTTTGTCGTTGACGTGTACGCAGAGGAACTTAAAATCTTCCACCCTCTCCACTACTGTCCTGTCGATGTGGATAGGGGGTGCTCCCTGTGCTATTTCCTGAAGTCCGAGATCATCTCCTTTGTTTTGTTTACGTTGAGTGTGAGGTTATTTTCCTGACACCACACTCCGTGAGTCCTCACCTCCCCCCTGTAGGCCATCTCATTGTTGTTGGTAATCAAGCCTACCACTGTAGTGTCGTCTGCAAACTTGGTGATCGAGTTGGAGGCGTGCATGGCCACGCAGTCATGGGTGATCCTGGAGTACAGGAGAGGGCTGAGAACGCATCCTTGTGAGGCCCCAATGTTGAGGATCAGTGGGGTGGAGATGTCGTTACCTACCCTCACCACCTGGGGGCGGCCCGTCAGGAAGTCCAGGACCCAGATGCACAGGACAGGGTCGAGCCTCAGGATATGTGGTTTCCCGTTTACATAGAGTCAAATGAAGTTCGTTCATGGCCTTCGATGTATCTGCTTGGGTTGGAATATACACGACTGTGATTATGATCGAAGAAAATTGTCTTGGTAGATAATGAGGTCGGCATTTGATTGTGAGGAAGTCCGGCGAACAAAAGGACTTGAGTTCCTGCATGTTATGATCACACCACGTCTCGTTAATCATAAGGCATACACCCCCACCCTTCTTCTTAACAGAATGATGCTTGTTTCTGTCGGCGCGATGTGTGAAGAAACCAGGTGGCTGTACCGACTCCGATAGCGTGTCTCGAGTGAGCCATGTTTCCGTGAAACAAAGAACGTTACAGTCTCTGATGTCTCTCTGGAAGGCAACCCTTTCGTCTACCTTGTTGTCAAGAGACTGGACATTGGCGAGTAGTATGCTTGGGAGCGGTGGGCGATGTGCCCGTCTACGGAGCCTGACCAGAAGACCGCTCCGTCTGCCCCTTATGCGGCACCGTTGTTTTGGGTCGCCGTCTGGGATCCGATCCATTGTCCTGAGTGATGGGCCAAACAGAGGATCCGCTTCGGGAAAGTCGTATTCCTGGTCGTAATGTTGGTGAGTTGACGTTGCTCTTTTATCCAATAATTCCTCCCGACTGTATGTAATAAAACCTAAGATTTTCTGGGGTAACAATGTAAGATATAACACATAAAACAACAAAATACTGCATCGGATCGCGAAGCAAGGCGGCCATCTCTGTCGGCACCGAATGTTACAAGAAAAGAGTCCGACAGCAATATCCAGGAATTTCACAGGACCAAGGTCAATGTGTAATTTACAGTTGAACCCGGACGTTTACATACACCTTAGCCAAATACATTCAAACTCAGTTTTTCACAACTCTTGACATTTAATCCTTGGAAAAAAATCCCTGTTTTAGGTCAGTTATGATCACCATTTTATTTTAAGAATGTGAAATGTCGGAATAATAGTAGAGAGAATAATTTATTTAAGCTTTTATTTCTTTCATCACATTCCCAGTGGGTCAGAAGTTAACTCCATTAGTATTTGGTAGCATTGCCTCTACATTGTTTAGCTTGGATCAAACGTTTTGGGAAGCCTTCCATAAGCTTCCCACAATAAGTTGGATGAATTTTGGCCCATTCCTCCTGACAGAGCTGGGGTAACCGAGTCAGGTTTGTAGGCCTCTTTGCTCACACACAGTTTTTAAGTTCTGCCCACAAATATTCTATAGGCTTGAAGTCAGGGCTTTGTGATGGCCACTCCGATACCTTAACTTGGTTGTCCTTTAGCTATTTTGCCACAACTTTGGAAGTATGTTTGGGGTCATTGTCCATTTGGAAGACCCATTTGCGACCAAGCTTTAACTTCCTGACTGATTTCTTGAGATGGATAGGGGCCAGTATTCGGAAGTTTGGATGAATGAGGTGCCCAATGTAAACTGCCTGTTACTCAGGCCTAGAAGCTAGGATATACCCATTGGGATTATTGGATAGAAAACACTCCACAGTTTCCAAAACTGTTGAAATAATGTCTGTGAGTATAACAGAACTGATATAGCAGGCGAAAACCTGAGGCGAATCCATCCGGGATTTTTTTGGGGGGACTCACCACTCATTATAATGGCTGTCTATGGAATATAAAAGGAATACCTCCCAGATTGCAGTTCCTAGGGCTTCAAGTAGATGTCAACAGTCTTTAAAAAGAGTTTCAGGCTTGTTTTTTGAAAAATTAGCTAGAATTTGTAGTTTTTCTAAGTGGCTCCCATTTTGGCTATAGTGTTTGTAGCGTGCTCCAGTAAGAGCGCGCACTTCGTTATTAATCTCCGGTAATGAACATACTATTCTCCGTCTTAAATTGTATAATTTATTTACATATTAGGGTACCTGAGGATTGATTAGAAATATTGTTTGGGATTCATTTTCTATGCATTTTGAATGAGGGAAACCGGTGGATTTACTGAAGCTTGAGATGTTGCTTCAATATATTCACATAATTTTCCTGCCTCATTCTACCATCTATTTTGTGAAGTGCACCAGTTCGTCCTGCAGCAAAGCGCTGCCACAACATGATGCTGGAGGTTGCACGTCTCAAATTTGTGAAGACTCCAAGCATGAGAATGGGTTTAAACATACTGTAGGTTTTGATTCAACTCATGAATTACATTGAATGTATCTATGTTCCCCCTTTATACTGTATCTTAATGTACTCACAATAAAAAAGGCAAATTATTATTAATGACTTTGTAATAGCTCCAAACAGAGAAAAATAAATGATCACTGGTACCCTAGTTAATTAGAAAGACCCATGGGACTGTTTGAGCATACATTTGTGCATTTGTGTGTGTGTGTGTGTGTGTGTGTGTGTGTGTGTGTGTGTGTGTGTGTGTGTGTGTGTGTGTGTGTGTGTGTGTGTGTGTGTGTGTGTGTGTGTGTGTACTGTGGTTGGTGGTTAGGTCAACATAAAAGTGTACTCTGGAAGCACATAAACGCTAATAAAAAGACATCAAGGTACATTAGAAACATGCTTTTTTCCCATTAGCATTGGGACATCAGAGAACTTATGGTCCTTCTCAGCAAATCAGCCTAAATCAATGCAAAGGTGCCCTGATGGTCTAAGGCATGGCACAGAGCACAGTGTTTGTTATTCACAAAGTGCTTGGCATTTATTGATGTTAAAGCCCATTTGGAAGACCATTTACGCAATGTCAGGTCAACAAAGAAACAGGTAAAAAAACAGCTTTGGCTTCCGAAGTGCTGTGAATGCAATAATTAATAATTATTTGGTCAATAATGTATAAAACCCCTCAGATAGAAACAAAGTGGCATGGTGTGAGAGCTTTTATACTGTTTACGAGTCTAAATATGGAAGAAGTTAGAGTGAAAGTGTTATTGGTTTTAATCTATGTCTATCCGTACATTGGCATCTAATGCAACTGCGATGGAGCAAACTGAATAAATGTGATGCATAAATATAATAATGCACTATTGATCTCACCTCATTGGCATAAACCCAATGGCTGTCCTTGGATGCCAGGTTGGTTTCCACAGCCTGCATAGAGATAGAAAGAGGGGGGAAGGAGAGAAGAAGGAAATTAGTATAAAGAAAATAGAGATTTAATGCATTTCCCAAAATAATCCTATAACAACATAAGAGTAGGGAGTCCAAACTCAAGTACACAGGCTTGAATAGGCCACCATAGCCGTGGGAAGTAGGGGTGCTGAGGGTTCTGCAGTACCCCTTGAAAAATCTGAATTGCTATGTGGTTCATCATGGTTACTCATAATAAGTAAGTGCTCCTGTCACGTCCTGACCTTAGTTCCTTTTTATGTCTCTATTTTGGCTTGGTCAGGGCATGAGTTGGGGTGGGCATTATATGTGTTTTTTCTATGTTTTCTATTTCTATGTGTTTGGCCTGGTATGGTTCCCAATCAGAGGCAGCTGTCAATTGTTGTCTCTGATTGAGAACCATACTTAGGTAGCCTTTTCCCACCTGTGTTTTGTGGGTAATTATTTTTCCGTGTGTGTTTGTGTGCACCTCGGTTGCGTCACGGTCTTTGCTGTTTACCTGTTTGTTTTTTGGTTATTTCGGTTTCACTTTCATTAAAAGATGTGGAACTACATGCACGCTGCGCCTTGGTTGATTTATGACAGGGAGTCTGAGGATAGCGAGCGTGACAGCTCCATCTTAATGGCTAAGAAAGGCACAGAATAGCTCTTTCACATATCACATGACTATTCACGCATGACATTTGTCATGGTTACCATATCTATGTTTGTCCTCATCTGTAAATGGTTGTCATTACCTTCCAAATGATCCCTTTGGCCATACTGAAATTTAGATTGATAGCCCCATATCATCCTTACATACAGTATAACTTAAAAGCCTTCACCATTTTACCTAACAACAGCATGCTCATCAATAATAGCACCCAGCACAGCCTGAAAGCTGCAGATCGATCTTCTAACCATGGAAGAGTCATGATTTTGATTTTAATGCAGCGCATTTCCAGCTTGGTCTCATTGAATATTGCAGAGGCTCCTGAACACAAGAGTAATATTTACCTCCACAGTTGATTGCTCCATTTCTTACTCACTCTGAAATTATAGGGGCCATATGCCATCCAACCACACTTGCATTCAAAGCTATCGTTAGAAACACAGAAATATAGGAAACAGTTACTGAACTTAGTTTCCCATGACAGATTTATTCAGCAATGTAAAAACAATGAGCACTGTGTCACTAGATCATATCCTGGGGCTGAGAGCTGGAGACAAATAATCTCCCACCAAGATGTAGGCAACAGGGTCTATAGTAGTGGGTACTGCAATGAAAATAGGGTGTTGTAGCTAAGGAGAAAGGGCAGGGGAGCTCCATTGCACTGTAGGTATCAGGTAGCTTATTAGCAGGTGAAAGCACGGGTGTTTCCGGGCTTGTTGGTTGTTAGATAAGCATCAACCTTAGTTATTCCAGGAAATTGACATCATCAAGTCAAATGGATAATGAGGTTCAGGAACCATTTTTAGACTAATTGTCTGTGTGAGAGTGACTGCTGTTTGTCTGTAGTACTTCAACTATGTGATTTGTCTAAACTGTAAGTTTGATTAGGTTACAAGTATTATCACATTATTGGCAATGACATCAACTCGTGTCCTACAGAACACGTCTCATCAACACCTCTTGCCAGACATTCATTTTTTTATTTTTTTATTGTTCACTTGAAGAGATGATGCAAAATGAAGCTTTGGAGAGAAATATGATTTTAGGCTAGAAATCAGACTCAGCAGCAGCAACATCAGATAGCTATTATATGCTATAACGTTAATGTAACTGAATCTCACAATTAGATCTAGTAAGATCTAGAATCAGAGAAGTGAGGCACACTGAGGCATGTCTCTAGAGTTAGTCAACACAGATAATTATATAATATAGATATTTATGACTTTAAAATGGAGTTACTGGTAGGGGGATTTGAGGTCTCAACAAAGCTAACATTTATTGATGGATATGTTCAGAGTTGGATGGGTACTTCCATATGCCCATGGGCTATTCAATATCAATTTGAGATATTTATGCAGTAATGCACTGAGATTAATTCCTGAAGGATTTACAGTGATGCTACTACATTATACATGAAGCTTCTTGGCATTGAATATGAGGTTAAGGAATCATCAATTGTGTCTATATTCACAATGCAATGGCTGCCAATTCTAATATTTTGACACTAACTGGTCTTTTGACCAATCAGATCAGATATTTTGCCAATAATTAGCCTGCCTATGTAGCCAATGTACTGTACATTCTAAACATTTATCTGCGTCTTGTGGATCCCTTGTTTGAGTATTAAAACAAAGACCTACAAGCTCATTTGTCTCATCTTTAAAACATAATCACTCAGGCTCTCTCTATTTAAGGTTTTTGGTCATGATGTGCAAAAATTAATTATGCCTTCAAATTAAAGTTAATCTCTGCATCCCATGGTTGAGATCAGACTTGATTAAACAAAACACTCGCTTTTAATTTAGTGTCAGAGCAGATGCATTTCAGCAGCAATGTTTCGGTCCTTAGGGCCTAGTTTTCTAAAAGTTAACCCTCCTGGTGTTCTATTCATTCCATTTCTATGCATTTAATACTATCCAATTGCCGAAATCTGGATAGATAACTTTAGAAAAACTGGGCACTGAGCATCTCAAGCTGCATGTCAAGAGCAGTGAGAATGTTTATTTGTACATGTTTCACACATTGAGACAAGCACAATTAGCTAGGTTTATTTTATTGACAATTTTCAATAATTTGGGAAATAACATCAGGTGTGAGCTTGTTTTGGTTCCCCATATCTCACCTACTGTATGTTTTCAACTGAACTGTTCTAGAACCTCTTAGCTCAAGTTGGAGAAAATCACCCTTTATTCTAAAAATATTCCAGGAATATAACAAAAACCATAATGATTAACCTAATTAATAAATGTATTGAATGACCTTTACATGCTCGAGCCAGGGAGGTTATTGTTATATTCCTGGAATATTATTGAAATAAAGGATTATTATCTCCAACTTGCGCTAACAGGTATTCCACCTCATTTGGATCATTCAACAGGCAAAATAAATCTTACCCTATTGTACAGTGTATTCAGAAAGTATTCAGATCCCTTGACTTTTTCCACATTTTGTTACGTTACAGCCTTATTCTAAAATGTATTATATATTTTTTTCCCCTCTCAATCTACCCACAATACCACATCATGACAAATCAAAAACAGGTTAAAACATTTTTTTTTTAAATATCACATTACATAACTATTCAGACCCTTTACACAGTACTTTGTTGAAGCACCTTTGGCAGCCATTATGGCCTAGAGTATTCGTAGGTATAGCGCTACAAGCTTGGCACACCTGTATTTGGGGAGTTTCTCCCATTCTTCTCTGCAGATGCTCTCAAACTCTATCAGGTTGAATGGGGAGCGTCCCTACACAGCTATTTTCAGGTCTCTCTAGACGTGTTCGATCGGGTTCAAGTCCGGGCTCTGGCTGGGCCACTCAAGAACATTCAGAGACTTGTCACAAAGCCACTCCTGCGTTGTCTTGGCTGTGTGCTTAGGGTCGTTGTCCTGTTGGAAGGTGAACCTTCACCCCCAGTCTGAAGTCTTGAGAGCTCTGGAGCAGGTTTTTATCAAGGATCTCTCTGTAATTTGCTCCATTCATCTTTCCCTCAATTCTGACTAGTCTTCCAGTCCCTGCCTCTGAAAAACATCCCCACAGCATAATGCTGCCACCACCATGCTTCACCGTACGGATGGTGCCAGGTTTCCTCCAGACGTGACGCCTGGTATTCAATCCAAAGAGTTAAATCTTGTTTCTCATGGTCTGAGAGTCCTTTAGGGGCCTTTCGGAAAACTGCAAGCTGGCTGTCATGTGCCTTTTACTGATGAGTGGCTTCCATCTGGTCACCCCACCATAAAGGCCTGACTGGTGGAGTGCTGCAAAGATGGTTGTCCTTCTGGAAGGTTCCCCCATCTCCAGAGCTCTGTCAGAGGACCATCAGGTTCTTGGTCACCTCGCTGACCAAGGCCATGCTCAGTTTGGCTCGTGCGGCCAGCTCTTGGAAGAGTCTTGGTGGTTCCAAACTTCTTCCATATAAGAATGATGAAGGCCACTTTGTTATTGGGGACCTTCAAAGCTGCCGAAATTGTTTTATACTCGTCCCCAGATCTGTGCATCAACAGAGTCCTGTCTCAGAGCTCTATGGACAATTCCTTCGACCTCATGGCTTAGTTTTTGCTCTAACAGGCACTGTCAACTGTGGGACCTTATATAGACATGTGTGTACCTTTCCAAATCATTTCCAATCAATTTAATTTACCACAGGTGGACTCCAATCAAGTTGTAGAAACATCTCAAGGATGATCAATGGAAAAAGGGATGCACCTGAGATCGACTCTCATAGCAAAGAATAAGGCTGTAACATAACAAAATGTGGAAAAGGTCAAGGAGTCTGAAAACTTTCGGGAATGTACTGTAATGAACACGTTTTTCAGTAATGTTGGCAGAAAAAAACATTAGGATGCTACGGGGGCTTTGGTATATAATGAATGGTGCTTCTATGCCATTGTGAACAGTATTGGTGTTACTCCTATCATACTGACTAATTAGGTGTCTGTGTATGACCTGTTTTTGTAATGATATGCTGTAACATGACAACATCATCACTACTACTGGAACATAGGTCATTGGCATTGCTACATAGCAAGCAGAGGATGTCTCGCTCTGGAATGAGGCCATTCAGTGGTCCGAAGGGTACAGGGGGGCTTTAGAACAGACAGTCGTTTGAAAGGATGGACAATGACGAGTTCTCAAAGCTCACTGTTTAATTCTACCCAAGCCGTAATGAGGCCCCTCGTGAAATACTCACTATGGACGGGACCATGGCCTTATCTCATACAGTCCTCTGTTGTTGTGGTAACGAGATCAGACCTGAGTCTACACATCTCTGTTAGTACAGAGCTAAACACTTAGAGTTTGACCTAAACATCAACTACAGTCTATTAAACTTCAGGAATATTGTTTAAGCAGTCTATGGTCAATACTATATAGGAGGTAAAATGTAGTAAATATTTTACTGGTCAATTGGCCAGTTACATATTTGCGTACCATATGTGTTTACCGTTCCTAGGGTACACTATATGGGGTACCCTGTCTTAGATCTAGTCTGAAACCCAGGAATGGAGTTTCCTGCACTAAATAAAACACAGTAGTTATGAATCATTAAGCAGAAGCCCTGTTCTTCTCCAATCAACCTGGCCTTAGGGTCATTCATAGCTTTTGGGACGTACATTAAATCCCTCCATTTAGTAGGATATGTTACGTTACATTACAAATGGAGTAATGGTCGTACTATAACATACGGATTGGAGGACGTATAGTGTCATACTTCTTACCCGGTCGGACAATATCATTTGAACTGGATGACATAACTTATCATACGTCTTGGAGGATTTATAGTATGAGGCAGCTTGTTGCGTCTTCTGAGAATGTACGTTGCTGTTTCAGAGAACTGACAACAAAGGTTCAGAGAATTTACAAAACAAGTTAGGAGAATTAGGTTCAGTTTAGGAAAAGGTTTATGGTAAGGGTTAGCTAAAATGATACAATTGTCCCCAACGTGATTGGAACACGTAACCTTTGGATTGCTAGATGATTGCGGTATACGCCCACCCATCTTCCCGGGCCAACCTCCCTACTTTCGTTTCTGTCTTAAGTAACCTCACACTGGGCACAGACGTCTATTCAACAAAAAGTCATTGTAATGACATGGAAACAATGTTGATTGAACCAATGTGCACCCAGTGGGCAGACCATTTTCCATTTGTAGCGTAACATATACTTAATGGAGGTACAGAAATGTATGTAAAATAGCAATTTATGAGTCCAGACTGCTCCTCACACAGTCAGAAAACGGCATCTCAAACAGTGAGGCTTTTACCCTGATCGTTGAGTGTTTGACGGTAGATGAGCGACCTGATATACTGTAGCTGTTTATGCATGCCACAACATTGGTCTCTGAGTTCAAAACTCATAAAGTGCTTCAGTGTGCCTTTTACGCATTCCAGCGCATCATTATCATCAGGATATTTTCTACATAAGAAGACAAGAGAAAGACCGTATATCAAACATAGAGCAGTCCTCTTTGGCGAAACACATGTAAGTGTGAAGCATGTGGTACTGCGACTTCAATCGCAATTGGTACTTCCTAATGTGTAGCAACCATAATATACAAACGTTGCATTTTAACAAGGTGTCTTAGATGTACAAGAATGATCAAATGAAAGTGTCTTGGCACAGTAGGAAGATAGACATGACCTTTCAACAAGCTGCCTTTCCGTACAGCTGGAACATAAACTATGCATTGTACCTGCAGGGGGTTTATGTTTTGAATCCATGATGGTATTTACATTTTATTGAAAAATGGATGGGTGTAATCCAGATACTTAATGGAGAAGAAACATATTAACACACCAATACCTTGTGTTCATTTGTAATTAGCTTGAAAAGGAGCTGGAAAAGGACATAATGCTACACATAGGGAGGGTAGGTACGAGTGTCACTCAATGTACCAATAAATACGATGCTGATATCACATATAGTGTTTTCAAAAAATGTAACTGTAGCTGTGCATATGGATGATATGATTGGGTGTTCTGCTTTTATATTCCTCAAAGATTACAAACTGTACATATCTAAAGCCTCAACTTTGTGACCAGTGAAGTGGTCTTTCAGCAAAACTCAAACAAAAACACAGATTTTGCTCAGTCATTCAGAATTCGCAAGAAAAGGTAATCATGCACATTTACTGCCACAGCTCCAAAAAAACAACAGCAGCAGCTGCAACATAGACAACAGAAATACAACAGGCTAAAATCAAGTGTTTCACCATCAGTATAAATGGTGGAACACCAACATCTAGTGCCTTAGACCGAGTGGCGCAGAAGTCTAAGGCATTGCATCTCAGTGCTCGAGGAGTCACTATAGACACCCGGGTTTGAATCCAGGCTGTATTGTATCACAACCGGTGGTGATTGTGAGTTCCATAGGGCGCACAATTGGCCCAGCGTTGGCTGGTATAGGCTGTCATTGTAAATAAGAATTTGTTCTTAACTGACTTACCTAGTTAAATAAAGGTTAAATAATAAATAAAGAACTGTTGGAGTGCTTCAGGTGAGTAGATCCTTGGCACTATCCCATTTTAATAATAATAATAATACACCTAAAAAGCCTCTTAAAAAACTGATGGCAGTAATCCAAAGGCAGCCCTATTGGGATGTAAAACTATCTAATTGATAAAACTAAGAACAGTATTCAGTGAAGAATGGCATGGGATAGATTTCCAATGGAAACACACTGTATTTTGGCCAAAGCGTTTTCTCTCCAGAAGGTTTAGCAGCCCTGACATAGCTAGCGAAATAGAAAAGTTTTAACTGATAACAATTTAGATTAGTTTTTCCACTTTTTAGTTTTTCCACTGCAGGACCCCCCCCCACGCTGCTGTGTCATTGTGGAACACTTGTGGCTGTCAAACCTATCAATCCCATCATGCATTGGGGTCCTGCTCTCACATTGCCTCTGAGGAAATGTCACTACCCACCAGGTAGGCACCCTACAAGCATTTTGCTACACTCGCATTAACATCTGCTAACCATGTGTATGTGACAAATAAAATTTGATTTGATTTTGATTTAGGTAGTCCTCTAATCTCTGCTGCAGGCTACGGGCTAACACACTCACACTCCCTCAGTGGAGAGACTGCCAAGAGAGGAAAAACAAAACAGCTGAAAACAGAGCAAAAAAGGGAAGGTGGTATTAAGATGTGTCAGGAGGTGATGAGTAGAAAAGTGTCAGACAGACTCCCAAGGCTCAGACGACTCCTGTAATCTCTCTCTCTCTCACACACACCTCCTAATGTACTTCAAAATAGACATTAAAGTCAGGAAAAACACAAACAAGGCCACTTCAAAGTGAGAACACCCAATATTGGTTGACAGAAATAATCAATCAACACAGTGTAGCTTTCAGGTATAGTTGTTCTCCTCCCCCAGGGAAGAAATGGAGTTCATATGGAGGTTGGGGTTTGCTACATACAGTTGAAGTCAGAAGTTTACATACACCTTAGCCAAATACATTTAAACTCAGTTTTTCACAATTCCTGACATTTAATCCAAGTACAAATTCTCTGTCTAAGGTCAGTTAGGATCACCACTTTATTTTAAGAATGTGAAATGTCAGAATAATTGTCACGACTTCTACCGAAGTCGTTGCCTCTCCTTGTTTGGCTGGTGCTCGGCGGTCGACTTCACCGGTCTTCTAGCCATCATTGATCCATTTGTCATTTTCCAATGGTTTAGTCTTGTCTTCCCACACACCTGTTTTCAATCCCATTCATTACCTGTTGTGTATTTAACCCTCTGTTTCCCCTCATGACTTTGTCAGAGATTGTTAATTGTCAGTGTTGTGTTTGTTGTATAGGTGCGCGACGGGTCCTTGTACCCATGTTTGTTTATATTCTGTTCTTATTCGTGTTATGGAGCATGTTACGTGGACATTCATTAAAAGACTCCATTTTACACTCCGTTTGACTCTCCTGCGCCTGACTTCCCTGCCACCTATACACACGACTCTAACAATAATAGTAGAGAGTGACTAATTTCAGCTTGTATTTCTTTCATCACATTCCCAATAGGTCAGAAGTTTACATACACTCAATTAGTATTTTGTAGCATTGCCTTTAAATTGTTTAACTTGGTACCAAACATTTTGAATAGCCGTCCACAACTTCGGGAGTATGCTTGGGGTCATTGTCCATTTGGAAGACCGATTTGCGACAAGCTTTTACATCCTGACTGATGTCTTGAGATGTTGATTCAATATATCCACATAATTTTCCTGCCTCATGAATCTATCTATTTTGTCAAATGCACCAGTCCCTCCTGCAGCAAAGCACCTCCACAACATGATGCTGCCACCTCAGGACTTCACGGTTGGGATGGTGTTCTTCAGCTTGCAAGCTTCCCCTTTTTTCCTCCAAATGTAACAATGGTCATTATGGCCAAAACGTTCTATTTTTGTTTCATCAGACCGGAGGACATTTCTCCAAAATGTATTGATCTTTCCCCCATGTGCAGTTGGAAACCGTAGTCTGGCTTTTTTATGGCAGTTTTGAAGCAGTGGCTTCTTCCTTGCTGAGCGGTCTTTCAGGCTATGTCGATATAGGACTCATTTTACTGTGGCTATAGATACTTTTGTACCTGTTTCATCCAGCATCTTCACAAGGTCCTTTGCTGTTGTTCTCGGATTGATTTGCACTTTTCGCACCAAAGTACATTCATCTCTAGGAGACAGAACGTGTCTCCTCCTGAGCGGTATGATGGCTGCGTGGTCCCATGGTGTTTATACTTGCATACTATTGTTTGTACAGATGAACGTGGTACCTTCAGGCATTTGAAAATTGCTCCTAAGGAGGAACCAGACTTGTGGAGGTCTACAATTATTTTCTGAGGTCTTGACTGATTTCTTTAGATTTTCCCATGATGTCAACCAAAGAGGCACTGAGTTTGAAGGTAGGCCTTGAAATACATCCACATGTACACCTCCAATTGTACACCTCCAACCTCCAATTCAAATGAGGTCAATTAGCCTATCAGAAGCTTCTAAAGCCATGACATCATTTTCTGGAATTTTTCAAGCTGTTTAAAGGCACAGTCAACTTAGTGTATGTAAACTTCTGACCCACTGGAATTGTGATACAGTGAATTATAGGTGAAATAATCTGTCTGGAAACAATTGTTGGAAAAATGACTTCTGTCATGCACACAGTAGATGTCCTAATTGACTTGCCAAAACTATAGTGTGTTAACAAGAAATTTGTGGAGTGGTTGAAAAACGAGTTTTAATGACTCCACCCTAAGTGTTTGTAAACCTCTGACTTCAACTGTATGAATGAGAGGGTTTAAAAACTAGAGAGGAAGAGGTGATGTAGGAGGGTGGGGGACAAGTTCAACAGTAAGCTGATATTAATTACATACAGTTGTATAGGGCGAGAAGATCGCAGTTAGCATGAACAGCACAGTTTGAAGGTGTTGGAGGAGAGTGGGAGTGTGGTACTATGAAGCAGAGCTGGCAGTTGGCCGGGCAGGGAGTTTAGAGAGGGAAGAAGTACGATGATGGCGCATTGCCAGCATCATGCCTGACCAAGTTTCCAGATAACACCCTTAGACATGGCTCATATTTAGGCTACAATGGATGTTTTTAATGTATTCTGTTGTTTCAGGTGACTCACCAAAAGCATGTCACAGTCAGACAGGTGACTGGAGAGGGTCTTTCAAATACACGTTAAGTGCAGAATGGGGGTTATTTGGAAAACATCACATCTATTGTAATTTACAAAGATTTTATTGTTGACAAGCCAAGCAAAAGGTCAATTATAAATACAATTCAGAACACACAGGACGCTCTCTATTATGTCTTGTGGTTATTGTATATACATCAATCACATCTCTGTGAATCCCTGTCTCTGTGGAACGTGTGTGGGTTGGGCATGTGTGTGAGAGAGAGAGTTTTCTTGAACTGTGATCAATGCCTGCTTGGGCGGAATCTAATTTCCAGTGCGCTCTAAAAGTGTCCGTAAGTAATGACTACAGGGCATTATAGCTCCAAGCTTTCCAATACACTGAGGAGCACTTTAATTCAATTTTTCTCATCAAGATCAATAAAAGTATCTGAACTATGGCTCCTGGGGATATAATGCTCTTTAATATTGCACTGTGCTTTAAGGCCAGCCATTTTCTGATGCCTACGTAACAGCTTACAGCCATGGAAAGAACGACCATCAAGCCAGGGAGACATTGAGCTGTCAACGCTTAGCACACCATAAGATCTCCCTTTAGTGACAAGTCAATGAAAATCGCTAAAAACCCTTCAGCACACACACACACACACACCACACACACACAAACACACACACACACAATTCCAGCTATGTCCATACTTGAGGGGCATAAGACGAGACAGTGGAGAGAGTGATCACAGGGTGGGCTGAGAGAAACATGATCAAAGCCTATATTTTGAAATCACTTACTTCTCCATTAGTTTGATTAACGGGACCAGCCTAGTCCTCAGACAGAGACAAGGACCTTGAAGAATGATGCAATTACAGCTTTTTAAATAGGGGAATGAAAAGGCCTGTTGGAGAGAGGTATCTGGAAGAGATTCTCCTGGACAGCAGGCTCTCCCTCTTCATCCAGCTTTCCACTATCCACCTAGCCTTCATCCCTCCATCCAACTATACCCCATCCCAAAAGCTGTTTACCTACATATCACCTTCCAACCAGCATATCAAATGGCATGCATGTAAGACAAATGTCCCGCGATATAAATTGACATAGTGTTTCCTGAAAAATAGTGGCACACGACATCCCGTTTTCTTCTATATATACATATATAGGCTGTTCTAAAAACACGACAAGGACAGGAGACTACTGTACTCTACTTTGCTCTAATTGAGGGGACGACTTACCTATCTCACTTTTTGGTCTGGTTTTACCACTATAATCAGTAAAGACATTTAAAGAGAAGGAGCATGAAACTGCCATCATATAAGGCTCTTTTTGTTGAGAGGCTATTGTGTGGTATTAGTGTATTAGCAAGTCTCAAGTGGGGGTCCTGGACAATAAAACATGGTAACGAACCACCTTGAAAAATGATTAAGACGAATACCATACACCCTTGAGCACGACTTTCACTACAGCAAAGCAAGAACAGAAACAGAGAGATATGGTCCTCTATGTTACCCTGTTATTGTCCTGCGAATCACAGAGAAAGGCTCTGCTGTATCTGGATAGTAAAGGTCTGCGTGCACTACGGCGCACTGTGGTGATACTGGGGACACTAATGTTTTCTCTATTCACCTCAGTGATAGCTCACAGAGCAGTGTGGGTGGTGGATGAGAATAAGTCTGTCACTCAGGCTAATCACTACCGATGAACTCTTTCACCCCACTGCTGCTGTAAACATAGGATTAGAAACAGTGAGAGGTACAGAGAGAAGGGGGCGAGGTATTCTGCAGTAATACGGCGGTTATACAGAGAGTAGGCTCATATTTCACTGGTCACAATTTATTTTGGGGAACACTTTCAGTCCTGCATTTCTTTACATGTATCATATGTGCAAATGCATGAGGTAAAATTGTAATAAATTATTGAGTAGAACTAGATTCATCTAAACCTTATCAAAGTGCTGATTTATGCTCTCATCCAATGTCTGTTACCAGGCTGAAACACAAATGGATTATGTTGTGTTGTCTTTACTAATCCTACCAATCCTACCACCAGAAAGCAAAGAACTCATCGAAAAGAGACATCTGACAGCCCTGTAGTCCCCAGTCCCCTGTTCTCCCCTTGGCAAAATCTGAGACACATGGCCAATGGTCAGACATGCGGCCATCTGTGTGTGTGTGTGTGTGTTGTGTGTGTGTATGTGTGTGTGTGCATGCGTGCGTGCAAAACCCTTCTGTAGTGATGTAGGGCCCCTGGGCCATCATTAGTCTCCAAGAAGTGCCAAAGGGATCACCCAAGGCTATACATGTGAAAAAAAAGGATAGAATATAACTGGAACGGGACATGAATGGGACACCGAATGCTGATTATCAATTTTCGATTCAAGTCAGGCAATCTAAAATCGCTCCAAATGCATGTAGAATAACATTGATTTGATGGGTGTAAATATTGTAAAAATTGGGACTTTACAAAGTTATGTAGTGTTCCTTCAGCAATGGAAACAGTAGGGCTAGCCAGAGGAAAGACTAGGGGCGATCTCACACACACACACACACAGGATCTGAATACAAAGTGAGCGACCCTCATATGCCCTGTCCTCATAAACCCTCTCCACTACAACTAATGCTGATGATTTGCCTGCACAGATTGAACAAAATCAAAACAAACAACAAAACACTAACAGGCCCTAATCACAAGGTGGTAGCCTACAAGTAGGTTAAGGTGTCACAGTCTAAGCTTACTTTCACATACTGAGTGTCATACATCTGAATTTATAATCAAGTCCTTGCTCCCACAATAACATGTACAGTGTTTCTCACATACAGGAGGCTTGGAAGCAGCGTTTCAGGGAGACCAATTAAGGATTTCAATCTACTGCTTCATTTATTTTAACAGCAGAGAGCCATACCCAAGGGAAAACGACCGTCATTTGTTTCTGGAAATTCTCTACGAAAGCTACCAGTTGTGATAAAAAATAAAACCAATGTAGTGGAAATAAAGGAGCGTTATTAAATGAGAGTGGCTTCGGGGAATTAAGATATTGGCACAATACAATATGATATGACTGAATTACATATGCCGATTTGGTGTGGTGTTAAATTGCCCCCCGAAAGCAATGTTTGACTAACTTCCATTTGACAGCAATGTTTGACTATAACAGTTGAATTTTGCAGAAAAGAACTGACAAATAACATCAGATTTTGATCAGCCATAGAATAACCAAAGCTGGTGGTATAGAGTAGTAATCACAACTTGCACTATGTAGTGCAAGTCGTTATTTTATACTCTATACCACCAACTTTAAGTCTTCTATAAGCCTATAGGCATTGGTTTAATGAGATAACATTGGATTAATTCCATATCTTATCGTAAAGCTATAGTGGCCTTCAACTGATTCCTAAGAGCTCAGATGTTATGGAAGTAAAGGACCAAATACCTGTTTTCCAGATGGTTGTATTAGCAATTACCCCCCAAAAAACTCTTACTTAGAGTCTCCTACACTACATTACCAAAAGTATGTGGGCACCTGCTTGTCGAACATCTCATTACAAAATCATTGGCATTAATATGGAGTTGGTCCCTCTTTGCTGCTAGTCAAGTTCTTTCACACTGATCTCAACCAACCTTTTCTGTATGGACCTCACTTCGTGCACAGGGGCATTGTCATGCTGAAACAGGAAACGGCCTTCCTCAAACTGTTGCCACAAAGTTGGAAGCACAGAATCGTCTAGAATGTCATTGTATGCTGTAACGTTCAAATTTCCTTTCACTGGAACATTAAGATTGTAAGATTAAGATTAAGATTTCCCTTTACTGGAACTAAGGGGCCTGAATCATGAAACACAGCCCTAGACCATTATTCCTCCTCCACCAAACTTTACAGTTGGCACTATGCATTCGGGCAGGATGCGTTTGTTCTCCTGGCATCTGCCAAACCTAGATTTGCCCGTCAGACTTCCAGATAGTGAAGCGTGATTCATCACTCCAGCGTGATTCATCACTTCATCACGACATCCGCCGAAGTCGGTCCCTCTCCTTGTTCGGGCGGCTTTTGGCGGTCGACGTCACCGGCCTTCTAGCCATCGACAATCCACTTTTCATTTTCCATTTTGTTTTGTTTTACGTTACACCCATTTGTTTTGTTTTACTTTACACACCTGGTTTCAATTCCCCAATTACATGTTCATTATTTAACCCTCTGTTTTCCCCATGGGTTTTGTGCGTGATTGTTTTATGTATGTTCGGTCCGTTATTGTGGGCTTGGTATTACGACATGTTATTGGAATATTTGAATAAAGTTACGTGTGTTACTCATCTCTGCTGTCCTGCGCCTGACTCCTCTGCACCAGCTACACCCAGACCATTACAGAATCACGCAACCTCAAAAATGGAGTCAGCAGGAGCAAAAAACCCCGCTTTGGCGGTCGAGGAGCGTGTCCAGCAGCATGCGACCATGTTGCACCGTCTTGGCACCGCCATGGATCAGGTGCTGCTGACGCTGGACTGATGGGAGAGAGGAGGAGTTCTTCCAGCGCCTCCACTGGCATCACTACAAAAGGCACCACTGTTCACCCCTCCTTCACCCGGTCCCAGTGGGATTCGGCTCGCGCTCCCGAGGGAGTATGATGGGACGGCTGCCGGATGCCAGGGGGTTCCCACTCCAGCTGGAACTCTACCTGGCGACCGTCCACCCGGCTCCTTCGGGACGTGAGAGCGTGTCCGCCCTCGTCTTCTGTCTCTCAGGGAAAGCCCTGGAGTGGGCCAACGCCGTATGGGGGGTAGGAGAAGCGGTGTTGGACCATTACGTGGAGTTAACCTGCTGATTTCGGGCAGTTTTCGACCACCCGCCTGAGGGTAGAGCGATGGGTGAACGTCTGTTCCACCTGAGGCAGAGGATGAGGAGCGCACAGCAGTTCGCCTTGGACTTCCGGACCCTAGCCGCCAGTGCGGAATGGAACGACAGGGCCCTGATCGATCACTCCCGGGGCAGTCTGCACGAGGACGTCCATCGGGAGATGGCCTGCAGGGACACCACTCCCACGTTTGACCAGCTGGTGGACCTGTCCATCCAGCTGGATAACCTGCTGGCTACCCGCGGACGTCCGGATCGGGGCCTGTCAGTTCCATCCCCCAGCAACACCGCTCCAACGCTCATGGAGCTGGGAGGTTCTACGCTTAGAGCGACCGGAGGAGGGGCCGTTCCCTGTACCATATGTGGCCGCAGAGGGTACACTGCTGGTCGGTGCTGGGGAGGTTCCTGGGGAGGAGGTGCTGGGGAGTCGAGGCAGCAGGCAGGGCACTCTCGTGTCACCCCAGGTGAGTCGGCACCAGGCTCACTCAGAGCCCCCTGTTGCTCACATGTTTTTGTTCATTAATTTTCCTGAGTTTTCCCGCATTCCCAGCATAAGGCGCAGCTGGGAATTTTATTGACAGAGCATTTGCCTACAGTTTAGGGATCCCCATTGTTCCTGTGGATATTCCCTTCCCTGTGCACGCCCTAGATAGGCGACCAATAGGGTTAAGGCTAATTAGGGAGGCCACGGCTCTACTGGGCATGGTTATGCAGGAGGATCACAATGTGCGATAAATCTCCTGGTAGACGCAGCACTTCCCAGGACTCACGTGTGTCCCCTGTCATAGGAGGAGACAGCGGCTATGGAAACATATGCCTCTGAATCCCTGGGGCAGGGGTACATTCGGCCCTCCACTTCACCTGCCTCCTCAAGATTAGTTTTTGTGAAGAAGAAGGATGGATGTCTGCGCCCATGCATTGACTATCGAGGTATCAACCAAATCACTGTGAGGTACAGCTATGCCTCTCATAGCCAGTGCAATACAGTCAATGCACGGGGCGCGCTTCTTCACAAAATTGGATCTCAAGAGTGCTTACAACCTGGTGCGTATCCGGGAGGGGACCGAGTGGAAGATGGCATTTAGTACCACCTCAGGGCACTATGAGTACCTCGTGATGCTGTACGGGTTGATGAATGCTCCATCAGTCTTCCAGGCCTTTGTAGACAAGATTTTCCGGGACCTGCATGCGCAGGGTGTAGTGGTGTATATCGACGACATTCAGATAAACTCCGCTACACGCGCCGAGCATGTATCCCTGGTGTGCAGGGTGCTTGGTCGAACTGTTGGAGCATGACCTGTACGTCAAGGCTGAGAAATGTCTGTTTTTCCAACAGTCCATCTCCTTCCTAGGGTGCCGTATTTTAGCGGTGCGTAATTGGCCGACTCCCACCACAGTAAAGGAAGTGCAGCAGTTTCTAGGGTTTGGCAACTACTACCGGAGGTTTATCCGGGGCTTTGGTCAGGTAGCGGCTCCCATTACCTCACTGCTGAAGGGGGGACCGGTGCGACGGCAATGGTCGGCTGAGGCGGACAGGGCTTTTGGTCACCTGAGGATTCTGTTTACCTCGGCTCCCGTGCTGGGTCATCCGGATCCCTCTTTGGCGTTCATAGTGGAAGAGGACGCGTCCGAGGCTGGAATAGGAGCCGGTACACCACCAAAGCTCCGACCCTGTGCTTTCTTTTCGAAGAAGTTCAGCTCGGCGGAGCGAAACTATGATGTGGGGTACCGGGAGCTGTTGGCTGTTGTCAAAGCTCTGAAGGCGTGGAGACATTGGCTTGACGGGGCTAAACACCCTTTTCCTATCTGGACTGACCACCGCAATCTGGAGTACATCAGGGCGGCGAGGAGACTGAACCCTCGCCAGACAAGGTGGGCCATATTCTTTACCCGTTTTGTTTTCACCCTGTCCTACAGACCAGGTTCCCAGAACGCTAAGGCAGACGCACTGTCCCAGATCTATGACACAGAGGAGTGGTCCAAAGATCACACTCCCATGCTTCCGGCCTCTTGCCTAGTGGCACCGGTGGTGTGGGAGCTGGACGCGGACATCGAGCAGGTGTTACATACAGAGCCCACTCCCCTCCAGTGTCCGGCTGGGCGTCTGTACGTCGGTCGGACAGTGTGCTGTCTTAGTGTGAAGTACTGGTGGTCCAGGATGTGAGGGTTTATGTTTCCTCCTGCTCGGTGTGCACCCAGTGCAAGGCCCCTAAGCACCTGCCCAGAGGGAAGTCACAGCCCTTACCCGTTCCACAATGGTGGTGGTCGCACCTATCAGTGGACTTCCTCACGGATCTTCCTCCCTCACAGGGTAACACATCGATCATGGTCGTTGTGGCTCGGTTTTCTAAGTCCTGCCATCTCCTTTCTTTGCCCGATCTCCCTACGGCCCTACAGACTGTGGAGGCCCTGTTTACACACGTCTTCCGGCACTACGGGGTGCCTGAGGATATAGTGTCTGATCGAGATCCCCAGTTCACGTCAAGGGTCTGGAGGGCATTCATGGAATGTCTGGGGCTCTCGGTCAGACTTACCTCGGGTTTTCACCCCGAGAGTAACGGGCAGGTGGAGAGAGTAAACCAGGATGTGAGTAGGTTTCTGCGGTTGTATTGCCAGGACCGGCCGGGGGAGTGGGCAGCGTTCATCTCCTGGACAGAGATGGCCCAAAACTCACTCCGCCACTCCTCTACTAACCTCTCCCCCTTTCAGTGCGTACTGGGGAATCAGCCGGTTCTGGCACCTTGGCATCAAGGTGGACAAATAGTTTAAGCGCTCAGAGGAGACCTGGGACTCATGTGCACCTGCAATGGGCTGTGAGGCGTTAGAAGGCGACCGCCGACCACCACTGCTGTGAGGCCCCGGTGTTCGCACCGGGGGCCCGGGTCTGGCTCTCGACCCAAAACCTGCTCCTCCGCCTGCCCTGTAGGAAGCTGGGCCCGCGGTTTGTGGGGCCATTCAAAGTCCTGAGGAGACTGAATGAGGTTTGCTACAGGTTACATCTTCCCACCGATTACCGTATTAACCCGTCGTTCCATGTGTCTCCCCTCAGGCCAGTGGTGGCTGGTCCACTCCAGGAGTCTGAGGTGCGGGAGGTTCCTCTGCCCCCTCTGGCCATCGAGGGGGCCACGGCGTATGCTGTTCGAGCTATACTGGACTCAAGGCGTTGGGCAAGGGGCCTTCAGTACCTCGTGGAGTGGGAGGGTTACGGTCCGGAGGAGAGATGCTCCACCTTAGGGGTGACAGGACAGAGAAGAGCTTTGACTGGGCTGAGCGGGAGCTGCCCTCCCATAGGGATGTGATGGTCAAGAGTGCAGAGGTGGCAGAACGGAGTACTTGGGTTGGGGTGTAGGGTTTGAGCATAGCCTGAAGGTAGGGAGGGAAAAGAGTTTCCTAGGTAAGAGGCAGAAGCTTGAAATGTAGAGTGATATTTAGCAGCGGATACAGAGGAACAGAAGCTAAAGAGAAGGGAGTGAAAGGATGATACTGTATGTCCTCCGGAAGTTAAACTTTCCTCCATTTTCACTCAGCTGCTCACAGCCCTGTTCCGTAAATTCGCAATGAATCACTCAGCCACAGAGCAAGAGGGGAGAAAAAAGGGGACAGTGCAGGTCATAGAATACGGAAAGGGTGGAGAGTAGGGTCAAAGAGGCAGAATCAGGAGACAGGAGGGAGAAGGGTTTAGCAGAAGGAGAGATTTATAGGATAAAAGAGAAGAGAGTAGTGGGAGAGAGATAGCGAAGATTGCGATGGTGCATGACCATCTGGATAGGGGCGGAGTGGGTAGGGTTGGAGGAGAGAGACGGAAAAGGAAAAAAAGTAGTCATCAGAGACCTGGAGGGGGGGTTGCAGTGAGATTAGAAAGCGAACAGCCTCTATTATTTTGTATTTAATTTTTTGATTTAACCTTTATTTAACTTTGCTTTATCTTGGCCAGGTCGCAGTTGTAAATGAGAACTTGTTCTCAACTAGCTTACCTGGTTAAATAAAGGTGAAACAAAATAAAATAAAAAACCAAGTAAATCAATTAAGAACAAATTCTTATTTACAATGACAGTCTACCAAGAGGCAAAAGGCATCATGCCTGATGAGGTCAAGCATTTGCCTGGGACTTGGAAAGGGTGAGGTCAAAAGAGCGAAGAATTGATAAGTAAGGTGGAAAGAAATGAATCAAAGGCAGACGTTGGGAGGTTGAAGATGCCAAATACACTGAGTGGTGAGCCAGCATCAGGAAATTAGCTTATCAAGGTGTCAAGTTCATTGATGAACTCTCTAAGGGCACCTGGTGGGAAATAGATGACAACAATGTTATGCTTGAGAGGGCAAGTGACAGTGACAGCATACAACTTAAATGAGGAGATTGACAGGTAAGTGAGGGAGTAAAACAGAAAATGTCTACTTAGTTTATCACTCTCTGTCAAGACATGAATACCTTTTGGGTATCGCCATGGAGATACACAAGTTAAATTCACCGGACATGAGTTTATGTTATGCATCTAACTGTATTAAAAACATTTCCATTCTTTCTCTGTAATGAACACAGTGATAAAGGATGGGGGTGACATTTACCCCTCCCTTTATGAAAGACATTGATTCATGGTATTACAGATACCTCATAAGGACCAGGTACAGTGCCTTTGGAAAGTATTCAGACCCCTTGACTTGTTACACTTTTTGTGACATTACAGCCTTATTCTAAAATTGATTAAATCAAATAAATTCCTTAGCAAACTACACACAATAACCCATAATGACAAAGTAAAACAGTTTTTTAGACATTTTTTCACACAAATAAAAAATAAAAAACAGAAATACCTTATTTACTTAAGTATTCAGACCCTTTGTTATGAGACTCGAAATTGAGCTCGGGTGCATCCTGTTTCTATTCATAATCCTTAAGATGTTTCTACAACTTGATTTGAGTCCACCTGTGTGAAATTCAATTGATTGGATATGATTAGGAAATGTATACACCTGTCTATACAGTGCCTTGCAAAGGTATTCATCCGCCTTCGTGTTTTATTTTGTTGCATTACGACCTGTAATTTAAATTCATTTTTATTTGGATTTCATGTAATGGACATACACAAAATAGTCCAAATTGGTGAAGTGAAATGAAAAAAAATACTTATAAAACAGAAAAGTGGTGTGTGCATATGTATTCCTCTTTGCTATAAAGCCTCTATACCAGATCTAGTGCAACCAATTACCTTTAGGAGCCACATAATTAGTTAAATAATGTCCACCAGTGTGCAATCTAAGTGTCACATGATCTGTCACATGATCTCAGTATATACAGTGGGGAGAACAAGTATTTGATACACTGCCGACTTTGCAGGTTTTCCTACTTACAAAGCATGTAGAGGTCTGTAATTTTTATCATAGGTACACTTCAACTGTCAGTGATGGAATCTAAAACAAAAATCCAGAAAATCACATTGTATGAATTTTAAGTAATTAATTAGCATTTTATTGCATGACATAAGTATTTGATCACCTACCAACCAGTAAGAATTCTTCACTCATTACCTGTATTAACTGCACCTGTTTGAACTCGTTACCTGTATAAAAGACACCTGTCCACACACTCAATCAAACAGACTCCAACCTCTCCACAATGGCCAAGACCAGAGAGCTGTGTAAGGACATCAGGGATAAAATTTTAGACCTGCACAAGGCTGGGATGGGCTACAGGACAATAGGCAAGCAGCTTGGTGAGAAGGCAACAAACATCTGTTGGCGCAATTATTCGAAAATGGAAGAAGTTCAAGATGACGGTCAATCACCCTCGGTCTGGGGCTCCATGCAAGATCTCACCTCGTGGGGCATCAATGATCACGAGGAAGGTGAGGGATCAGCCCAGAACTACACGGCAGGACCTGGTCAATGACCTGAAGAGAGCTGGGACCACAGTCTCAAAGAAAACCATTAGTAACACACTACGCCGTCATGGATTAAAATCCTGCAGCGCACGCAAGGTCCCCCTGCTCAAGCCAGTGCATGTCCAGGCCCGTCTGAAGTTTGCCAATGACCATCTGGATGATCCAGAGGAGGAATGGGAGAAGGTCGTGTGGTCTGATGAGACAAAAATAGAGCTTTTTGGTCTAAACTCCACTCGCCATGTTTGGAGGAAGAAGAAGGATGAGTACAACCCCAAGAACACCGTCCCAACCGTGAAGCATGGAGGTGGAAACATCATTCTTTGGGGATGCTTTTCTGCAAAGGGGACGCTTTTCTGCAAAGGGGACAGGACGACTGCACCGTATTGAGGGGAGGATGGATGGGGCCATGTATCGCGAGATCTTGGCCAACAACCTCCTTCCCTCAGTAAGATCATTGAAGATGGGTCGTGGCTGGGTCTTCCAGCATGACAATGACCCGAAACACACAGCCAGGGCAACTAAGGAGTGGCTCCGTAAGAAGCAACTCAAGGTCCTGGAGTGGCCTAGCCAGTCTCCAGACCTGAACCCAATAGAAAATCTTTGAAGGAAGCTGAAAGTCAATATTGCCCAGCGACAGCCCCGAAACCTGAAGGATCTGGAGAAGGTCTGTATGGAGGAGTGGGCCAAAATCCCTGCTGCAGTGTGTGCAAACCTGGTCAAGAACTACAGGAAACATATGATCTCTGTAATTGCAAACAAAAGTTTCTGTACCAAATATTAAGTACTGCTTTTCTGGTGTATCAAATACTTATGTCATACAATAAAATGCTAATTAATTCCTTAAAAATCGTACAATGTGATTTTCTGGATTTTTGTTTTAGATTCCATCTCTCACAGTTGAAGTGTACCTATGATAAAAAATTACAGACCTCTACATGCTTTGTAAGTAGGAAAACCTGCAAAATCGGCAATGTATCAAATACTTGTTCTCCCCACTGTATACACATGTTCTGAAAGGCCCCAGGGTCTGCAACACCACTAAGCAAGGTGCACCACTAAGCAAGGGGCACCACCAAGCAAGCGGTACCATGAAGAGTCTGGTGAGTCTCTGATCCACCTCTACGCAGACGACACCATTCTGTATACTTCTGGCCCTTCTTTGGACACTGTTAACAACCCTCCAGGCGAGCTTCAATGCCATACAACTCTCCTTCCTTGGCCTCCAATTGCCCTTAAATACAAGTAAAACTAAATGAATGCTCTTCAACCGATCGCTGCCTGCAACTGCCCGCCTGTCCAACATCACTGCTCTGGACGTCCCTGACTTAGAATATGTGGACAACTACAAATACCTTGGTGTCTGGTTAGACTGTAAACTCTCCTTCCAGACTCACAGTAAACATATCCAATCCAAAGTTAAATCTAGAATTGGCTTCCTATTTCGCAACAAAGCATCCTTCACTCATGCTGCCAAACATACCCTTGTAAAACTGACCATCCTACCAATCCTCGACTTCGGCGATGTCATTTACAAAATAGCCTCCAATACCCTACTCAATAAATTGGATGCAGTCTAGCACAGTGCCATCCGTTTTGTCACCAAAGCCCCATATACTACCCACCACTGCGACCTGTACGCTCTCTTTGGCTGGCCCTCGCTTCATACTTGTCGCCAAACCCATTGGCTCCAGGTCATCTACAAGACCCTGCTAGGTAAAGTCCCCCATTATCTCAGCTCGCTGGTCACCATAGCAGCACCCACCTGTAGCACTCACTCCAGCAGGTATATCTCTCTGGTCACCCCCAAAACCAATTCTTCCTTTGGCCGCCTCTCCTTTCAGTTCTCTGCTGCCAATGACTGGAACGAACTACAAACATCTCTGAAACACTTATCTCACTCACTAGCTTTAAGCACCAGCTGTCAGAGCAGCTCACAGATTACTGCACCTGTACATAGCCCATCTATAATTTAGCCCAAACAACTACCTCTTTCCCTACTTTATACTGTATTTATTTATTTAGCTCCTTTGCACCCCATTATTTATATCTCTACTTTGCACATTCTTCCACTGCAAATCAACCATTCCAGTGTTTTACTTGCTATATTGTATTTACTTCGCCACCATGCCGTTTTTTTGCCTTTACCTCCCTTATCTCACCTCACTTGCTCACATTGTATATAGACTTATTTTTCTACTGTATTATTGACTTTGTTTGTTTTACTCCATGTGTAACTCTGTGTTGTTGTATGTGTCGAACTGCTTTGCATTATCTTGGCCAGGTCGCAATTGTAAATAAGAACTTCTTCTCAACTTGCCTACCTGGTTAAATAAAGGTAAATAAATAAACGAAGACCAAGAAGCTCTCCAAACAGGTCAAGGACAAAGTTGGGGAGAACTACAGATCAAGGTTGGGTTATAAAAAAAACATCCGAAACGTTGAACATCCCATGGAGCACCATTAAATCCATTATTAAAAAATGGAAAGAATACGGCACCACAACAAGCCTGTCAAGAGAGGGCCACCCACCAAAAGTCACGGACCAGGCAAGGAGGGCTGCAAAGCTCCACAGCGGTGATTGGAGTATCAGTCCATAGGACCACTAAGCCGTACACTCCACAGAACTGGGCTTTACAGAAGAGTGTCCAGAAAAAAGCCATTGCTTAAAGAAAGAAATATGCAAACACGTTTTGTGTTCCCATAAAGGCATGTGGGAGACTCACCAAACATATGGAAGAAGGTACCCTGGTCAGATGAGACTAAAATTGAGCTTTTTGGCCATCAAGGAAAACAATATGTCTGGCGCCAACCCAACACCTCTCATCACACTGAGAACCTCATCCCCACAGTGAAGCATGGTGGTGGCAACATCATGCTGTGGGGATGTTTTTCATCGGCAAGGACTGGGAAACTGCACAGCCTGGGAGACTAGTCAAAATTAAGGAAAAGATTAAAGGAGCAAAGTACAGAGAGATACTTGATGAAAAGCCACTCCAGAGCACTCAGGACCTCAAACAGGGGCGAAGGTTCACCTTCCAATAGGACCACACCTCTAAGCACACAGCCAAGACAATGCAGGAGTGGCTTCGGGACAATTCTCCAAATGTCCTTGAGAGGCCCAGCCAGAGCCTGGACTTGAGCTCAATCGAACATCTCTGGAGAGACCTGGAAATAGCTGTGCAGCAACGCTCCCCATCCAACCTGAGGAGAATGGGAGAAACTCCCCAAATACAGGTGTGCCAAGTTTGTAGAGTCATACCCAAGAAGATTCGATGCTGTAATCACTGCCAAAAGTGATTCAACAAAATACTGAGTAAAGGGTCTGAATACTTATGTTAATGTGATATTTCAGTTTTTAATTTTGAATAACTTAGCAAAAAAATCTTTTTTTTTTTTTTGCTTCGTCATTATGGAGTATTGGGTGTAGATTGATGAGGGAAAAAAAGATTGAATCATTTTTAGAATAAGGCTGTAACGTAACAAAATGTGGAAAAAGTCAATGGGTCTGAATACTTTCCGAAGGCACTGTACGTAACTTAATGGATGAAAATGGTGGTTGTACACCAGTGAGACCCCATTGAGCAATATACATTTTTGAAGAAAATAACTGGTAGGCATATGTCATTGTAATGTACAGGTGTTCTGTTGGTGATGGAGATGCTGTTGATGGTTGAAAAATGTCTGTGCGTAATGGTACAATACTTCTCTGCCATAAACATTACCTCAATGGGGACACATGGGGGTCAGTATGGCAAGTATAACAGGTATGTCTAGGTGTGAAACAGAACAAAATAAAACATGGCTTCTACTGCTTCAAATCACCATCACCACAACAACTTAATGATGATAAGCCATAATATGTCACTGAAGTGTCTCCCTGCCCTCTCAAGGACATGCTTTAGGCCATATCCTCTCCCCTAAATTAAAAATATGGAAGAGGTCTCTCACACAGTTTTAAATCTAAGAGATGACTTATGAAAAGGCAAATTATTTATGAAAAGCTGTTTAACTTCCTCCGATGATTCATATTACCATATAGTAAGTAATAACAATCCATAACGTAAAGAGCTTGAAAACTGCATCCGTTTCCATTTTAATGCCAGAACTTGAATATACAGTCATCTTTCTTGATTATAGCTCCCCCCATTTTTTTTACTGGACTATGCATTTAGGAACTTGACAGTCTTTTGAATTGCAGATAGGAACCTGTTGCCTCATTTGTGAGAGGTTAAATTAATATTTACCCCACATGATGGTAGGGTATTGTTGAAATCCTCAGGAATCCCTTCAGGTAAAATTATATAACACTGGACTCCACCCACTCAGAAACAAATAGAAACAAAATGCGAGGATAGTGGACTTTAACATCTTGGGAAGTAAATCATTTTTTCTCTCAGGATGGTGAAGGCTGAAACTAATAGAGGCCAAAGGTTGATTTCCACAATGACTGCACATGTATTTTTCTGTGTGTCTTTTTTACTCAGCCTATCCCCAGGTTACCACATGCAGGATGATGAATACCACAGATTATACAGTGAGATAGAGATTCAACTTGTCTTATGTTTTATTGAGGCCAAATAGGTGCTGCGAGAGAGAGATGAAAGTTAGAAGGAATTAAATGGAGACGTGGTGAAATTTGGAGAGAGTGGTAGAAAGTGGTATGATATACGTGCAGAGACAGTAAGAGAGATGGAGAGAGACAGAAAGAGAGACAGAGACAGGGGTGAAAGGGTATGAGAGAGAATTTGAGACAAAAGGAGAGGCAAAATATCAGGATATGGAAAAAGAAAGGGGGAAAAGATAAAGCACTGGCAGAGGGAGACATGAAGCTATTAGGAATTGAGAATGTAGGAAAAACAAAAATAGAGAATCTCTGCAAGAAGGAGAGCGGGAGAGAGCAGAGGGCAGAGGAGGATGAGATGTAGGACAATGATATATCGCTTGCTGGCAGGCTCAATTTGTCATGACATTATTGTGAGGGAAATGGAATTGAAGAGTTACATACAGGGGCACTGGAAGAGGACAGGAGGTCAGGGGCGGCAGCACTAGAGTCAGAGAGGACTGATAAGAGTGGACAGTAATCGAGATAAACTCCTGGGACCCCTTTACCCTTTGAACAAGACAGGCATCACATCTCCTTTTGGATCTTCACTGCTTCACAGTGCCCTGAACTCTCTACGGATTTACTGGGAGATCTACGGCTGACCAAAATTATTGGACTGGTTGATTGTTTGGTCAATAGGCTGTTGGCTGACCAATATTATTTTTTGTTGAGCAGTAGCAAATATACAGATATCTTTTTATGGCACACGAGACACCTGTGTTATTCGCGCTCATCTCAGTGAACTAATCCATTGTGGAGGCTGAGACAAATCAATTGCAGAGGCTGCGCAGATGGCACAGTCCAAGAAGAAGGGGAGTGTGGCTGCACAATGCACGTCTCTCTCCAGAATGCGCTCTCTCCCGCAAATTCATTGTTTCATAACTTCATTGTGTGAATTGTTTGCATTTCATTGTTAGTGTCTATCAATTCCTCATTACATACAGTACCAGTCAAAAGTTTGGACACACCAACTCATTCAAGGGTTTTTCTTTATATTTACTATTTTTTACATTGTAGAATAATAGTGAAGACATCAGAACTATGAAATAACACATATGGAATCATGTAGTAACCCAAAAAAAGTTAAACAAATCAAAATATATTTTATATTTCAGATTCTTCAAAGTAGCCATCCTTTGCCTTGATGATAGCTTTGCACACTCTTGGCATTTTTTCAATCAGCTTCACGTGGAATGGTTTGCAACAGTCTAGAAGGAGTTCCCACACATACTGTGCACTTGTTGCCTGCTTTTCCTTCACTCTGCAGTCCAACTCAAACCATCTCAATTGGGTTGAGGTCAGGTGATTGTGGAGGCCAGGTCATATGATGCAGCACTCCATCATTCTTCTTCTTGGTCAAATAGCCCTTACACAGCATGGAGGTGTGTTGGGTCATTGTCCTGTTGGAACACAAATGATAGCCCACTAAGCACAAACCAGATGGGATGGCATATCATTGCAGAATGCTGTGGTAGCCATGCTGGTTAAGTGTGCCTTGAATTCTAAATAAATCACAGACAGTGTCACCAGCAAAGCACCCCCACACCATCACACCTCCTCCTCCATGCTTCATGGTGGGAACCACACATGCAGAGATTATCCGTTCACCGTCTCAAAAATACATGGTGGTTGGAACCAAAAATGTCAAATTTGGACTCATCAGACCAAAGGACAGATTTACACCAGTTGCAGCCCATTATTTGGGCAGCAATCTGAGATGCAGTTAACTCTAATGAACTTATCCTCTGCAGCAGAGTTAACTCTGGGCCTTCCTTTCCTGTGGCGGTCCTCATGAGAGCCAGTTTCATCATAACGCTTGATGATTTTTGCGACTGCACTTGAAGAAACTTTCAAAGTTCTTCAAATTTTTGGATTGACTGACCTTCATGTCTTAAAGTAATGATGGACTGTCATTTCTCATTGCTTATTTGAGCTGTTCTTCCCATAATATGGACTTGGTCTTTTACAAAATAGGACTATCTTCTGTATACCACCCCTACCTTGTCACATCACAATTGATTGGCTCAAACACATTAAGAACGAAGTCAATTCCACAAATTAGCTTTTAACAAGGCACACCTCTAAATTGAAATGCATTCCAGGTGACTACCTCATGAAGCTGGTTGAGAGAATGGCAAGAACCACTTTTTTCACTTTTTTTTGGTTACAACATGATTCCATATGTGTTATTTCATAGTTTGATGTCTTCACGATAATTCTACAATGTAGAGAACAGTAAAAATAAAGAAAAACGCTGGAATGAGTAGGTGTGTCCAAACTTTTGACCGGTACTATATATCACTAATAGTACATTTACCGTTAATTCCTATAATTTCAAATCTACAATGTTTGTTTGGTTATGGTAACAATCTATGCTACAATTGTGTGAAACAAGAATATGGTTTATTTCATTCCATTTCCGAGTTTTGTCAATTTAGTCATTATGTTTTGTTTGGAGCGCTCCTGTCAATGTTGAGTAAGGACTCACACCTGATTATGCATAGAACTAGATGTATAGGCTACCTGGCCTATACAAATGGAGGGATATACATTTGTCCATTTGGGGATCTGATAGTATTTCTGATTGACTTAATGTACCACCACTAATGAGCTGTTGAGATTCTCAGAGTAATGTTTTCATCACCTCAAACAGCAAGCAAAGTCTGTTTTTACATCCATTGAGACTGAAAATAATTCCTCAATGTATATCAAAATCTTTCCAACTCTCTCCCTTTCGATAACCACTCAGCATGAACGGGAAAAATGTCAGGCTCTGATCCAGTGGAAATGTCATAAAATAGGCTTGATTACTTCTTATCCATTGCGCAAATAGCTAATAGTAACTTCCGGCGCCGACAGAGATGGCCGCCTCGCTTCGCGTTCCTAGGAAACTATGCAGTTTTTTGTTTTTTTACGTGTTATTTCTTACACTAGTACCCCAGGTCATCTTAGGTTCATTACATACAGCCGAAAAGAACTACTGAATATAAGATCAGCGTCAACTCACCATCAGTACGACCAAGAATATGTTTTTCGCGACGCGGATCCTGTGTTCTGCCTTACAAACATGACTACGGAATGGATCCCATGCAGCGACCCAAAAACACGACTCAGAAAAAGAGGGAAACGAAGCGGTCTTCTGGTCAGACTCCGGAGACGGGCACATCGTGCACCACTCCCTAGCATTCTTCTTGCCAATGTCCAGTCTCTTGACAACAAGGTTGATGAAATCCGAGCAAGGGTAGCATTCCAGAGGGACATCAGAGACTGTAACGTTCTCTGCTTCACGGAAACATGGCTAACTGGAGAGACGCAATCCGAAGCGGTGCAGCCAGCGGGTTTCTCCATGCATCGCGCCGACAGAAACGAACATCTTTCTGGTAAGAAGAGGGGCGGGGGCGTATGCCTTATGGCCAACATGACATGGTGTGATGAAAGAAACATACAGGAACTCAAATCCTTCTGTTCACCTGATTTAGAATTCCTCACAATCAAATGTAGACCGCATTATCTACCAAGAGAATTCTCTTCGATTATAATCACAGCCGTATATATCCCCCCCCAAGCAGACACATCGATGGCTCTGAACGAACTTTATTTAACTCTCTGCAAACTGGAAACGATTTATCCGGAGGCTGCATTCATTGTAGCTGGGGATTTTAACAAGGCTAATCTGAAAACAAGACTCCCTAAATTTTATCAGCATATCGATTGCGCAACCAGGGGTGGAAAGACCCTGGATCATTGTTACTCTAACTTCCGCGACGCATATAAGGCCCTGCATCTAAGGCCCCCTTTCGGAAAAGCTGACCACGACTCCATTTTGTTGATCCCTGCCTACAGACAGAAACTAAAACAAGAAGCTCCCACGCTGAGGTCTGTCCAACGCTGGTCCGACCAAGCTGACTCCACACTCCAAGACTGCTTCCATCACGTGGACTGGGAGATGTTTCGTATTGCGTCAGACAACAACATTGACGAATACGCTGATTCGGTGTGCGAGTTCATTAGAACGTGCGTTGAAGATGTCGTTCCCATAGCAACGATTAAAACTTGATTGATGGCAGCATTCGTGTGGAACTGAAGGCTCGAACCACTGCTTTTAATCAGGGCAAGGTGTCTGGTAACATGACTGAATACAAACAGTGCAGCTATTCCCTCTGCAAGGCTATCAAACAAGCTAAGCGCCAGTACAGAGACAAAGTAGAATCTCAATTCAACGGCTCAGACACAAGAGGCATGTGGCAGGGTCTACAGTCAATCACGGACTACAGGAAGAAACCCAGCCCAGTCACGGACCAGGATGTCTTGCTCCCAGGCAGACTAAATAACTTTTTTGCCCGGTTTGAGGACAATACAGTGCCACTGACACGGCCTGCAACGAAAACATGCGGTCTCTCCTTCACTGCAGCCGAAGTGAGTAAGACATTTAAACGTGTTAACCCTCGCAAGGCTGCAGGCCCAGACGGCATCCCCAGCCGCGCCCTCAGAGCATGCGCAGACCAGCTGGCCGGTGTGTTTACGGACATATTCAACCAATCCCTATACCAGTCTGCTGTTCCCACATGCTTCAAGAGGGCCACCATTGTTCCTGTTCCCAAGAAAGCTAAGGTAACTGAGCTAAACGACTACCGCCCGTAGCACTCACATCCGTCATCATGAAGTGCTTTGAGAGACTAGTCAAGGACCATATCACCTCCACCCTACCTGACACCCTTGACCCACTCCAATTTGCTTACCGCCCAAATAGGTCCACAGACGATGCAATCTCAACCACACTGCACACTGCCCTAACCCATCTGGACAAGAGGAATACCTATGTGAGAATGCTGTTCATCGACTACAGCTCGGCATTCAACACCATAGTACCCTCCAAGCTCGTCATCAAGCTCGAGACCCTGGGTCTCGACCCCGCCCTGTGCAACTGGGTACTGGACTTCCTGACGGGCCGCCCCCAGGTGGTGAGGGTAGGCAACAACATCTCCTCCCCGCTGATCCTCAACACTGGGGCCCCACAAGGGTGCGTTCTGAGCCCTCTCCTGTACTCCCTGTTCACCCACGACTGTGTGGCCACGCACGCCTCCAACTCAATCATCAAGTTTGCGGACGACACAACAGTGGTAGGCTTGATTACCAACAACGATGAGACGGCCTACAGGGAGGAGGTGAGGGCCCTCGGAGTGTGGTGTCAGGAAAATAACCTCACACTCAACGTCAACAAAACTAAGGAGATGATTGTGGACTTCAGGAAACAGCAGAGGGAACACCCCCATCCACATCGATGGAACAGTAGTGGAGAGGGTAGCAAGTTTTAAGTTCCTCGGCATACACATCACAGACAAACTGAATTGGTCCACTCACACAGACAGCATCGTGAGGAAGGCGCAGCAGCGCCTCTTCAACCTCAGGAGGCTGAAGAAATTCGGCTTGTCACCAAAAGCACTCACAAACTTCTACAGATGCACAATCGAGAGCATCCTGGCGGGCTGTATCACCGCCTGGTATGGCAACTGCACCGCCCTCAACCGTAAGGCTCTCCAGAGGGTAGTGAGGTCTGCACAACGCATCACCGGGGCAAACTACCTGCCCTCCAGGACACCTACACCACCCGATGCTACAGGAAGGCCATAAAGATCATCAAGGACATCAACCACCCGAGCCACTGCCTGTTCACCCCGCTGTCATCCAGAAGGCGAGGTCAGTACAGGTGCATCAAAGCTGGGACCGAGAGACTGAAAAACAGCTTCTATCTCAAGGCCATCAGACTGTTAAACAGCCACCACTAACATTGAGTGGCTACTGCCAACACACTGTCAATGACACTGACTCTACTCCAGCCACTTTAATCATGGGAATTGATGGGAAATGATGTAAATATATCACTAGCCACTTTAAACAATGCTACCTTATATAATGTTACTTACCCTACATTATTCATCTCATATGCATACGTAGATACTGTACTCTATATCATCGACTGCATCCTTATGTAATACATGAATCACTAGCCACTTTAACTATGCCACTTGGTTTACATACTCATCTCATATGTATATACTGTACTCAATATCATCTACTGTATCTTGCCTATGCTGCTCTGTACCATCACTCATTCATATATCCTTATGTACATATTCTTTATCCCCTTACACTGTATAAGACAGTAGTTTTTTTTTTTGAATTGTTAGTTAGATTACTTGTTCGTTATTACTGCATTGTCGGAACTAGAAGCACAAGCATTTCGCTACACTCGCATTAACATCTGCTAACCATGTGTATGTGACAAATAAAATTTGATTTGATTTGATTTGATAACAGCTGTGTCTGTCCCAAGCTCACTGGCGTGGGAAACTCTGAGGGCCCAGAATATTTTATGCAATGCTGCAAGGAGCTTCAGGCCGGACCCAAGTTAATAGTTGATACAATGTTGCAAGGAGCTTCAGGCTGGACACAAGTTAATAATGTGTCGGGACAGGTTATGTTTTTTTTTCTTATGGTTATCTTGATCTCTGGCTCCCTCTTGAGTCATTTGTCTTATTTCATCAAACAGTGAGCTTAAAATATTAGACTAAATCAATGCATATATAGTTGATTTTATTAAAACACATAGGGTGTCTATATATGGAAAAATACATGTAAAAACATTTCCAACAATTGATTGGTCGAAAGAACAGACGACTTTTGGTCGACCAAGATCTTTTTTCATCAGAGACAGCTCTAATCTGATTGCATCCATTGCTTGTATCTCATCACCAAGACAAGATGGTGCAGTGGGCAATTAGACCTACAAGCAAATCAAAAGGGGAGCAGGTGGTGAGGAGCTTTGTATTCATTCATTCTTGTCTGAATGAAAATGTATTCATATCTAGACTGGAAATTACCACAAGCCAATATACTGTTTACAGTATGTACTGCACACTTGCATATCGGCGTTATACCAGTACAGAGATCTAAGTTATTGGTTCCAGCTAGAGAAAGTGTCTAATTCTACCATCAAAAATCCTTTCAGATGTACAAATTAATAGAAATGCATTAAAACGTTTACAACACATATTACAAATAATTATAGGAGATCAAAAAAATGAGTGGATATTTACAATAATTAAATACTAGTGACTTGCAAAATTATTCAGAACCCTTGGATTTCATCACAATTGTATGTTACAAAGTGGGATTAAAACTGATTCAATTGTAATGTTTTGTCAACAATCTACACAAAATACTTTAATGTCAAAGTGGAAGAAAAATTCTAACTTAAAAAAAAGTTTAATAGAACTTAAATAACTAAAATATAGTTGTTGCATAAGTATTCAGCTCCCTGAGTCAAACATGTTAGAACCACTTTTGGCATTGATTACTGCTGTTAGTCTTCTTGGTTGAGTCGATAAGTGCTTTGCAGGCGTGGATTGTGCAATATTTGCCCATTTATTCTTTTCAAAATTCTTCAAGATCTGTCAAGATCAAAAGTCATGCCATATATTTTCAAGCAGATTTAAGTCATAATTGCAATTTAGCAACTCAGGAACATTCACTGTCTTTTTAGTAAGCAACTCCAGTGTAGATTTGGTCACGCGTTGTGGGTTATTGTCCTGCTGAAAGGTGAATTCCTCTCCCAGTGTCTGTTGTAAAGCAGATTGAAGCAGGTTTCCTTCAATGTGTCCTACAATGTGATTTTCTGGATTTTTGTTTTAGATTCCGTCTCTCACAGTTGAAGTGTACCTATGATAAAAAATTACAGACCTCTACATGCTTTGTAAGCAGGAAACACTGCCGATTTTTGCAGGTTATCAAATATCAAATACTTGTTCTCCCCACTGTATATATAAAATCCATTTTAATCCCACTGTAACACAATAAAACGTGAAAAAATCAGAGGGGTTTGAATACTTTTGCAAGGCACTGTATATCCTCATTAAAAACATTCTGGCTCCCGTAATATCTTCTGGGATAACAAAATATCCCCATGCTGATTCTGATGCAATAACAAAACCAGCATGGGGGAAATTGAGTCCTCTATTCAATGTCTAACACTTACCTTGCTATTAGCCAACTCAAAGTGCTACTTTTTGTGCCCAAAATGAAGAGTTCATTTCTTCCAAATGACTCCGCTCAAGCAATCAACACCAGGGACCTTCATTATCATTCTGGCCAGTCTAATTGAGCTGGAGACTTTTGGGGTGATAGCTGTGCTGAGACATTTCATTATGTTTAAAATGCTAATGCTGAAAACAGTGTTGGACATGCTTAATTATAATCATCCCCTTTCAATAACACTGTGGGTGGGATTGCAGCTGAGTGGCAGTGATGGGATCATAGAAAGGGATAGGCCTTTGTGCTTACTGAGCATGAAAGCTTATTTTTGATGCCATCGTTGTGTTCTGTGTGTGTTGAGGCAATGAATCGTGCTGTGATTACAAATACAGGTCATGTCCAGCCCTTTCCATCTTATATCAGTAGATTCAGGAAGGGTCAAAGGTAGAAGGTTACCATCTGTGACTATGTGGACACTGGGGAGAGTGAATTATTGTACTCTTGGGAAAGAGTTGAGACTATGGAGAATGGCTGTGAGAATAAAGTGATAATAGATGCAAGAGGGAGAGTCAGTAGATAAGAGAGTGGACCTGAGCGGTTAGGGTTTAATATAATAAGAATGTTAACACTACGGAAGATAAAGATACAGTTAGAGGGGACACTGGGGAGAAGGTAGACCTAAACAAATAGAGAATGATTGAGATATCAATACCACAGACTGATACCTAGGTAAATGTGAAGAATAGGGTAGACCTTGGACGGGAGTAGTTATCTTAGCAGGGATAGACCTTTTGACAGGGATACAAATAAGTTTGGTGGACCCTTGAGCAAGATGACACAGTGCTACTGAGTGCTAGTAATGCTCTTAACATCCACATTGCCTTTCACTGAAGTCTGGACATAATGGACATAATATAAGTGGGCATAATATCCAGGCACTAATGTCCTACTACTCTATATCATACCTATAACTCACTGACTTCAACAAAATAATAAGGAACGATATATACACTGAATAAAACTATACACGCAACATGTTAAGTGTTGGTCTCATGTTTCATGAGCTGAAATAAAAGATCCCATACATGTTCCATACACATAAAAAGCTTACTTCTCTCAAATGTTGTGCAGAAATTAGTTTACGCCCCTGATAGTGAGATTTCCCAGTACCTAGTTTGTTGTTGGGTTGACAGCATGGGCAATGTATTCAACCTTTTCTGGCCCATGGTGTTGCATGTGAATGTTTATCCAACCTGTTGTAACTACCCATCCTGTGTCCGGGATCGTTGTCATCATCTGACACTAATTAGCATAACGCAACGGACATAAATATTACTAGAAAATATTCCTATTCATGAAATCACAAGTGAAATATATTGAAACACAGCTTAGTCTTTTGTTAATCACCCTGTCGTCTCAGATTTTGAAAATATGCTTTACAGCCAAAGCAACACAAGCATTTGTGTAAGTTTATCGATAGCCTAGCATAGCATTATTTCCAGCTAGCAGCAGGTAACTTGGTCACGAGAATCAGAAAAGCAATCAAATTAAATTGTTTACCTTTGATGAGCTTCGGATGTTTTCACTCACGAGACTCCCAGTTAGATAGCAAATGTTCCTTTTTTCCAAAAATATTATTTTTGTAGGCAAAATAGTTTGTTCTTCACGTTTGGCTGAGAAATCGACCGGAAATTGTGGTCACGAAAACGCTGAAAAATATTCCAAATTAGCTCCATAATATCAACAGAAACATGGCAAACATTGTTTATAATCAATCCTCAATGTGTTTTTCAAATATCTATTCGATAATATATCAACTGGGGCAGTTGGCTTTTCAGTAGGACTGAGAGGAAAAATGGCTACCTCTGTATTTTACGCAAGAATCACTCTGAGAGCCATCAGGTGACCACTTACGCAGTATAGTCGCTTACGCTCATTCTTCAACATAAATGCGTAAAACTACGTCAAAATGCTATAGACACCTTGGGGAATACGTAGAAAAATGAATCTGGTTGATAGCCCATTCACTGCTCAATAGGGACGCATCGGAACGCAGAGCTTTCAAAACATGAGTCACTTCCGGATTGGATTTTTCTCAGGCTTTCGCCTGCAATATCAGTTCTGTTATACTCACAGACAATATTTTTACAGTTTTGGAAACTTTAGAGTGTTTTCTATGTCAATTATGTCGATGTCAATTATATGCATATTCTAGTATCTTGTCCTGACAAAATAGCCCGTTTACTCTGGGAACTTTATTTTTCCAAAAATGAAAATACTGCCCCCTAGTTACAAGAAGTTGGAAAAGAGACCCTTAAACCCATACTTGGACCACACACCCACTCCACTGAAGAGCAGTCTAGTGATGGCTTTGCAACGCTTGCAGTTAGCCATTGATTCCTTCCTAACCACTCATTGTCAAATTTTTGATTTCCAACTTGTTGTCTAATGTTTATGTCCAATGGCCAATGAGCACTGATACGTTTTATGTATGATTTATCTTCATATGACAAGGATTGAAAAGCATTTGCCAGTAGATTGTCAACATGATTCATGATGATGACTGCTTGTCTAGCTTCCTAGCTAAGATTTTGAAAGTATGATGTTGACATGATCAGTCCAGTCAAAGCTACGGTAGATATAACGTGACTTGACTGCATTTTATTTGTAGCCAATGACCTTGAGCCTTCTTAGATGGCACTTCTAATGTAACTATGCAGCACCCAAGGGGCTTGAATTTCTTAGCTCTTCCCATAGATTTTGCGGTGATGTAGTGTCCCCGTGAGTGACAGAACATTAAGCCAATCACGGCGCAACTAGAGAACATTACCAACCCTTACGCTCCATATTTTCCACTGGCTGCCCCACCACCACAGAAAGCAATGAGCTAGGCTGAAACACCTGCATTTTGGAGCTGCCTTACTCAAAAAAGCAAAAAAGAGACCTTGTTTGTATGGAGCTTTATTAACTCAACATTTTTTTTTTTTTTTTTACATTGTTTCCAAACTTATACGTGACACGTATTAATGCAAAAATAACATGCAAAACAGGCAACACACAACAAATATTTGTATGTATATACAGTACCAGTCAAAGGTTTGGACACACCTACTCATTCAAGGGTTTTTCTTTATTTGGACTATTTTCAACATTGTAGAATAATAGTGAAGGCATCAAAACTAGGAAATGACACATATGGAATCATGCAGTAACCAAAAAAGTATTAAACAAATCAAAATATATTTTATATTTGAGATTCTTCGAAGTAGCCACCTTTTGCCTTGATGACAGCTTTGCACAGTCTTGGCATTCTCTCAACAAGCTTCATAAGGAAGTCACCTGGAATGCATTTCAATCAACAGGTGTGCCTTGTAAAAAGTTAATTTGTGGATTGTCTTTCCTTCTTAATGCATTTGATCCAATCAGTTGTGTTGTGACAAGGTAAGGGTGGTATACAGAAAGAAGATAGCCCTATTTGGTAAAAGATCAAGTCCATATCATGGCAAGAACAGCTCAAATAAGCAAAGAGAAACAAGAGTCCATCATTACTTTAAGACATGAAGGTCAGTCAATGTGGAAAATGTCAAGAAATTGTTAAGTTTCTTCAAGTGCAGTCAAAAAAAACATCAAGCGTTATGATGAAACTGGCTCTCATGAGGAGTGAAACAGGAAAGGAAGACCCAGAGTTACTTTTCTGCAGAGGATAAGTTAATTAGAGTTACATTGCAGCCCAAATAAATGCCTCACAGATTTGAAGTAACAGACACATCTCAACATCAACTGTTCAGAGAAAACTGCGTGATTCAGGCCAAATTGCTGCAAAGAAACCACAACTAAAGGAGACAATAAGAATAAGATACTTGCTCAGGACAAGAAATACAAGCAAAGAACAAGAGGCCGGTAAAAATATGCCCTTTGAGTCCAAATGTTTTATTTTTTGGTGTCTTTGTGAGAATGAGAGTAGGTGAACGGTTAATCTCTGCATGTGTGGTTCCCGGGGTGAAGCATTGAGGAGGTGTGATGGTGTGGGGGTGCTTTGCTGGTGACACCGTCTGTGATTTATTTAGAATTCAAGGCACACTTAACCAGCATGGCTACCACATCATTCTGCAGCGATACGCCATCCCATCTGGTTTGTGCTTAGCGGGACTATAATATGTTTTTCAACAGAACAATGACCCAACACACCTCCATGCTGTGTAAGGGCTATTTGACCAAGAAGGAGAGTGATGGTGTGCTGCATCAGATGACCTGGCCTCCACAATAACACAACCTCAACCCAATTGAGACGGTTTAGGAACAAGTTGGACCGCAGAGTGAACGAAAAGCCGGCAACAAGTGCTCAGTATATGTGGGAACTCCTTCAAGACGGTTGGAAAAGCATTTCACGTGAAGCTGGCTGAGAGAATGCCAAGCTGTCATCAAGGCTAAGGGGAGCTACTTTTAAAAATCTAAAATACATTTAGATTTGTTTAACACTTTTTTGGTTACTACATGATTCCCTATGTTATTTCATAGCTTTGACGTAGAAAATAGTACAAATAAAGAAAAACCCTTGAATGAATAGGTGTGTCTAAACTTTTGGCTGGTACTGTACATATATATATATATACATATATATATATTTTTTTTTTTTTGCTAAACAGGTGGGGCTCATAAGCTCTGAATGATGGGTCATCACTGTTCCCTGGTGCCATAGGGCATTTTAAAACCGTGATGATAAATGAGTTCACAGAGGTCTGCAATTGTTTTGATTGATTTATTTAATAACTTGTTTATGATGGCTGTGATGTTAGTGATGTTCGAATGTAATGTACTTGTTCTTTTTATTATATTTTACTTTATTGGCTCAGGATACCATTGAAAATGAGACCCTTGTCTCAATTGAGCTCCCCTGATTTAAATAAAAGTTAATAAATCAAAATAACATGACCATTTGACCTTTCAGTTAATCCCAAACAGAAAATAAGGAAAGTATAATGGTGGGCAACACACCACTCACCTGGTGGATGAACACCTGTGCTCCTCGGGGGCTCATGAGCAGCACGGCCCGCCGCAGAGTGTCCCGGTAGCGATTGAGCTCCTCGGTCCGCATGGTGCTGAACAGGTTGGTGAACACCCTGCTCACATTGCGGTCCACCCTCTGCAGAGACACGTCCAGACCCTGCCGAGACGCCTGGTCCAGGAATGTTTGCAACCCGCGGATGTCTGACAGAGAAGCAGAGACAAACAGTTCAAAATGCAGCTGAAAATATCAGGAGGTACAACTGTAGGTTTAACTGTTTAACTGATTATTTTATTACATTTTTTTTTCAAAACATTGACATTTAGGTCCAAAGGGCCTTCCAGGAAAAACGAGAGATGCGCTTCGCTTCTCTGGAGGATATTGGACAGGTTTTCAGGAATTTTCATTCTCAGCTCTCAGCTCATTTCAGTGGCAATAAAAGTGAACAGCTTTCAGCAACCAGCATCAAACAGATGTGCTTAATTTTGTTATAAACCAGCATATCAATTGTGTTTTATATAAATATTTTTCTACCACTTTTTCGTGGTATCCAATTGGTAGTTACAGTGTTGTCTCATCGCTGCAACTCCTGTACAGACTCGGGAGAGGCGAAGGTGCGACCGTGTCAGCATGCAATGCGCCCGGCCCGCCACAGGAGTCACTAGTGCGTGATGGGACAAGGACATCCCTGCCGGCCAACTCCCCTAACACGGATGACGCTGGGCCAATTGTGTCTCCCATGGGTCTCCCAGTCGTGGCCTGCTGCGACAGAGCCTGGCCTCAAACCCAGAATCTCTAGTGGCACAGCTAGCACTGAGATGCAGTGCCTTTGACCAAAGCGCCCACTCGGGAGGCAATTTTAATTGTGTTTTAACAGGTATTTGAGTTTCTGTTATGATGCTTCAGTTTCAATGCACAGTTTTTCTCTGTTCATAGGTTACAGCCAGTGAAGAGGCGGGTGTGCAATCTCCCTGAGAAATGTGGAGGGAAACCTCTCCAGAGAGTTTCTACTGAACAGGCAAATCAAAGGTGAATGGAAACCAGACTCTCCAACGAGAATAATGAAGCCTACATCTGTAGCTGCAGCCGTACCAAATGTCAAACTGGGTTTTTAAAGAGAGGTGAACCATGCCGTTTGCAGTGTCTCACTTCCCACAGTGGGAATAGTGGCAATCTGCTGTGTGTGGGTTTGAGTTTTTTCCAAATCTTCTCTCCTTACACCTCTAGAGGATTGATGAGTCATTCAATACCCTCATCAGTGTAAACAGTCTCACCCAGCCGCACGCTCACACGCACGCACGCACGCTTGCTCACACCCACACACGCACACACACACCCACTGTATATCAGACAGCATACTCACATACTGTACACTAGAGTGGGTAGAGAGCTGACCGTGGTAATATACACTGAACAAAAATATAAACGCAACATGTAAAGTGTTGGTCCCATGTTTTATGAGCTGAAATAAAAGATCCCAGAAATGTTCCTATACACACAAAAAGCTTACTTCTCTCAAATGTTGTGCACAAATTTGTTTATATTCCTGTTAGTGAGCATTTCTCCTATGCCAAGATAATCCATCCACTTGACAGGTGTGGAATATCAATAAACTGATCAAACATCACGATCACTCCACAGATTAAATAAAAGGCCACTCTAAAATGTGCAGTTTTGTCATGCAATACAATTCCACAGATGTCTCAAGTTTTGAGGGAGCATGCAATTGGCATGCTGACTGCAGGAATGTTCACCAGAGCTGTTTCCAGAGAATTTAATCTTAATTTCTCTACCATAAACTGTATCCAACGTTGTTTTACAGAATTTGGCAGTACGTCCAACCGGCCTCATAACTGCCCAGTACCTCCACATCTTCACCTGAGGGATCGTCAGAGGGGGGAAGGGGGCTCCACAGTGGGCCCCTGCCCAGTCATGTGAAATCCATAGATTAGGGCCTAATGACTTTATTTTAACTGACTGATTTCATGTTACTCAGCAAAATCTTTGAAATTGTTTCATGTTGCGTTCATATATTTGTTCAGTATATGTTGTGTTTATACTACTCAGGGTCACAAAGGGAAAATACAATAACAAGAAAACACTTGACCAATTCATGAAGAAGACCGATATTGTGCACATCTTCTGCTTTCTCCTTGTGATTCTTTGGACAAAACTATAGGTCCATGTCTGGCCACAATAACCTCATTTCACAATGAACAAATGCACAGAACCAGGAATGTCATTTGTGTTGTACTTTCCAAACTGTACTCTTCATAGCTTAGAAACATTGTATTTTCTCATTTTGAAGCAAAGGTGTTGTCTCTATCACACACACACACTCTCTCTCATACTTCTTGCTCTCTCTCTCTCTCACTCTCTCTTGCTCTTTCTCTCATACACACTCCCTCTCACACTCTCACACTCTCTCTCTCACATTCTCTCTCTCTCACATTCGCTCACACGCACTCTCTCTCACGCTTCCTGCCCTCTCTCTCTCCTGCTCTTTCTCGCTCTTTCTCTCACAGTCTCTCTCTCTCTAACACACTCTCTCTCTCTCACACTATCACACACACTCTCTCATACACACTCTCTCTCTCTCTCTCTCACACACACTCTCTCTCTCACACACACTCTCTCTCACACACACTCTCTCTCTCTCACACACACACACTCTCACACGCACTCTCTCTCTCACACATTATCTTTCTCTCACACGCTGCTTGCCCTCTCTCTCTCTTTCTTTCTCTCTCTCACAGTGCATGCTGGGAGTTTTTTTTGGAGTTTAAGTGTTTGGTGTAGAGGGGTCTGTCCTAACTTTTTTTCTTGATTCTGTTCTTGGTCTTTTCTTTAAATGTCATTTTCTATGGTGGAGGGTTGATGTACTATTTGTTTTAGTGGTTATCCACAGGTTTTATCAATTAAGTTAGGGTGGAATAGGACAGATTCAATTTCCTGGGGTTTAGAAGGTGTGGTGTAAAGGTGTGCTTCTCAGCGTAGCGTGGAGGAGACGCTGTCGATACAGTATGGATTCAGGTGTGTTCCTGAGAATGGAGTTAAAGTGGAGGAGGTTCTGCTTGCAGTCGGTGAACAGGTAGGAGCTGAATTTATACATTCCGCTTCCAGAATGAACAAAGCTGTGGTTGTGTTCATGAAAAGAGCAAATTTGGTTGGTAGGCTAATTGCTAGTGGAATATTTGTAAGGGGTGTGTTGGGGCCAATTTTGCCTGTTTCGAACCCTTCGACAAGGGTGGTAGTTGCAAATTTGCGTTTATTACGGATGATCAAATCAGGAAAGAGCTGAGTCGTTTTGCTAGCGGTTTTCGTGTCGGAAGGTATTCAGGCAGATGCCGTTAAGCACGTTGTTTCATTCCGGAGGCAAGTGTTTATGTTTCTGAATAACAATGAGCAACAGCTAAATGTGCATTTTAAAGTGAGGCATGGGGAGGGGCTCTACACAGGGTTTGCCAGCACAGATAGTCTAGTGTTTTGAGTGTGGGGATTTGGGGCATAAGAGCTTTGCGTGCCCACATAAGGGCCGTAGAAAAGGTGAGGGCACAAACGCCAGTGGGGGAAATCTAGGTCAAGGTGCAGGGGGAAATGAGATGCAGAGGCTGGGCCTAGTCATGCCAGGGATGGTGGTGTAGATGAGGCTGGGCCTAGTCAGGCTAGAGAAGGTGGGGTAGCTGAGGCTGGGTCTAGTCATGCTATGGACGGTGGTGTATCAGAGGCTGGGTCTAGTCATGCTATGGATGGTGGGGTAGCTGAGGCTGGGTTTAGTCATGCTATGGATGGTGGTGTATCAGAGGCTGGGTCTAGTCAGGCTAGAGATGGTGGGGTAGCTGAGGCTGGGCCTAGTCATGCTATGGATGGTGGTGTATCAGAGGCTAGGTCTAGTCATGCTATGGATGGTGGTGTAGCTGAGGCTGGGTCTAGTCAGGCTATGGATGGTGGGGTAGCTGAGGCTGGGTCTAGTCATGCTATGGATGGTGGTGTATCAGAGGCTGGGTCTAGTCAGGCTATGGATGGTGGGGTAGCTGAGGCTGGGTTTAGTCATGCTATGGATGGTGGTGTATCAGAGGCTGGGTCTAGTCAGGCTAGAGATGGTGGGGTAGCTGAGGCTGGGCCTAGTCATGCTATGGATGGTGGTGTATCAGAGGCTAGGTCTAGTCATGCTATGGATGGTGGTGTAGCTGAGGCTGGGTCTAGTCAGGCTATGGATGGTGGGGTAGCTGAGGCTGGGTCTAGTCATGCTATGGATGGTGGTGTATCAGAGGCTGGGTCTAGTCAGGCTATGGATGGTGGGGTAGCTGAGGCTGGGTTTAGTCATGCTATGGATGGTGGTGTATCAGAGGCTGGGTCTAGTCAGGCTAGAGATGGTGGGGTAGCTGAGGCTGGGCCTAGTCATGCTATGGATGGTGGTGTATCAGAGGCTGGGTCTAGTCATGCTATGGATGGTGGTGTAGCTGAGGCTGGGTCTAGTCAGGCTATGGATGGTGGTGTATCAGAGGATGAGTCTAGTCAGGTTATGGAGGATGGAGTAGATGAGGCTGGGTCTAGTCAGGTTATGCTTGTGGATGAGGAGATTAGAGTGGGGAAGTGTAAGAGACTGGGGGGGAGGAGGAGGGTGTCAGGTGGAAAAGGAAAAAGAGGGAGAAGAAAGGAGGTGGGAGTGGAGAGGCTGGTGTGGTCTAAGGCACCAAGGAACCTTTGCCTGGTGCTGGGAGGGGGGGCCCTGACCAGAGAGGAAGGGCAGGTGGTCAGGATGTGAGATGAAGATGAGGAGGAAAGTGAGTCTGAGGAGGAAGATGATGAGGAGTTTTTTTTACAGACTCCTCTTCAATGGGTCCAGAGCTGACAGCCAGTCAAGCCGAGGGGTCAAAGTACACGTTGAGGGAACTGACAAGGTCCCTGAATGAGACCAAGGGGAAAAACGTTAATCTTGAGGCCTTTTTTTCTGATCCGAAAAAGTTTATAAGATCAGTACAACATGCTATGAAAAATGAGGGGCATGGTGTCCTCTCACCCAGGAAATGGTTTAGGTTGAGGAAGTGGGTCACAACAGTGCGTAAAGGTCTACCTTCAGACAAAGTTTAGATGTATAGTTTCTTTCTGGCACTGGGGCTTTTTGATCTTTGCTATTGGTCTCTTTCTTTGCTGGCTTCACTTCCACTTCTTATGGAGACTCTTCGGGTAGGCTCGCGCAATATAAATGGCACCAGAGATGCAGGAAAGAGGAGTGTGTTGGGTGAATTTGTAAAACCAAAAAAAGTACAGGTGTTGTTTCTGCAGGAGACGCATAGTGATGTGTTGAATGAAGTCGACTGGGGGCTCTGGTGGAAAGGGGCAAGTGTGTTGAGCCATGGGACAAATTTTAGTGCAGGGGTGGCAGTCCTTTTTGTACCGGTTCTGTCTAACAATTTGCTCCTCAAAGGAGGTGTGTAGGGGTAGGCTGCTTGTTGTAAAAGCAGAAATTAACAACATGGGTTTTGTCTTTATAAATATGTATGCGCCTAATACAGGGAGCGAGAGGGGGTTCTATTTGGGTGTCTTAGACAGGAACTCTCACAGGTAGCGCCTGAGGAGACGCTGGTGGTCGGAGGGGACTGGAACTGTACAATGGATTTTACGAAAGACAGAAATGGGGAAGAGCCTCATTCAGGGTCAGTGGGAGTGTTAAGGGACATCATTAATCAGTTCGACCTAGTGGATGTTTGGAGAACTAAACATCCCAACACAAGACAGTATACATGGGTGAAGGGTTTTGGGGCTAGAGTGAGTGCAGCCCGACTTGATCGTTTTGACATGTCCAGGAATCGGAGCAATAGGCTGTTGGGCGCTACCATTCTCCCAGTGGGGTTTTCGGATCACCAACCATGGCTCGGCTATCTATTTCACCATGGCCCCGGCAGGCATCCTATTGGAAGTTTAATGTAAAGCTCTTACAAGATGCCACTTTTTGCTTCAGTTAGCAGACCTTTTGAGAAAGGTGGGGGCAGCGAAGAGAGGAGAATGAGTCTCTGAGTCAATGGTGGGATGTAGAGAAAGTACAAATTCGGCTTTTCAATCAACAGTATACAGCTCTCTCATCCTCAGAGGCTAGGAGAGTATTGGGGGAACTAGAGTGTTGTATTAGTGAGATGGAGGTAGAGATGGTGGGGCAAGGCAATGTAGGCCTCCAGGCTAATTTAGCTGAATTACGTAGGGACCTGGGTAGTTTGTTCCAGTTTAAAACAAAGGGAGCACTTGTAAGAGCTACGTTCTCTATGCTCAAGGAGATGGATGCTCCCAGCTCCTTCTTCTTTGGTTTGGAAAGACAGAGAGGTGAAGCCAAAGGTATGCATGGTCTATGGCTGTCTGATGGGCGGGTGACCTCTGTAGTGGGAGAGATGCGGGATCGAATTGTGGAGTTTTAACCTGAGTTGTATAGGGCAGAAATATGTGATCCTATGTGTGCTCAGGTCTTGTTTGCAGAACTCCCTAAGCTCTCTCTGGCACAGAGGGATGAAATGGACATTCCTCTGTTGTCCCATGAACTGGCATAGGCCGTAACCCAGATGTCGTCGATGGACTCCCAGTGGAGTTTTATAAAACAGTCTGGGGAATAATTGGACTGGACTTATTTTGCTTGTTGTGTGAATGTGTCGGGGTAGGAGAGTCGCCGATGAGCTGCCGTCGGGCGGCTCTGACTCTCCTGCCCAAAAAAGGGGACTTGTGTGAACTTAAGAACTGGAGGCCTGTGGCGTTGCTCTGTGCGGACTACACGATATTTGCAAAGGTCCTCTCTAACAGACTGAAGTCCCATCTGGACTCGATAGCACATAAGGACCTAACATATTATGTACCAGGACGCTCAATCACGGACAACTTGTTCATCTTAATCAGGGACATGTTGGACTTGTCGAGAGGTTCTAATGTGAACTTTGGACTGGTCTCTTTAGATCAAGAGAAGGCTTTGATAGAGTGGACCATGAGTATCTGTTTAATGTGATGTCTGTGTTTGGGTTTGGGAAGAGCTGTGTTGACCTGTGTGAAGCTGTTGTATGCTGGGGTGTCATGTATGGTCAAGGTGGGAGGGGGGCTCAGTTGGCCAGTCTGGGTGAGACGGGGCATTAGACAAGGATGCCCTCTATCTGGGAATTTATATACACTAGCCATTGAGCCTCTTTTGGGCCTGCTATGCAGGAGACTGCAGGAAGTGTGCTGGACAGGCATAGCAGTGTCAGTGTATTCAGATTACGTTTCTGTGATGGTCAGGCATGGGCAGGATATGAAGGCACTAGAGACCAGTCTGAAGGTGTACAAGGGAGCTTCCTCAGCTAAAATAAACTGGGGCAAGAGAAAAGCTCTGTTATATGGGGGGATAGGGCCCCTCCTCTGCTTCCTGGGGTGTTGCAGTTGGGTTGTGAAGGGCTTCAAATGTTGGGGGTGTACCTGGGCTCGGAGAGGTGGGTCAGGAAGAACTGGAAGGGGCTGTCACAGGCAGTGGTGTCAAGACTGGCCAGGTGGAGGTGGCTCTTGTCTCATGTCATATAGAGGGAGGGTGCTGATAATCAACAACCTGGTGGCATTTTCCCTGTGGCATAAACTGGCTGTCCTCAAACCCCCGCCGGTCTGCTCACAGACCTGGCTGGGGGCGGCTGTGTTGTACATGACCGTCCACGAAGGAGGACAGGGCCTGGTGGAACTGGAGAACAGGGTGGCTGCGTTCCGACTAAAGGCGGCGCAGAGACTGCTGTGCCATACTGATGTTGGCTGGAGGGAACCAGCATGTGAGCTGCTGAGGAGAGCTGGCGGATTAGGGTTGGACTGGCAGCTGTTCCTCATGAAGCTGGAGAGGCTGAGTACAGCAGGTCTCTCAGATTATTACTCTGCAGTGCTGAGGGCCTGGCAGCTGCTAAGGCCCACATGAGAAGGGGGTGTGGAGCCTGGGCTGTGGGAGGAGGCTATCTTCAACAACCCTGCCATCCCTTTGAGATCGGTTCAGTCGGCCACCCTACAGAGGCGACTGATGGCAGTGGGCTTACTAAGGTTGGATGACCTGTGACTGCTGGGAGAGGAGGGGTGGAAAACCCAGGAAGTCCTGGCACAACAAACAGGAATAATGTCTCTTAGGCTGCTGGAGAGATTCCTGGAGGAGGTCCAGGAGGCACTGTCTGAGCTGGTAAGGGGGGGTGTTTGAGCGGCCAAAGGGGGAGGGGCCACCTTTTCACTGCAGGTGACGGCAGAGACTGGGGACTGGCAAGGGGGTCTGGAGGACTTGTTCGATTTTGTAACTCCGAGCCTGGGGGAGTTTGAGGGGGTGGGAGGCAAAGCCCTGGCCACTAACAGCTGGTTGGCATGGATTGAACCGGGAGTCGGGCAGGGGTGTCCTTTCTGTGTTATGAGAGAAACTGTGATTCATGTGTTTTCTGTGTGCGCCAGGTTAATGCCATTAATGTCTATGTTGGAATGTCTGTGCGAGAGGTTGGGATATTTTTTACTCTTGGGATGTTTCTAATGGGGTACAGGTATTCAAATAAGGAAAAGGTCAAATGTGTTTTTCTGAATTTTCTGTTTGCTCAGGCAAAGTTAGCTATTTGGATAACAAGGAGGAACAGAGTCAAAGGTGGTGGAATAACAGACCCTTTACTATTATTTAATGGGATGGTCTTTACGCGCCTTAGGGTAGAATTTGAGTTCTATAAAATGATAAAAAGCGTGGAGATGTTTCAGGAGATATGGTGTGTTGTGGGGGGCTGTCTGTATAGCTGGGGAAGATGTTTTGGATATATGGTTGTAGAAGTGGTAAGTTTTTGTTTGTTATTGTCATATGTGGTGTTTTGTATCGTGTGGCAGAGGGACAGGTGAGTAGGGTACATGTAAGCAGTACAGGATATAGTTTTGTGTTTTATTTAAGGGCGGGGGTGAGGTTTTAATGAAATGAGAATGTTTCATTAAAATAAGACACGCTTCTTGCCCTCTCTCTCACGCTCTCTCATGCTCACACACTCACTCTCGCTCTCTCTCTATCTCATGCTCTCTCACTCACACTCTTTCTCTCTCTCACTCATGCTCACACTCTCTCTCATGCTCACACGCTCACACTCTCTCTCATGCTCACACTCTCTCTCATGCTCACACTCTCTCTCATGCTCACACGCTCACACTCTCTCATGCTCACACTCTCTCTCATGCTCACACTCTCTCTCATGCTCACACGCTCCCACTCTCTCTCATGCTCACACTCTCTCTCATGCTCACATGCTCACACTCTCTCTCATGCTCACATGCTCCCACTCTCTCTCATGCTCACACTCTCTCTCATGCTCACATGCTCACACTCTCTCTCATGCTCACATGCTCACACTCTCTCTCATGCTCACACGCTCTCTCTCTCACACACACACACACACACACACGCACGCACACACACACACACACACACACTCTCTCAATTCAATACAATTTGCTTTATTGGCATGACGTAACAATGTACATATTGCAAAAGCTTATTGTTAACAATATAAAAAATAAAAATGTGAATCAAAATTGTCAACGGAACAACAGTAACAACAATAACCAAGTGTCAAAATAACCATACATTCAACAATAACAATAAGCATACAGTAGAGTACATGTGCAGGTTGTTTGGTCTGTCAGACACTGTCCCTCAACTTATGGCAGGCAGCAATGTAGTGCGCTGCCACTCTCTCTGACTCACACTCTCTCACACACTCTCTCTCTCACACACTCTCTCTCTCACACACTCTCTCTCTCACACACTCTCTCTCACACATGCTCTCTCACACACACTCTCTCTCACACACACGCTCTCTCACACACACGCTCTCTCACACACACGCTCTCTCACACACTCTCTCCCTCTCACACACACACTCTCTCACACACTCTCTCCCTCTCACACACTCTATCTCTCACACACACCCTCGCTCACACACTCTCTCTCACATGCACTCTCTCTCTCACGCTTCTTGCCCTCTCTCTCTCTCTCGCTCTCTTGCTTGCTCTCTCTCACACATATTCTCTCTCTCTCTCTCTCTGACACACTCTCTCTGACACACTCTCTCTCACGCACCTTGCCCTCTCTCACGCATCTTGCCCTCTCTCTCTCTCGCTTGCTCTTTCTCATGCACTCTCTCACACACACACTCTCTCTCTCACACACACACTCTCTCTCTTACACACACTCTCTCTCACACACACACTCTCTCTCACGCATCTTGCCATCTCTCTCTGACACACTCTCTCTCACGCATCTTGCCCTCTCTCTCGCTTGCTCTTTCTCACGCTCTCTCTCTCTCTCGCTTGCTCTTTCTCATGCTCTCTCTCTCTCTCTCTCTCTCTCGCTTGCTCTTTCTCTCACACACACTTTCTTTCTAGCACACTCTCTCTCTCACACACACATTCTCTCTGTCTCAAGTTTGCCTAGCCTATTATGAAACAGGGCAAAATAAATGATTAGTTTCAAGATTTCCATTGGTGGAAAAAAACACTATTCTGTTTCCACCTTAAAAGCAGAGAAGGAGAGTCGATGGAAATGGGGCCTCACGGAAAATGGGCAGGTTTGCTCAAGTCATTCCCAAAGGCAAACGTATGGGGAATACAACAGCATCAACTTTGGTCCTGCCCTAAAAAAGTGTTCAGTGGCATTTCTATCTCATTCCATCACAAGATGAATCCTGGATGAAAGGCAACAGCTCAGGGAGAGGGCACAGGCTAAGATGGCTGATGCGGACTTCAAAGTCCCAGTGCTAAACCTTGGGCGTTCCAGAGCACAGCTACACTATCCTGGTCATAGACAGGAGGCAGAAAAGACGATTAATGGGGAATTATGGGTCAGATTTCTGGACATGTTTTCTCAAGCATCACTTAGGAATACAAATCTGGTTTTAAAAGGTTGAAATACCCTACCTGGTAGACTTAGTTTCATCACACAAATAATGGAAACTAAATAGGCTACTTTTTTGGCATAATAGTATATTCTGAACAGAAGTTAGTGAGACATTATTACATTAGTTCATGAATAAGCTGTTTCGCAAACCAACTGTAGGACATCTCTGCAGACCTACTGGAGTATGAAATGTATTGTGTAATTCTGCATTATACTGTACATAATTGTGCACAAACCCATTTAATAACCTTTGCTTAAGATTTAATTGACTCCAGCATTAATTAGAAAACATTTGCTCTCATAACACCTTCATAAATAAAGTTGCTGGCAGTCGGAAAATAGCACTTGTATTACATACAAGTACATCTTTATGGAAATGTACTCTATATTTTATTTGTATTTATTTAACCTTTATTTAACTAGGCAAGTCAGTTAAGAACAAATTCTTATTTACAATGACGGACTACCCTCCCCTAACCCAGATGACGCTGGGCCAATTGTGCTCCGTCCTATGGGATACCCGATCACTTCCGGTTGTGATACAAACTGGGATTGAACTCGATCTGTAGTGACGCCTCTAGCACTGCGATGCAATGCCGTAGACTGCTGCTCTACTAAGGATCCCTACAATTGTGAGTGCATCAGCCTGTTGTGTACTGAGGAAAATGCCATTATAAAGACAAGCCCTCATCCTCCCTCTTCCTCTGACAATCATGATATCGACCTCTGTCTATGTTAATGCAGCCTAACTAGATTACTCAGACTCTAATCGACTTTAGTTCCTCTGATCACAGCTTGACATGCATGGCCGGGAGACACCATGGTAACCTCATTTTGTGTGTGTGTGTGTGCGCGCTAATGCTTGTGTCTTTGTAGGGCGGCCCAGGCACCAAAGTGACTTTAATCAACTGTCTGCAAGAATTCCTTTGTGTTGTTATAGGAATTCAGCCTTCTCTGCATTATCTCACCAATCCCCTCTTGTTACACCTCTGGGTAGCAGAGGTTCTGTTGTCTTTACATCCTGTAGGGCTGATATCTGATTGGAGGTTAACTTTACAGTAAGACTACTGTTCAACAACTCAGATTTTGAATCCAAGCAACAGATGCTTAAAAAACGGTCTTAGATTCTCATTCTTGTCTCATTCTTTTTTGTTCCTGAACTGCACTTGTGAGATACCAACTCTCTCTTTCTCCACCCCAGGGACTATTTCTTTCTTTTTAACTAGGCAAGTCAGTTAAGAACACATTCTTATTTACAATGACAGCCTAGCGGGGAACAGTGAGTTAACTGTCTTGTTTAGAGACAGAAGGACACATTTTTACCTTGTCTGCTTGGTGATTCGATCCAGCAACCTTTCGGTTACTGGCCCAACACTCTAACCACTAGGCTACCTGCACCACTTAGAGCATGGCCTTTCAGGCTAGGACTTCTCTCTCACTCTCTGATCATAGCTAGAGTATTGCACTGTATTGTTTGTAACTTAAGCTTTATGCCTTGTATGTGATTTCATTCATTTTACAATGTTATTAAACATCTGCCATTATTATTCCTCTCTCATACCAATTCTTGCTAGTCAACGTCCACTCATTGCCTAATGCTTGCTTGCATATTTGAATTATCTTTATGGAGTCAGATAAACATAGGCTAATTGCTTAGTCTTACTATGGGTCGCATGCGAGGTATATATAATATGCATATATGATCAATATTACCACGTGTGTGTGTGTGTATGTTTGTACTGTATGTGCATGCATGTGCATGTGTGTGGGTGCAATTAAGGCTTAATTGGGATGTTAGACAGAATTCAACAAACTTTGTATTATCTTCAGATAGTTAGTGGGCATCAGAAGTAGTCATGTAGTCATCAGGAGTAGTCATCAGGAGTAGTCATGTAGTCATCAGTAGTAGTCATCAGGAGTAGTCATGTAGTCATCAGGAGTAGTCATCAGGACTAGTCATGTAGTCATCAGGAGTAGTCATCAGGACTAGTCATGTAGTCATCAGGAGTAGTCATCAGGACTAGTCCTGTAGTCATCAGGAGTAGTCATCAGGAGTAGTCATCAGCAATAGTCATGTAGTCATCAGGAGTAGTCATGTAGTCATCAGGAGTAGTCATGTAGTCATCATAAGTAGTCATGTATTCATCAGAAGTAGTCATGAAGTCATCAGGAGTAGTCATCAAAAGTAGTCATGTAGTCATCAGAAGTAGTCATGTAGTCAACAGAAGTAGTCATGTAGTCAACAGAAGTAGTCATGTAGTCATCAGAAGTAGTCATGTAGTCATCAGGAGTAGTCATGTAGTCATCAGGAGTAGTCATCAGGAGTAGTCCTGTAGTCATCCGGAGTAGTCATGTAGTCATCAGGAGTAGTCATCAGGAGTAGTCATCAGCAGTAGTCATGTAGTCATCAGGAGTAGTCATGTAGTCATCAGGAGTAGTCATGTAGTCATCATAAGTAGTCATGTATTCATCAAAAGTAGTCATGAAGTCATCAGGAGTAGTCATCAAAAGTAGTCATGTAGTCAACAGAAGTAGTCATGTAGTCAACAGAAGTAGTCATGTAGTCATCAGAAGTAGTTATGTAGTCATCAGGAGTAGTCATGTAGTCATCAGGAGTAGTCATGTAGTCATCAGGAGTAGTCATGTAGTCATGTAGTCATCAGAAGTAGTCATGAAGTCATCAGGAGTAGTCATCAGAAGTAGTCATGTAGTCATCAGAAGTAGTCATGTAGTCATCTGAAGTAGTCATGTAGTCAACAGAAGTAGTCATGTAGTCAACAGGAGTAGTTATGTAGTCATCAGGAGTAGTGAAGTAGTCATCAGGAGTAGTCATGTAGTCATAAGAAGTAGTTATGTAGTCATCCGGAGTAGTCATGTAGTCATCAGGAGTAGTCATGTAGTCATCAGAAGTAGTCATGCAGTCATCAGAAGTAGTCATGTAGTCATCTGAAGTAGTCATGTAGTCAACAGAAGTAGTCATGTAGTCATCAGGAGTAGTCATGTAGTCATCAGGAGTAGTCATGTAGTCATCAGTAGTAGTCATGTCGTCATCAGGAGTAGTTATGTAGTCATCAGGAGTAGTTATGTAGTCATCAGGAGTAGTCATGTAGTCATCAGGAGTAGTCATGTAGTCATCAGGAGTAGTCATGTAGTCATCAGGAGTAGTCATGTAGTCATCAGGAGTAGTTATGTAGTCATCAGGAGTAGTCATGTAGTCATCAGAAGTAGTCATGTAGTCATCAGGTGTAGTATCAGAAGTAGTCATCAGAAGTTGCACTATTTATGTGGGGTGCGGCTCATTTTCATACAATAGCATGAACTGGGCTGGTCATATACCGTAACAGCCATTGCTATGGAAGTGCTTTAGCAAAGGCAGGAGTGGTTCCTTGATAAATATTGAACTTTCCATCAATTCTGTCATATTCCTTGCGATTGGCACTATATAGTGTGTTCAAAGATATTCTGAATTGATTGCATTTTTGTCAATCAGCTAATTTACGCAAATGCCAGTCCAATGGTGGGATCAAGATTGTGCAGATTCAGTTTTATTAAAATGTGTTAGTGATTAAACTGTATTGTTGTGTGGGTAGAAAAGGGAGTCATGTATTATTTGTATTTGTATTGCCAAGGCAGCAGCTACTCTTCCTGGGGTCCAAAAGCATTATTAAGGCACTTATATCACGTATAAAACAAAATATAAAAGTACATCATATAACATTACTACATCCACTACATACCTACAATCAAAAATGTATAATACCACCACACAACAAAATTACAATGTAAGTGCATATAGAGTGAATGTGCTAGCGTATGTGTGTGTATGTGTGTGTCTGTACCTGTTTGTTCTTTTTCACAGTCCCCGCTGTTCCATAAGGTGTATTTGTATCTATTTAAAAAAAATCTGATTCCACTGCTTGCATCAGTTACCTGATGTGCAATAGAGTTCCATGTAGTCCTGGCTCTATGTAGTACTATGTGCCTCCCATTGTTTGCTCTGGATTTGGGGATTGTTAAGAGACCTATGGTGATATGTCTTGTGGGGTATGCATGGGTGTCCAAGCTGTGTGCTAGTAGTTTAAACAGACAGCACAGTGCATTCAGCTTGTCAACATTTCTTACAAAAACAAGCAGTGATGAAGTCAATCTCTCCTCCACTTTCAGCAATCATGGATTTATATGCATATCATTAATGTTAGCTCTCCGTGGACATTTAAGGGCCAGACATGTTACCCTGTTCTGAGCCAATTGTAATTTCCCTAAGTTCCTCTTTGTGGCACCTGACCACACGACTCAACAGTAGTCCAGGTGCGACAAAACTAGGGCCTGTAGGACTTTCCTTGATAGTGTCAAGAAGGCAGAGAAGTGCTTTATTATGGACATACTTCTCCCCATCTTAGCTACTGTTGTATCAATATCTTTTGACCATGACAGTCACCTCAACTTGCTCAATTTCCACATTATTCATTATAAGATTTAGTTGAGGGTTAGGGTTTGGTGAATGATTTGTCCCAAATACAATGCTTTAAGATTTTGAAATAATTAGGACTAATTTATTCCTTGCCACCCATTCTGAAACTAACTGCAGCTCTTTGTTAAGTGATGCAGTCATTTCAGTCGCTTTATTAGCTGACGTGTATAATGTTGAGTCATCCGTATACATAGACACACTGGCTTTACTTAGTCATTAGTAAAGATTGAAAAAAGTAAGGGGCCCAGACAGCTGCCCTGGGGAATTCCTGATTCTACCTGGATTATGTTGGAGAGTGTCACGACTTCTACCGAAGTCGTTGCCTCTCCTTGTTCGGGCGGTGCTTGGCGTTCGACGTCACCGGTCTTCTAGCCATCATTGATCCATTTTTCATTTTGTCTTGTCTTCCCACACACCTGTTTTCAATCCCATTCATTACCTGTTGTGTATTTAACCCTCTGTTTCCCCTCATGTCTTTGTCAGAGATTGTTTATTGTCAGTGTAGTGTTTTTTGTATAGGTGCGCGACGGGTCTTCGTACCCATATTTGTTTGTGTTCATTTTTCTTATTAGTGTTATGTAGCATGTTACTTGGACATTTATTAAAAGACTCCATTTTACACTCCGTTTGACTCTCCTGCGCCTGACTTCCCTGCCACCTATACACATATCTCTGACAGAGAGGCTTCCATTAAAGAACAACCTCAATGTTCTGTAAGGTAACTATTTACCCACAATATAACTTTTTTCAAAATTTTACTAAGGGTTGGTAACAGGGTGATTGGTTGGCTATTTGTATTTCGACAAATATGTATTGGGTGATACTGTAAAAATGACCAGTCAGAGAAATGATGGGTTCAAAGTGCCTTCAATTTTATTGCATTTCAGTCTCTTAAAATTATTTTCTATTGCTTCACTCATTAGAATCCATGCTCCCCCATGACATTCTTACATATCAATATGTAGAATTAGAAATCAAGGTATTTGACACTTTAAATGGTACTAAATGTAAATGGGTGCACTTTTCATTCCTGTAAAGACTTTTCTGCAAAACAATGACTCCTCAATGTACTATTCTGTTTCACTAGAATTACTTTGTCAACTCCTTGCTCCTAGAGGGACTCAAGCAAGCTATACATTTTGCTGATTTCCCATGCCAATACAATTTAATTTAAAGGGGATCATGCATTAAAACCCAGAGGCTTATTTCCCAACAAATATAATAACCTAATGGGACCCTATCATGGGATAAAGTCATCATTGTGTGCAAATAAAATAAGTCAGTAAGTCATGATAAAGCAATCAGCATTTCAGATTGAACCACTGTAGCAAGTGTCATGAGGAATAGCAGGTTTACCATGTCTAAAAATGATAATGTGGCTGTTGTTAGCTTCAGCTCTCTCTATCTCTATATCTCTCTCTCTCTCTCTCTCTCTCTCTCTCTCTCTTTCTTTCTTTCTTTCTTTCTCTCTCTCTCTCTCTCTCTCTCTCTCTCTCTTTCTTTTTCTTTCTCTTGCTTTCTCTCTCTCTTTCTTTCTTTCTTGCTCTCTTTCTTTTTCTTTCTTTCTCTCTCTCTCTCTCTCTCTCTTTCTTGCTCTCTTTCTTTCTCTTGCTCTCTTTTTCTCTCTCTCTTTCTTTCTCTCTCTCTCTCTTTCTTTCTCTCTTTCTATCTCTCTCTTTCTTTCTCTCGCTCTCTCTCTTTCTCTCTTTCTCTCTTTCTCTCTCTCTCTTTCACTTTCTCTTTCTCTTTCTTTCTTTCTTTCTTTCTGGGGAGGAATGCTAATGTAGTTACCAGCAGTAAGATATGAGTTTAATTTACAAAAAGACAGTGGGTCCAAAAATGCGCTTGCTGTCGTTCTACACCACAAAATACAGTTCTATACAAAAATGGATACAATACTATCTTTCACCTCGCCTCTCTCCGGTAGCCTAGTGGTTCGAGCGTTGGGCCAGTATCCAAAAGGTTGATTATGGCAGCCCCTCGCACCTCTCTGATTCAGAGGGGTCGGGTTAAATGCGGAAGACACATTTCAGTTGTACAACTGACTAGGTATCTCCCCTTGTCCATGTCACTCTCTCCCACTTTGTAGTCAGTCCATATCCTCCTCTAACCTTTCTCTTGCTCCAACTCTCTTTACTTTGCTCATTATACAAGCCCATAGCACATTCCTCTGTTTGCCTATGCTCATCCACTCCTCATCTGAAAAGGAGCTACGCATTAAGACCCATCTCCTGCAGTGTGCGGCAGCTAAATCAATCTCCCACCTAATACCAGTCTAATATCTCCTCCTCTGAGAAGAGAGCAGGCCGTAAAGAGGGCAGTGACAGATGTCCCACTCCACACTCATTATGGAGCCCAGGTAATCTCGACAACGCCCTGGGAGGAACATGGGACATTCAGGGCCCGTTATGATTTACTGCAATAGATGTGAGTTTATGTAGGTGTTATACACTGAGTGTACCAAACATTAGGAACACCCCTTTTCCCATCAGAATAGCCTCAATTCATCAGAGCATTGACTCTACAAGGTGTGGAGATGCTGGCCCATGTGGACTCTAATGCTTCCGACAGTTGTGTCAAGTTGGCTGGATGTCCTTTGAGTGGTGGATCATTCTTGATACGCACAGGGAACTGCTGAGAATGGAGAAAAAAACAGTGTGCCTGGCACCTACTACCATACCACGTTCAAAGTCACTTCAATCTTTTGTCTTCCCCATTTACCCTCTGAATCGCACACATACACAATCCATGTCTCAATGATCTCAAGGCTTAGAAATCCTTATTTAACCTGTCTCCTCCCCTTCATCTACACTGATTGAAGTGGATTTAGCATGTGACATCAATAAGATATCATAGTTTTCACTTGGTCCGTCTATATCATGGATAGCAGGTGTTCTTAATGTTTTGTATACTCAGAGTCTATGCACATCCCAATGGCCATTCCTAATACAGTATGTAGATAAGTTAACTGTATTTCGCATATCCAAACTTTTCAAAGTAGATGTCCACTGTCTTGGTTCTACAGACCTACAGTCTCTGCTAGTTTTCTCTTCTTCCTGGTCAGTCATTGATTGACAATGTTTGTTGCTGATAAAATCAGAGATAGAAACCAGCAAAAGTTTCAATCCTAATGGACTGAAAAGAGTTATAAGAAAAGTATCCAGATTTGACTTCCACTGAACACACAATAATGGTTTATTATCATGCATTCAACCCCACCAGGGACATTCATGCCTCTTGAAAGAGTCCCAGCGCAGATCCAGTACAACATGCCCTCTAAACTGTCTCTCGGTCATGGTCAAAAGCTAAATGTAAAAACAGCTTCATTTGATTCACCGCATGAACTCACCCCGCTACCTTTAATTTGTCAATGTCACTTCACTGCAAGCATTCCACTGGGCACAGACGTCACTTCAATGTCTAACTTTGATTTACATTTGGTTGAGTTGTCAACTAATGCGAATTCTATGTGAAATCAACAAAACATTTCACCATGACATTGGATTTAGGTGAAAAGTTGGGTGAAAAAAATGACAACATTTCTTTACATTGATGACTTTTCCAAATCCAATCCCTTTTCCACTTTTATTCAACATCATCACATTTAATGTTTTTGTTCAAATGACGTGGAAACGATGTTGTTTCAACCAGTTTTTGCCCAGTGGGAAACAAAGCAGAGTAGAGGAGAAGGTACGATGCATGATCCACTTCTTTTGCCGACTACAAAAAGCTGTGATCCATAAAAGCAAACTGAAAGAAGTTTGTTTTTCTGTTGAAGAGTTTAAAATTGTTTTTCCTCTTTCCTCCTCAACATTGACTCTATCTGTGGGGTTTTCAATGTAAAAAAATAGCAGAAACATCAGTGTACTCTCTGTTGATGATTGATCGTCCAAGACCATGGATGAGAGTTGCCGCGATAGGACAGTATTGGTCAGACAGTTGGTATTTATGTAAAACTCTTGTAACTCACTGTGTCTTTATTTCACCTACTGTGCATCCCTGCAATCCTGCCAATCTGGAGAAATGCAGGTCAAATCCAAAAAACAAAGAGCAGCATCATTCTCCAAATGAAAAATTGTTTATACAGTATAGGCATACGTGGGATTACCATCTCCTTTGCATAAACATGCAAGAAAATATAATTTTCAAATGATGATTCTCTGGGTGGGACACCATTCTCCTAATGCTCATAGGCCAAATAATGTGGAAGCTATCGCTAACCGAGCAATACTCACATGAACTCAAAAATGATAAGTTGAAAATACAAAATGACAAATGAAACAAGATAAGGGAAACAGAGAGGAGACATTTAAAAGGGATGCCATTGATGCGTTCATGTGAATAAATGGGCATCACTAACAAACATAGTTTAATGCTGTCTGAGTTTAGCCCAGAGGACACAAAACCAGCTGCTTGAACAGCGATAAAAGCAAACAGCCAAACAGTCAGCGTGACATTACTGTAGCAACTCTAGTCCAAATACAACTTACACTAACTACAGTATAGCATCAATGGACAAACTCCCATTACAGTCCATTACAGTCCAGTCCTCTGCAGACGTGTACTGTTACCACAACAGATTCAAAGCTAAGATAGCTCATGAGATAGCTGAGATAGCTCATGAAGTGGGGCTTTAGGCTATCGATGCTCCATGAATTCTTCCATTCCAACAGAGTACATGCATGAGAGCTGTACCAAATACTATGGAGGTATGGGCTATGGACCAAAGTTTGATATCAAACATTTGTTTGATATATTGTTACCACGATTACAGATAATCATGAATGAAACGTGAATAATGATGACTGTTAAGTTACAGGGGCATAAATATCATACCCCCCCAAAAAAATACCAACCTCCCCTATTATTGGTAATGGTGAGAGGTTAGCAAGTTTTGGGGGCATGATCTTTGTGCATCTGTAACTTTCTCAGGCATCGTTATTTATTCGTAATCCTTTTAGCATCCACATTAGCGTAGATGTGTTCAAAAACATATTCTATAGTTACTTACAATAAAAGTTACCACAAAATGACACAATACGTGATTTTCCATTCATTTCTATTGGCACAACATAATCCGAAACACAACCAAAACAAACTGCAAATGCATCCAACAAGTTTTTAGAGTAACAAGTGTGATGAAGTCAATGTGTGCTAGGAATATCGAACCAAATACTAAACCTTTCACAAGATTACTTTTTACCAAATACATATGACAACACCTTTTCCCCCACAGCAGACTGAAAAGATTTAACATGGGTCCCCAGATCTTCAAAAAGTTCTACAGCTGCACCATCGAGAGCATCCTGACCGGTTGCATCACCGCCTGGTAAAGGCGCTACAGAGGGTAGTGTATACGGCCCAGTACATCACTGGGGCCAAGCATCCTGCCATCCAGGACCTATATACTAGGCGGTGTCAGAAGAAGGCCCAAAAAATAGTCAAAGACTCCAGTCACCCAAGTCATAGACTGTTCTTTCTGCTAACGCACGGCAAGCAATACCGGAGCACCAAGTCTAGGTCCGAAAGGATCCTTAACAGCTTCTACAGCTTGTTATTTTATTGTGTTGCTTTTTATAAAAAATTTACTCTATTTCTTGAACTGCAGTGTTGGTTAAGGGCTTGTAAGTTAGCATTTCACGGTAAGGTCTACTACACCTGTTGTATTCGGCGCATGTGACAAATAGTATTTTATTTTATTTGTTTTGATTTGATATACCACAGCTGTCTTCATGAATCTTAACTAAAGAATTAGCCTACCCATACCGTATGTAATGACACAAGTTCATGCAAACTGTCAGTATCTGGGGAATGTGTGTGTGGCGTTAGATAATGTCTCTGATTAAATGTATTCTTTTCTTGGTGACCTGAACATTGATTGGTTATAATCTAGTTGTCCTTTCAAGAGGAAGCTTCTTACTGTGACTAATGACTGTAACATGACCCAGGTTATCACTCAACCAACACCACCGAGAGCATATACCAATAGTGTTGGATCTGTGACATCCACTTGTATTGATAAAATATGAATTAATACTGCAGAGCTTCGCTCTAAAGCAGTATCAGTTCCCATTGGCTGTAGTGACCATAACATTGTGGCAATAACAAGGAATGCCAAAGTACCAAAGTCAGGTTCTAAAACTATTTAGAAGAGATCATACTAAATGGGTTTTTTTGTAGAATATGTTAAAACAATTATGATGGTCTGATGTGTATAAGTAGGATAATCCAGACGACTTGGGAGTATTTGTAAAATTATTCTTGACAATTGTTGACAAACATGCACTTGTCAAGAAACTGTGAAAACTGCTAGAGCACCCTCGAAGATGAATTTAAAAATGATGCAAAAAAAGGTGGCAAACAAGTCAGGCTGCTCAGCTGATTGGTTGACATACTTTGAGAAATTGAGAAATGGTGCGACTAAACTTCACTGAGAAGTGAAATGACAACAAAACAGTGAACCATAATATATGTGTATCGAAGATCTAATAATGAAAGAGAAGGATTGCTATTTGGAATTTGGTCAAATTTGCGTGGAAGAGATGGAAAAACGATTGTTATCTATCAAAAATGATAAACCGCCAGGTATAGATAACCTAGATGAGAAACTATTGAGAACCAAAGCCTAAAGGAGTGTGTGTGTGTCCACAGGAATGGAAGGTAGCTAAATTAATTCCACTACCTAAAAATAGTAAAGCACCATTTGCTGGGCTCTAACAGCTGCCCAATCAATTTGCTGGCTGTTCTTAGTAAACTGATGGAGAGGATTGTGTTTGAACACATGCAATGCTACTTTTCAAAGAACGATGAACTGATGTTCAGCATGAATATAGGGAAGGGCACTTAACTTGTACTGCTCTGACTCAGATAAATGGATAATAAGATTATAGTTGGAGCTGTATTGTTAGATTTCAGTGCAGCCTTTGATGTTAAAAAAAAAAATGTTATTTGTTACTGAAAAAAACTCACTGGTCATCCTTACCTCACCTGCCATCCCATGGTTAGAGAGCAACTTATCAAATAGAAGTCAGAGAGCATTCTTCAATGGAAGCTTCTCCAACATCATATATGTACAGTGCAGTATCCCTCAGGGTAGTTGCCTTGGGCCGTTACTCTTCATTTAACAAATGATTTGCCACTCTCCTTACAAGAAGCTAAAATGACTATGTATGCTGATGATTGCACTCTCTACACATCAGTAGCTACAGACAGTGAGCTCACGGAGAGTCTTAGCAAGTCAACATTGCTAATTAACAATAAACTGGTCTTAAATACATCAAAAACCAACAACATTCTATTTGGTTCAAAGAATTCTCTCAGACCCAAACCTCTGGATTCGTGCATAAAGGGTGTGTAACATCAGATGGTCAGTTATCATGGTCAAGTCATATTGACAAAGTTGTGGTGAAGTTGAGGAGAGGTATGTCTGTTCTAAAAAATATTTTGACACAAAGATCAACTGTACTAGTTGATCAGGCTCTGATCTTGTCCCATCTTGATTACGGTCTGGTAATATGTTCTGGTGCAACAAAGAAAGACCTAGAAAACTGCAACTGGCTCAAAAGAAAGCAGCACATCGTACCCTTAACTGGAAACACATAACTAACATCAACAACATGCATGATAGTCTTTCATGGTTGATGGTTGAGGAGAAATTGGCTACTTCTCTTCTACTCTTTTTAAGAAACATTTGTGTGTTGGAAATGCCTAGCCACTTGTAAAATCTATTTGCATACACTTCAAACCGACATACAGTACATACCCCACCAGACACGCCACTATGGGTTTCTTCACGGTACCCAAACCAAAAACTGATTTAATGAGTCGCTCAGTTATGTATAGAGCTATGTCAACGTGGAATGCTCTGCCACCAGAGGTTACTCAGGCAAAAACAAGTTGTACTTCTTTTTTAACTGATAAAAAATGTATTGTATCACGGCGCCTTTCCTCTTTCTAAAGATCTAAATTAAATATATATATATATATATATAGTATTTTTGTTATCTCGGTGTCTTTCCAATATATAACTCTTATTTAATTTTTTATTTAATTAAATATCTTGTTGTTTTTCTCTATAATGGTACTGTACTTTGTCAAGTATTTGTACGTTTTATGTGGAAGAGTAGCTGCTGCATGTGCAGTAGCTAATGGGGATCCTAATAAACTGAACCTCTTCAGTCCTGAGCTTGCCCCTTTTTGACAAAGCACCAGAGATACCTCATGGGAAATACCGAAGAGAAGTGTGCATTGATGATGCATATACAGACAAATTGTTATGAGTTCTGCACAAACACAACTTCCTTTACTGTAAGGCCCACTGTTGTGTCAAGTCATTACAAGCATTGACATTCATACAGCTAACGAGATACTGTATGTTATTAGGTAAAACTGTTAGGCATGGTCTTCAATGCTACAGCACCACGGTGCCTGGAGCGAGGGGGGTATAACTAATACTGTATGTTGCCTAACATCTGTCTGCACAGTGGAAGTGCAGAAAGTGCCAGTCGACTGATGACTCGGCAAGGAGAAATACAGCCTCAGCTTTTCATCAGCTGCTGCTGTATTTCAGAAGTGATATATTTACACACAGAATGTACAACTGACTCCATACCGGGAGCAATTCAAATAAACAAAATGCTTGTCACTTCCTTGTACAGCCACATTCAGATGTAATTTAGTGCTTTGTCATGACAGGATGATAACCCGATGGGTCAAGAGCTTGTTATCTGCAGTAGAGGTTGACACGGGAACAGGAGTCCCGCGGGTCTTGCAGGTCTGTGGGATTTGGGTAGGAATGGGAGTGAAGTTCTGGAGTCAAGTTCGGGACAGGATCGACAGTCTACAGGAATGAGTGGTAGAAATATGCAATGTGTGAGGCATTTCATGACAAAAACTAACTGTGTGTTTAGGGCTTATATACAGTCGTTTACTTAACCCCTTACTTAACCCCTTAACCCCTTTCCCTTATAGGGATACATTTAAATGTTTCGTCCAGAAGAAATCTGGAATGCATATGCATAACCATGGTACAAATGAAAAGGGAACAGTTTGGAGATGATGGTGAAATTATTAGACTGAGGTGAGGACACAACAGTTCACCTGACAAGACTGAATACAAACATTACACTGTTGATTTAATGTGCATTTTACATTTACTGTACTTTTTGCCGCATTTGTTAATAACAAAATATGAAAATAGTCCGGATACAAAAGTAATGTTACTGCTTTGATTTGAGCTCTCCTAGCTGTGCCGTTGAGGAACTAGAGCAAGCACATTTGTTGTTGTTTTGTTTGGAACAGAGCCCTGCATCCCTGCCATCACACACTTACTGTTGTTGTTTACGCAACCCATAAAATGTCCATTATAAATCACAATCTGGGTCAGGTGGGCATCATTTGAAAGCTTGTTCCATTGCCAACATGACTAGCTAAATTATAAAATAAGATCTTACAGTGTTAGGATTTCACAAGGCAATTCAGAGAAGCAGATCGTCATTTTGGTTCGCAGAGAATGGAGTCATCTGTACATTCAGATGCATGGTCTGCGGAACATTTTCTTCTCAATACAACAAACAGGCTCATTCTGTTCAGGACATGCCAGGATATAACACCATGTCATATTGTAACTGTACATCAAACATAGTGATCATAAACGTTGACACTTTATATTACATGAGTTTTATATATTTATTTATATGGAAATGTGAAGTTTACATTTGGACACTTGGACGCTTGCTTGTATGACATGAAAGCGGTACTTATTATAATCTTCAACGTCTCATTTTCAAATACATCGAATCCTCTTAATTTACAGCATTTCCCTCACTCAGACAACAACAAGTGTCCAAAAGTTGCTCAATTAGCGGGAGGGTTGGGACAACCTCTTGTCGCGCGCAGTGCTCAAGTTCAGAATGGCTCACAGGCAAAACCCAATACAGAGCTGTGATGAACAGGCCCTGAGCTCTGAAATCATGTATAGCATGTTACTGTACAGCCACTGCGTTCCAATTTAGGCACTTATCAGTGTCCAAATCTGCCATGTTCAACCTGTGTACAGGTACGAGTGAAAACGGTTAATAAAAATCAATAAAGAATTAAATGGTAATTTCCCCCCTTCCTTCGGCTCACTCTCGCTCCTCCAGTTGTAGCCATGGCCACTGAGCAGTTACCTTTACCTCAGATACCAACATATGTCAGTGAATGATACTGCCTTCAAGAGAAGTATTGAGTTCATCCAATTCTGGGTAGAAGGAATGCCTTCATTGCCAAAATCTTGTAATGTATTTTTTATCAGCTGTGTGAGCAGGCAACTATGACTTGCGAGCTGAGCTGCAGCGAAATGGAGCAGTTGCTATGTCTACTCCCATTCAGAGTGGGGGGACAGACGGAGAAGCAGCTAACGGAAGAAGTTACTCTAATTATTCCAGATTTCTGTGCCAAAAAAATTTATGGGACTTGCATGCATCACTTACACATGCAGAATTACACAACCAGAGTTGTAGAACTGTGGAAGACCTGACGCACCAGGTGTTAATGTGCTGCTTTGCTGCAGAGTGTCAAATGCTTTGTGAAATACATCCTAGAGCGACAAAATGCTTTGTGAAATACATCCTAGAGAGCCAAATGCTTTGTGAAATACATCCTAGTGTCAAATGCTTTGTGAAATACATCCTAGAGAGCCAAATGCTTTGTGAAATACATCCTAGTGTCAAATGCTTTGTGAAATACATTCTAGAGCGCCAAATGCTTTGTGAAATACATCCTAGTGTCAAATGCTTTGTGAAATACATCCTGCTTTGTGAAATACATTCTAGTGTCAAAAATGCTTTGTGAAATACATCCTAGTGTCAAATGCTTTGTGAAATACATTCTAGAGCGCCAAATGCTTTGTGAAATACATCCTAGTGTCAAATGCTTTGTGAAATACATCCTAGAGCGTCAAATTACTCCTCAGACTACAGATAGACCAGAGGAAGTGGAGAAGACGGGGGTTTTGATACGATCACACTCAGAGAACATGTGAATGATATGTTCTTTAATCACTCGTCTGCACTGAGGGTATTTTGACTGTTTGGAAATGTAATTGAAGTGCTGAGTTAAAGCGTGTAACACCAGGATGTGGATGTCAGTGTTACTGCCTCGTCAAAACTGGTCTTTTTACTCATTATTTAACACTAATGGGGCCTGGTTATATTCAGAATGAACACATTGTTTAGTCATACTTCTTGTCTATTCCTATCCCTGATTAGTTGCATCTCATTAAAACTGAATCCAATTGTATTAGTCACAGGCTCCGTAAACAACAGATGTAGACTAACAGTGAAATGCTTTCTCCAAATGTATTCAACCAAAATGCCATGACAAACTCTTGAGTTGCTGATGTTATAACAGGAAAATCAATAAACAATAGTATTTATTTGTGTGTCTACTGAAAGTGTGTGAAGCATGAGTCCATGATAAAGTATTCCTACCACAGGTCTCAATTTACTTTCAAACAGCTATTAATGGGTGTACAACTTCTGCACAACAGTTACTGGTCTCAGCAATTCATTGCTGATTCCAGAGTTTACTGTGTTCTAAAAGTGGATAAGAAAGGTCTGGCCTAAAGGGAGTTATAGGTGAGATGAATTAAATAATCCAGCCAATTAAGACTAGCTTCTCCAAGAACCGTGTCAAGAGTGCAATCTATTATTACTGTTTTCCTTGTGGCCATGGGATGAAACGCACAAGCAATCAAGGTTTCAACCAACAAATGCACACATGAAAAACATAAGTCCCACCCTAACCTAATCAGCGTGCAGAGCACTGGCAAAAAAGAAACTCCCCCTTTGTACTGATGGTTGAATTTTGTTTAAAAAAATGTAATAAATAAAATGACACATTATGCCTTTAACATGAACATGACCAAGGATTTAACACAACTTGTTAAATCCCCTCTGTGAGTCAGTGTATGGCTTTGACAACATGTTCTAATCGTTTTGAATCACTAAACACTCTGACCTCATTATGGAGATCCCCAGATTGACTATTTATGTGAACTGTGATATGAAGTGATTTACTATTGATATAATGCTCATACACCATGAGAACATGAAGCGATGATGTCTTATGAAGTGATTTCATTTGAATGATTTACAAACATTGACAGGGAGTCATATTTAATCTATGCTTCAGAAGCATCCAAAAATGACTTTATGATGAGAACTGTAATTAAAGGCATTGGAGCAAAGATCCAAAATATTTTCATCCTGGCAGTTCAGATGTACCGTTCATTGTAAAGAGTGCAATGGGAATCTAAGGTAGACAAAACAATAATTGGATGTGTGTTCCACAAACACCTAGTTGATGGGATAGTGCAGCATTTGGCAACATTTTTGTATTTACCCAGAGTCAGATGAACTCATGGACACCATTTTTACGAAGGAAGTTGAAGGTAGTTTCTGGAGCTATTGCTAATAGCGTTATCACAATGAATGGAAGTCTATAGGAAGAGTAAGCATACAAATGGTATCCGTGAGTTCATCTCACTCTGGGTAAGTACAAATAAAAGGGCTATTTGCCAAAATGTCACACTATCCCTTTAAACATTGATCAGCATTGTCAACAGAACAATATAGTTTCAGGAAAAAAACTTTTCTCCTATAGATTACTACAGATTGGCTATCACAACTATGGTCATCATCATCATCATCAACCTTGTACTGGCCTTCCTCATTGGAGAAGAGGTATTTTGAAGGTTGCACATAAAAAACATTCAACAAAACCTGTAAAATACAACACTCCAGACTATGTTTTCCACACACCCACATATCAACCCCCACGCACCCTCTACCCCACCCCCGCTCCCCCACTCACCATAGTCAGCATCATAGAAGATGATGAACTTCTGCCAGCGCAGCTCAGTGACCAGGGTCAGCATGACGTCGTTGAGGCGAGCAGGCGGACGAGCGGCCAGGGTGTAGCTCTCCCCATCAGGGCTGGGGTTGAGGTGGCAGGAGGTGCGTGGCGTGCCCTCGCCATTCCTCTGGATAAACAGGTGGGGTATGTGCATGGCGTCGGTCAAGGACTGGAGGGCGTTGGCGGCTGCACAGCCTGTAGACGTCACCAGAGCCAGGATGCCCTGGTTCATCAGCTCACAGGCTGAAGAGGGACAAGGATAAGAGAGGGACATGATAAGACAAACTTCAGACATTCCAATAAGGCAGCAGAGAACACAAGGGATCAGTAGTGGTCAAATGAAAGTAGTGTGTTCTGTTTGTAGAGATGACTAAGATAAAGATGGAGATAAAAAAAATATGGAGATAACAAAATTCCCCCCAAAGATCAAACTCCTGGAGAAATTGGGAAGGGACTTATAGCACAGAAAGTATGTGAGGTGAAGGGACAGAAGTTCAAGGGCAGGTCACAGCAGGACACAGCAGGGCAGGGTAGGACATGGGCAGGGTAGGACACAGTGCAGGACATGGGCAGAGAAAGATAGAGCAGGAGACCAGGGTATGGGCAGGGAAGGAACTGAGGGCACATACTGCCATGGGCATTGGGACAACAACAGAAAGAGGATGGGTGAAATATTTGGTGGGGCCTTTAGAAAAGTAAAATGTCACAAAAAAGGCACAAGTACAGTACAACAAGTTATGCAATAAATCCCTTTCTCTTTTGCATGCACCCCCTTATCCCTCCCCATCACAACAGAAACATATATTCACTGTAATCTGTCACTCAGAGTAACATACAAATCCATGTTTGTAATAGTTGGTTCCTCCTGCTGTTTGTTTATGTTTGTGTGTGCTTGGGAGAAATCAAGATACTTGTGGTTGGGACAAATTATTATTTATATTTTACAGTACTGTATAACATCTATGGCTCCAAATTTACTCTGAAATGCTGTTCATTATAAGTAATAGTAAATAATGTATGAATGTTGCGCATCTCTGTCAGTGAGTTCTGCTTATGAAGTGTTATAAAGTACTATGCTAGTTGGAAGTGTGCTTGGAGCCATTCAAAATGGTAAATAAACATTTACCACTGCTTAAAAACTGCTGACTGCCAAGTACACAAGTCAATGTCTTTATTCAAAGATACAATACAAATAAAATGTTCATGGTCATAAGTTAAACAACTTTAATGTGAGTGTACAAGCTGTAAATCTTCTAAACATCTACCGACTCCCACCCACCCACACACTAAACGCATCAACACATATCAACCACCTACAGTATAACCAAACAGAAGTCCGAAGTCTGATTAACAAGGGACTCTGATTCAATCTTAATAAGGCAGGAAACTTTCAATCAACCATGCCTTGGGTCAATGAATACTTGTCTTGCATAAATAAGTACACTGAGTGTACAAAACATCAGGGACACCTTCCTAATATTGAGTTGCACCCACTTTTGCCCTCAGAACAGCCTCAATTTGTGGGGGCATGGACTCTATAAGGTGTCAATAGCGTTCCACAGGGATGCTGGCTCATGTTGATTCGAATGCTTCCCACAGTTATTTCAAGTTGGCTGGATGTCCTTTGGGTGGTGGACCATTCTTGATACACACAGGAAACTGTTGAGCGTGAAAAACCCAACAGCGTTGCAGTTGTTCACACACTTAAACTGGTGAGCCTGGCATCTACTACTATACCCTGTTCAAAGGCACTTAAATATTTTGTTTTGCCCATTCAATCTCTGAATGGCACACATATACAATCTCAAATGTCTCTATTGTCTCATCTACACAGAAGTGGATTTAACAGGTGACATCAATAAGGGATCATAGCTTTCATCTAGATTCCCCTGGTCAGTCTATGTCATGGAAAAAGCAGGTGTTCCTAATGTTTTGTGCGCTCAGTGTATTATCAATGCACCTGATCGTTCCATGCGTAAAGGTACTGCACTCAGGCCCCATACGGGGGTGGAGGGGGGTGCGGGGCAGGAGGAGGAAGAGAGACAGAGTGAGAGAGAGAGAGAGAAAGAGAGGGAGGGGGAATAAAACAAAATATACATGGATGTGTGAGGGTAAATAGGAGTAGCAAATCAGGGGGCGAGAGAGAGAGAGAGGGGGGAGACAGAGAGACAATGAGGGCATTTAGGTGATTGAGGGACCTATTTTCCCCGAAGCACCTTCACATGCTAATAAATAACCCGTGACCTGAATCTTCAACAACCCAAAAAAAATCCCAACTGGCTTGGCACTCACAAATTCAGTTCGACAGTTCAGTAGAGGAACTCAGTGGTTGTAATTACCCAAAGTACAGAAGAGCAAAAATATCCTATTTAAAGTGATGTTTTTCTACATAAATTGCGTTTAATTGAGACCTTAGAATATCTGTGTCGACCTAATCAAGTAACATTGTGTAGGAAGAAATGCAGCTGGGAGTTTAATTGGTAAAATCAACGCCTTTCGATATCACACCTCGTACCCTTCAGAGGAGACTGGGGAGGACCACGCTCCTCAGTGAATTTCATTAAAAAAGTTGTAATTTTTAGATAAAACTATATTAAATATGTTCACGTCACCAAATAATTGATTAAAACACGCAGTTTTGTCATGAAGTTCTACAGTAGCCTCAGCAGCACTCTGTAGGGTAGCATCACGGTGAAGCCATAAGACAGCTTGCATTTGTCCTCCTCTGGGTACATTGATTTCAATACAAAAACCAAGAAGGCTCATGGATCTCACCCCCTTCCATAGACATACACAGTAATTATTACAACTTCTGGAAGACATCCTCCAACCTATCAGAGCTCTTGAAGCATGAACTGACATGTTGTCCACCAAATCAAAAGATAATGAAATAATGAGCTACAGCTAGCTAGCACTGCAGTGCATAAAATGTGGTGAGTAGTTGACTCAAAGAGTGCGAAAGACAATATTTAAACAGTTTTGAACAAATGAATATCTTTAAAAATGAAGGAGAAGCAATAGAGAAACCTAGCTATATTTCTTTGTATTTTTTTCCACTTTCACTTTCAATTAGCTAGAGAACGCAGCTAGCTAGTTTAGCCTACTCAAACACCCATTTCAGGAGAGATGCTATGTTAGCTAGCTGGCTATGGCTATCCAACACTGGAATTCTTCCAAGTCAAGGCAAGCATTTGGTTTTATTAATTTATTATCACCGGGAGCCACCAGTGTAACTGGTAAACTGCTTGCTGACTGTACATTGTACGGCATGATTGTAGCGGGTTTACTAATGTGTTAGTTCTAGTAGCTATGTTGACTATGACGTTAGCTAATATGGTGACAACGATGTAGACTGTGTGTAGCAGTTAGCAGTTATGATATGATGGTCACAGACAGCTGATGTGTTGTGCACTGAAGTCCACAAGCAAAGGGAAAAGGTGAGAGGAGGAGAACGTGTAGATGCGAGAAGGAATTATACAACAAACAAAATTATCTTACTGTTTGTATGTGGCTGCTATGAAAGTGAACTGTGTGTGCGCGTGATCAAGTTTGTATTCATTCTGCCGATTCTGTTGAAAAATATTTCTTAAATGGAAAAAAAACGGAATGAAATGGGGATAAACATACCTGAATTTCTCTTTTGCTGTTGGACTTATCACCCTATATCAGCTAGATGCAGGATAGAGGATGTAAGGTGGTATTGAATGGGTCACTGTCTGTCACCTTAATTACTCACATTTTCTCTTGACCTGTGCACCTACGTTGTACATTTTCATTCATAGGCTAGGTTGTAGTAAACACATGATGGGTATAGGGAACATTTTGGTATCATGTTGTAGCATTAACCTATCGATGTTACATTGAGCTGGCTGAATGGAATATGAATGACAGTCATCCAATATGCTGTAATAGAAATAACGCCATGCTCATTAAAACCGACCGCCATTGACTCCTCGATACCAGTACTCCTTGTATATAGCCTTGTTATTGTTATTTTATTGAGTTACTACTCAATTCTTAATTGTTTTGCGAATATTTTCTTACCTTTTATCTGTATTGTTGAGAAAGAGTTCACAAGTAATCATTTCACGGTAAAGTCTACACCTGTTGTATTCGGTGCATGTGACAAATAAAATTTGATTTTATTTGACCATCCTACGCTCTACTAATGTGTCATTTTCATAATGGCATCATTTTCCCCTTCTCTCCCTCATTCTACAAGCTAATGGTGTGTCAGGAAATGGAACCAAATAGAAGCACAGCCATTATGTCTACACTAAACCCCTCCTATCCCAGGACATGATTTGCCCATTTTTTCCTGGAAAATAGACTATATTAATATTTCAATTCCATTACAGACAAGCCTCTCTGACGGGCAGAGGTCTGCAGAGGCGCTGGCAAAGATGATAATGATGGAATAATGACTACTAAATGTTCTCACTAGAGTAGAAAGGGGCTATCATTCATATGCTGCTGTGTATCTGACACATCATCTTCGTTGAACTGCAGGCCTCATCCGCAGGAAGGTTTGCTTACTAAAATAAATGTACTCAGACTTGGATAGGTTAACATGGTATATATACAGTGCCTTTGGAAAGTGTTCAGACCAATTGACTTTTTCCATATTTTGTTATGTTACAGCCTTATTCTAAAATGGATAAAATAACAAATATTCATCAGCAATCTACACACAATACCCCATAATGACAGCGAAAACAGGTTTTTAGACATTTTTGCAAATTTATAAAAAATAAAACAGTAGTATTGAGACCCTTTGCTATGAGACTCGAAATTGAGCTCAGGTGCATCCTATTTCCATTGATCAACCTTGAGACGTTTCTACAACTTGATTGGAGTCCACCTGTGGTAAATTCAATTGATTGGACATGATTTGTAAAGGCACACACCTGTCTATATAAGGTTCCACAGTTGACAGGGCATGTTGGAGCAGAAACCAAGCCATGAGGTCAAAGGAATTGTCCGTAGAGCTACAAGACAGGATTGTGTCGAGGCACAAATCTGGGGATGTGTTCCAAAAACATTCTGCCGCATAAAATGTCCCCAGGAACACAGTGGCCACCATCATTCTTAAATGGAAGAACTTTGGAACGACCAAGACTTTTCCTAGAGCTGGCCACCAGGCCAAACTGAGCAAGGGCCTTGGTCAGGGATGTGACCAAGAACCCAATGGTCACTCTGATGGAGCTCTAGAGTTCCTCTGTGCAGATGGGAGAAACTTCCAGAAGTACAACCATCTCTGTAGCACTCCACTAATAAGGCCTTTATGGTAGAGTGACCAAACGGAAGCCACTCCTCAGTAAAAGGCACATGACGGCCCACTTGGAGTTTGCCAAAAAGGCACCTAAAGACCCTCAGACCTTGAGATACAAGATTCTCTGGTCTGATAAAACCAAGATTAAAGTCTTTGTCTGAATGCCAAGTGTCACGTCTGGAGGAAACCTTGCACCATCCCTATGGTGAAGCACACAGGCAAGACAATGTAGGAGTGGTTTTGGGTCTCTGAATGACCTTGAGTGGCCCAGCCAGAGCCCGGACTTGAACCCGATTGAACATCTCTGGAGAGATCTGAAAATAGAAGTGCAGCAATGCTTCCCATCCAACCTGACAGAGCTTGAGAGGATCTGCAGAGAAGAATTTGATAAACTCCCCAAATACAGGTGTGCCAAGCTTGTATACCCAAGAAGACTCAATGGTGTAATCGCTGCCAAAGCTGCATCAAGAAAGTACTTAGTAAAGGGTCTGAAATCTTACGTAATGTGATATTTCCGTTTTTTTCTTTCTTATAAATTAGCAAAAAATTCTAAAAACCTGTTTTTGCTTTGTCATTACGGGGTATTGTGTGTAGATTGATGAGGATACCATTATGCTGACGAAATTATTGCCACAATGCTGTCATGCATCACATTCTATTGACATTAAAATGAGCCCAAATCGGGGGTTTATCAAGCGAAATATCTTATGTTCCTTAAACTCTTAATTGAAAACATTAAAAAGACATATGTCTGAAGGATTGAAGGCTGTTTAACAACAAACATTGTTTTGATTCAGATGTTTCCCTGCAGATGCTACTGCCACATCAAAGCACTTCTGTATGCACAGATTGGGATGTGGCAAATTATTATACATCATTGCAGTCACAGGGGACATTATATACAATTTCTGCCGAGCAATCCGTTGCAAATTATGAGATTATCTTCAATGTGTACAGTTGTAATTGGAGCATAGCAGAATGTAGCTAATGAACCTCACCAATGCTGGGGTCGAGAGTATATAAATTGGGGCTGTTGGAAGAATTTCAAACGGCAAATGAGATGATCTCATTTAGTGTCTCTCTCTCTGTAAACACACTAAAGTTTAATCAAAGGGGAAACCTTTGCAAAAATAACCAGCGACTGCATTAATGTTGACACCATGTACTCAGTATGTTGCACTTGCACAGTAGCTGTAAATAAAGTTTAATAGTTTAATAAAGGTTAAATATGATATATATTTTTGGAAATACAGTAGCTGTAAAACATGTTGAATGTAGATAGAGACAATAATATTGGTATATGTTGTGACATAATAATAATAATAAATTGATATTTCATAATCCCATTGATTTTCCTCAGTATACTTCCTCAGTATACAGTATACAGTATACTCACTCCTTTTGACCATGGTTAATCTGTGAAATATGATTGTTTCTGGTTATGGAAATTAGGCTAGTGGCAATGCCCAAACATTTTTGAGATACCCCTACCCAAGGTACAGTACCAGTCAAACATTTGGACACCTACTCAATCAAGGGGTTTTCTTTATTGTCAGTGTGGGAGTGTGGGTGCAGTGTGGGTGCAATAATTGAATAACATGGATTTCTAAATGTATTTTGCGACGCTCGCGCACGCGACATGTCCGGTCTGGTCAGCATGTTAGGATATCTTAATGCATCTTGGAAATATAGACCCTTAACCTGGGGTGGCAGGGTAGCCTAGTGGTTAGAGCGTTGGACTAGAAACCGAAAGGTTGCAAGTTCAAATCCCCGAGCTGACAAAGGTACAAATCTGTTGTTTTGCCCCTGAACAGGCAGTTAACCCACTGTTCCTAGGCCATCATTGAAAATAAGAATTTGTTCTTAACTGGCATGCCTAGTAAAATAAAAAAGACACAGAGAAACAATATGAGGAAATGTTAACAATGAATATTTTTTAATGAATGTAAGATTAACTTTTTGGTAGCTGACTAAAACACAACTTTCCAAGTCAAATGTATTCTCATTCTGTGCTGTATGGCCCTGCCTGACAAGATACATACAGTTACACATGCTTTTTCATGTCGTGGCTATTTTAATCTGCTCTAAGGAAAACAAGTGGGCTCAGACATCAGAATTAGATTGTTTGGGTTCCAAGATTCTTTGAAGGATTGTGTTACTTTAGCCCCTACTATTGAAGTTAAGTCAGGTAGGTGTGACTATAGTAGGCTCAGATTGATGCTCAATGTCAAATTCTAATCTTTCTACCATTACATCTAAGACAATATGTGACCCGTTTCAATATATATATATATTTTTTTTAATTAAAATGTGTTTTTGGCAGAAATGCCTTCTGGAACATGTCAACGTTCATGTCCTTTAATAACAAACTTGTATGCCATCTGTAAATACAAACAAAATGGTTAAATTACGAGCCTAGTTGGTTTAGCCATGGAAAAATACAGGAAACTTCCCGCTAGCCATGGTTGGTTGAGATAATGGATGGGCTGAACATGCCAAGAGATGAGTTAAGATTGGTCTGCCATACAGCATGATTCTATCTATAACATGAGCTGCTCAGTTTGTGTGGACAATCTGCTTTTTTTAAGAACTGAAAAAGTGTTGCTAATGCTATCAACATTGCTGCAATGAAGTTAATAGCGCTATCGACGAAGATCAATGGGAAAAAGTTGTGATGGACTCCTTTCAGGAGGATGATTGTGCCATGCTGAGTCTCTCTGACTCTGAAAATGAATCAGAAGATGAGGAAATCCCTGATTAGGTAAAACATATTTTTATTGAACCAGACATTGTAGTCTACTGATGGCAGTGATGGGGGGAGAAAAGGTGATCAACAGTGTTGTTGTCATTGAAGAAGTTGACCGAGTTTTGAAAACAGTGAAATGCCTAGTCGAAGCAGAGAGATGATTGCCAAATGTGGAGAGTCGAAAAGAGAACACAGAAGGCTGTTGTATAAAACACATGTCTCCGGATTACATTTTCAAACTAAGGGCAACCATGGCATCCATGACAGAGAGCGAGAGTGTTCATCCATGTATACGGGTAAGAGTCTAGCTACATTTTCAGATATAATACATTTCTAATTTTGTCAGAAAGTAATTTTCATTGCAAGTTAAAGCATACTTTTAGCTAGCTAGCTAGCTAGTGTGTGATCTGTATAGTAATATTAGTTGTATCTCAAGAAAGCCATTTGCAGTGCTAGTTATAGCCTAATGTTAGCTAGCTAGCTAACATTGAACTTAGTTGGTTAGCTTTAGCTACCTGCAGATTCATGCATGGTGCATGGTAGTATTAGTTGGGATTTTGGTTCATTGATACATGGCTAAACAAAAGACTCCACTATGCAAGTAACCATTTCACAGCACAGTTTACACATTCTGTATCCTGTGCAGGTGACAAATAAACATAGATTTTATTTGATATAGAGTGTTTACCAGAGATGGTAATATGAAGAACAACATGACCTGCACCAAAGTCAAATTAGGACATAACATTAGGCCAACGAGACGGTGTCCAAGTTCTAAAATTCTCCAGTAGAATGCCCTGCTTTTATTTTGTCACATTCACAACCGTAAGCTATTTTCTGTAATTAGCTCGCCATTAACTTGTTAATAATGATATTGTTGTAAGTTGATTTTCCTGTAATAATGAATACAAATTAGCTAAAGTTAAGACCTTGTCAGCGATATGATATGGTCAGTATTTGAACTGGCTAGTCAGCTAACAAGCTAGAAACAAACCAAATCATTGATCAGAAAGTTGCTTTTAGTGGCCTGGTTTTAAATGGATGGGTTTATTGGTGTTAAAATACACCAGTTATGATATTTTGGACCACCAGGCTGCTGATGTCATGCAGCCAGTTGTTTTTGTGTTTATACTTCTCATAACGATAACGACAAGTTTGATGTCGGACGACAATAGAATGTTCAGGATGTCACTGCGACAACTGTATACAGAAATGTCGATAGAACTGGTATAAACCAGCCTTTAATCTTAAAATCTCTGGTTGTTTAGCACATTACCATACTCACTCTGTTTAGCACATGGCCTCACGTGAATCCTTAAAGAGATGGGTGGGGCCAAGGCTTAAGAGGGTGTGAATGATGCTGAATGGGTGTAGACAAAGGAGAGTTCTGTAGTAGGTGTACCAAAATATTCAAGGAACAATTTCTCAAAAGTGGGGTTACAAATGTATCAATTTTCAAAGCAGAATTACATTATTCCTCAACTGTAGTGTTGATATACCATTTTCTAGCTCTGATTATCTACTTCTTTCAAATGTAAAAAACAAAATTTTGCTACATAAGACTGAATCGAGTCGGTCAGTCCCATATGGCCACAGTGCTGCTAAATGGCACAAGCATGTAATGAAAGTTTATTCAGGCTCTGGATGCTCACTGATTAGTGAGGAAACTTACCATGCATTGTGGCCTGGTGAGTCACCAGATCTCTTGCAAGACAATGGGGTGTTAAGGCAATGGTCAAAGACCCAGTTAGAGGTGCAGGGTAGGATTTTTGTGGTCATGAGCTATCGAGGAGACCACAGCATTCATGGCACAGGAGCCAGTTTATCGGGCTGAGATTGATATGAGCCTTTAGCCATTGAGGTCACAGGGGTTTATCACATTCAAAACTCCCCGGATTCGATTATCAAGGAGCATGAAGAAGCTTTCCAGGGGCTTGGGCTTTGCAGGGATCCTGTAAAGCCAGTAAAGTACTGTGAGTGGGCTATGCCCATTGTGCCTGTGACCAAGAAGGATGACAGCCTTAGGATATCTGGTGGACTTAGCGACACAGTGAACACTGCAGTGTTCCCTGATGTTTTACAAAGCTGGACATAAGACAAGCACACCGGCAGCTAGCTTTAGATGAAGATGTAGGGGAGCTTTTGACTATCAACACTGCTTTTCAGGGCAACAAGGCTTTAGTTTGGAGAGTCCACAGCGGTGGCCATTTTTCAGCACTACATGGACACCTTGCTAGCAGGCATTACAGGGATCCAGCCGTATTTGGATGACATACTGAATACAGGCTGGACCCCAGAAGAGCATAAGTATAGGCTGAGGCGCTTTGTGGAAGCAGGGCTACAACTGCAGAAGGAGAAGTTCATTTTTGCTGCACCCAGTGTTGAGTTCCTGTGGTTCCACATTGACACGGATGGAACAAGTCTGAGCTAGAGTCATTTCTGGGGCTTCTCAACTTTTACAACTGCTTCCTGCCTGACAGTGTTGGAGCCTACTTGACCAAGCAGCTCCCTGGAATTGGACTGACCCTCATGTGGAAGCCTATAAAGAGGCACAGAGCAGCTAGATGGGCTGTTAGTCCACTATGATGATTAAAAAAAAACTGTTACTGGTCCATATGGGCTCTGTGCCTTGTTGAGTCATGTGGAATCTGATGCTCGAGAGGCACCGTGTGCTGTGCATCTAGGACCCTAACTGCACAGCTGGATAAAGAATCCCTGGTTGTTCGCTTGATGTCCTCTGCTGTCGTGATAAGCACCCTCCGTCTACTATTTGCCACTCATGGGTTGTGTGACGTCCTGTTGTCAGACAATGGAGCTGCCTTCACTTCTGCTGAGTTTAGACACATCACCACAGCCACATATAATCCACCCTCCAATGGGCAAGCTGAACGCATGATTCAGACAACCAAGGAGGCTCTGTCTAGGATCTCGGTGGGTGACTTGCAGACACAAATATCAAGGTTCCTGCTGTCTCAGCATGTTACACCCACAGCCTCTACTGGGAAGAGTCCAGCCGGGCTGTAGACCACAATAGACCACCTTAGACCGGCTGCACCAAGACTTTGCAAGTGAAATGCGTCTACAACACTCATGCCTTTAAAGACTGAGTTGGTGTAATTTTGGCTTTAAATGAGGAGGACATTTTGGCATTTTGGCTTTACTCTGGAGGACCTAAGCGGGTCCATGCAGTCGTGGAAGAAGCCACTGGAACTGTCTCTTACAGGACTCGGACGCCTGGCAGTCAAGAACACCGCAGCCATGTGGATCAGATGCAGGGCTGCAAAGCATAAGCCCCCTTTGCTGCCACCTCCTCCTTCGCTGGCTTGGATGACCTGGACTCCACGCTTTGATGTGGAAGCAGAGTGCCAACTCCAGAGCCATGTTCCCCAATGTTATGGGGAACCCACTATGTGACTGAGGGTAAGGAGCGTTGTGTACTGAGTATAGTGGTGTGCGCCCCATGGGTGGGGAAGTTCACCTGCTGACATGGTGTTCATGTTTATTGGCTGCACCATGGAGTAAATAGCCTAAACGTACCTTTCTGACTCCTCATTATTGGATTGTACTTTCACCATGTCATGGACATAATAGAAGCTCTCATTTTAGTTACAACTGTTTGGTGAAATGATTATACCCCAGTCTGGCCAGTCAGATGAGAGCTAACGTTGGCTATGAAAGCACACCACCTGTGTCATAAAGGTCCAGCATTTTTGTCAGAGGCCACATCACAGAGAGGCCACATCACAGGTTACAAAAGCACTGCCAATGACAGTCATTTTGTTTGCTCCAAAGAAAATCTGTGTTTGCATGTGGAAATTGTATAATGCACCTTTAACAGACAAAATCACCTTCTGGTGTCACATCCTGATCTGTTTCATCTGTCTGTGTGCTTGTCTCCACCCCTGTCAGGTGTCTACCATATTCCCCCATTACCTCCTGTGCATTTATACCTGCGTATTCTGTGTCTGTTGCCAGTTCGTCTTGTCCCGTCAAGTCCTACCAGTGTATTCCCGTGTTTCCTGTGCTCTTACTTTTTGCTTTATTTTTCTTTTATATAGTTCGGACCTTTCTGCCTGTCCTGATCCTGCCTGCTGTCCTGTGCCTGCCTGACTCGGCTTTGGATTACGACTCTTTTCCTGCCTTAACTTACCTGTTGCCTTCCCCTTGAACTATAATAAACTCTGAGACTCGTACTACCCGCCTCCTGTGTCTGCATCTGGGTCTTAGCCTGAGCTGTGATATTCTGGTGTAAAAAACATGTACATTGAAGGAAATTCACGAGCACCATGTCTCCGTCCCCCATGCTCTACCAAGGTTTTCCATTACACAGCTTTGACCTACTACAGTAGATACTGTATGTTGGTCTATTGTACTTCAAACAATGTGTAGGCAGGTTGCCTAGGATTCAAACCTTCTCAAACAGCCTAATTCATACTCTTCAGAAGGGTAATGGATTTTACAGAGTCCTGCTTTAAAATAATGTATGTATACATTGAGTATACAAAACATTAAGGACACCTGCTCTTTTTATGACATAGACTGACCAGGTGAATCCAGGAGAAAGCTATGATCCCTTATTGATGTCACTTGTTAAATGAACTTCAATCAGTGTAGATGAAAGGGAGGAAACAGGTTAAAGAAGGATTTTTAAGCCCTGAGACATGGATTGTGTATGTGTGCCATTCAGAGCGTGAATGGGTAAGACAAAATATTTCAGTGCCTTTGAACGGGGTATGGTAGTAGGTGCAAGAACTGTAACACTACTCGGTTGTTCAAGTTCAACAGTTTCCTGCGTGTATCAAGAACGGTCCACCACCCAAAGGACATCCAGCCAACTTGATACAACTGTGGGAAGCATTAGAGCCAACATGGGCCAGCATCCCTGTGGAATGCTTTCAACGCCTTGTAGAGTCCATGCCCCAACGAATTGAGGTTATTCTGAGGGCAAAGGGGGGTGGGGGGCTGCCATAGTACCATTTGATGGAGGTTAAATCACGTGTAAATATTTTTTTTCATGCCTATAAAGACTGGGTTGGTGTAATTTTATTCTGAATCCAATACGGCCAACATGATTACACTCAATCATGTTCACATTGTTGCCCTTGTTTATTTTGTATTATGTTATTCTGTCTTTAAAAAAGGGTTTCATAAGGCTCTTGGTATGTATAGGACTATGAGTGTCACTGCCATGCCTTTGCTGTGTTTGAATAGCTGAAGCCAAACAGCTTTTTAACGTGTGTTCATGTTTAAATCTCATTCACACACTTACAGCATATCAACAATGGGCAATTCTGCTAAATATAACAAGCCTTTCTCAACAAAAGCACATAGTAGAGTAACGAAGTCACAGGAAAGCAACCTTTACTACAACAGTATGTACTGTGTAGCGCAAACATTTTTCATATTTTCCCCACTGAAACTAAGTGTGCAAGGTTGATTCAAAGTCTTTGAGGTGACCAGGACATACAGGGTGAGGACAAGGTGAGGACAAAGTAGCCAGTGGTTGTTGTATGGGTAACCTGCAGTGGCATGTATGACAGGCTGGGTATTGGCGCTGTGTGGTGATCAATTTCCAATTCTACAACAGTACACGCACACACATCCGGATTACAAAATAACACTCCACACTTCAAACGTTCTATCCAGGACGGCACAGCAACAGCAGGGGCTCACCCTGCTCTAAATGGACAGAATCCAGACCATTTATATGGAATCCAGAGAACATTCTTGTTAACACCAAAACCCTTGCTTTTTGGGAGAAATCATAAAATAAAGAAGGAGATAAGAAGTGTACTGATGAATGTTATGATCATTGAGTCATGTAGAAATGTTAAATGATATTAAGTATTTTCCCCGTATCCCACCCTTTCTCCCATTTTCGCACTGAAAGGACAATTGGGAATATGACAAGAGATTGAGTGAAAAGACACCATACTCTCCTTTCCCCTCTTTCTTCCCCTTGCTAACGACTTCATCACTGCATATCATTTTGCCATAATCTGTCAATGATTAATTCATCCTTTACTGTAGTATTACCTTGTTTTTATGATAAATATTCTTTGTTTTATAAAATAATATCACTGTCTCTGAGATGTTTCATCCCACGTCAATAAAATTATTGTGATACGTACAGTTAATCGCTACTCGCTAAGAACATTACCTATTGACTTAAATGATTGGTGGTGCCCCATTTACTGTAGAAAATACATAAATCCATATCTTATATTCCATAATTAATTACCCAATTCATTAGACATTATCATGTTAGGCCACTCCTGTACACATGCTTAATTGACCTGTGGGTGGACTTTTTGGTAACACATTACCTTAAGTGTACATTAATTAATATGTAACTAAATAGTAATACACGTATTCATAAAATAAATGTAATTACTATGTAAACAATAAGTCATTACACTGTAATAAAGGTTTAGCAGTATAGGTTATTACACAAGTGGAACAAGAACATATCATTTTGTCGGAGGTTATTCCACGTGTAATTACTCATGATTTATGCACCTATATTTATAGATGTCTTGTTCCAAATGTAACTAACCTGTTCTGTAATACCTTTTGCAGTCTCCTGTGTCGCACCATGTTAGCAATGCATCCTAATATGTAACCTTGTTACATGTAACTACATAAGTCACTACCACAAAACTAAACTAGGACTCTGTCAGCTGTTGTAACAATGCACACCCTATCATTAACTACAGCTTCAGTTATCTTATTTCCATATTATTTGGCTTAAAGGATGAACTGAATTAAATGTAAGAGCAATGTATTTACAATGGATATGCATGTAACTATAATGTACCTACACAGGAGCAAGCAACTTAAACTAAAGTGTTATAACCTTTGTAAATAATATGTACCTGCCTTTGAAAAGGGATTTCGGGTTTATTTCCCGGGCTTCAAAGGTGTAATATAAGTGAAATGTTCAAAATAATATAATGTTTAAGGTTAATGTAGGTACTCATGAGCAAGCAGCTTCAAGTAAAATGAAACACGGTAGGGTAAACCTCTTTATTATAATCATTGGGAAAATACACGTCAATTAAGAATAAATGTTGTTACAGCACCTAAAAGTGTAGTTACAATTTACTTTCAATGCAATTACATATTTCACAGGATATCTAAATGTAACTTATTACAATGTTATAAAGAAAAGTATCGTAACCACAATGTTTCTGCTCAGGAACAAGCAACTTAATGTAAAGTGAAGCACATTGTGAATTACTGATGTAATCACTATGTAGTTACTATGTTACAACTATGGCAGATACCCAGTACAGTACTTGGGAATTCTATAGTTAGGGGTTGGCATGTAAATGTCTTTTGCAGTGTTTCCACTATATGCATTCAGGAACGGCGCTCCGCCATTCTAAAATCATTCGCTCCTTTTGGATTATAGAATTTGATTTAATTTTGTGACTATCTTTGTGGAACATGTACAGACGGCTCTCTTCACTGCACATCTGGAGCAAGTGTCAACCACACAATATTTTGTTTATTTTTGTTTTCGAATTTACAGCCAGAACATGCTGTATCCTTAACATTTCAACCTAAATGTGTGCAAAATCAAGTTTATAGGGGATATGGAGCAGTTCCTTGCACCATATCTTAGAAAACAGACTAATGTAACAGCCGTTTCACATCCGTTACACTAACATCTTTATGATTGTTTGACAGCAGGGACACACTATCTTACTCTTACATTATCTCTACCCAGTGTGTGTATGTGTGAGGGCACGTGTGTGTGTGAATGAGTGTGCATAATCAGTGTTTATTTGAACTTATAAGTAATAGGGAGCAGTTCATTACGCCTCTTCTATTTTATAGCATAGCTCACCTCTGCTGTTGCATTTTTGGTGATCCTTCTTGCTTATTGGTTGAGCGTCTCTTTAGAGCTCTCAAACACTGCCTGTGAATGAAGGAACTCCGGCACTACAAACATGATCTCTACCAGAGGGGCACTCATCACCATAGTGTTGCGATCCACTCCCACGCTGTGGAAAGCAGCGGACATGCTTCCCTTCTTTTTGTAGGTGTGGCTGCTAACATGTAAAACATAAAGCAATTTATTAATGTGCTTGCTGAAATCAGAACACAATAGCATTTATTCTAAACCAAAAAACTATATCCAAACTTCTTACATTTAGGAATGATGGAGGCCACTGTGTTCTTGGGGACCTTCAATGCTGCAGAATGTTTTGGTACCCTTCCCCAGATCTGTGCTTCGATACAATCCTGTCTCAGAGCTCTACGGACAATTCCTTCGACCTCATGGCTTGGTTTTTGCTCTGACATGCACTGTCAACTGTGGGACCTTATAAAGACAGCCGTGTGCCTTCCAAATTTTCCAAACATATATCATGGTGTACAAGACACACATCTGATTCACGCCTGTCTGAGTAAACTAATCCACTGTGGAGGCCATGGGGATGGCGCAGTCCATCACTCAAAGACATGCTACTTTTATTGTATACAGTTAAACTACATAAGAACAATGGTGCAACACTAATAAAAAATACATTATTTTATAACAAATGTGCTATAACAAATGCATTGGCTAGTTGTCGCTGTCCACGGTTCTTAAGCACATTAGTTCGCTGTTGAATTGGTACATTTTCCTAGACCATGTTGCTATGTGCTTAATAGCAAAGTTAACCAGCATATTGGTGTTGAGAATAATGCCGCGGAGGCAGCACCATAGTTAGGAGACGAGAAAACAGCCCTTGCCTTATTGTCTACGAAAAGTGACGAGAGAGGAAACCCCAACTTAATTAGGTCTATAATCAATAGCCTAACAGTTAAATGTGCCTGGCTTTATAAATCCACCAAATATAAAGTATATACAGAAATAAGACAGATCCTGCTTCTGTTGCCTGTTTGAGTGTCTATTTAATAGCATACTGATTCTGTGAGCACCATGCCTTATGCAACGAGATGTCAAGTAAACAATTTTTAAAATGCATCTGTTTTTAATCTTTGCTTTGCTGTAATAAAGGCTTTAAACTTCCCTGGTATTATTTACAATATATTTAGTGTTGTTTACACTTTTCCAAATTGTTTGAAAAATAATATTTATAATAATAATAATAATAATAACGCTCCTTTTTCTTGATCTCCTTCTAATTGTTATTTTTACTATTACAATCATCATTATAATAAAAAGTAATGTCATCATCATTAGTAGGCTAAGTATAGCAGCCTTATGAACCCACCAGCTGTATGCCTAAGAGCGCATCCTCTATCGTCTTAATACCGTAACTTACTTAGGTGTATACTTCAATACTCATATACTGTAGGCTACTGTATCAGTCAATCATTCATTTGTTTATGTCATCACAATGCATACGAGTCATTCATGATTTGAAACGCAATAAAGCAAGCCTTGAATAATTAAACAATAAATAAACTGTTCCATTTCGGAAATTGCATTCACGAATGAATGCGACTGTTTAGTCTTTGCTGTAATAAAGGCATAACAACAACAACAAAAAAAAACCTTACAACAGACTGCTACGCATATTTATTTATATTGTGTTTTTTTACATTGTTCCAATTGGTCGGAATTGCTTTATTGTAATCTAACAGCACCTGTTTGGCACACATAAAATGCACACAGCACTTTCTCCTTTATTCTTCTTGATCTCCAATATATTCCACAACTAGTCAAATATATTCCACACATCTGACTTTCCATTTACCTCATGAGCATCCAGTAGCCTAAACATTCCCCCCTTTCGAGTAGTTGCTGCAGCAGAGAGACAACGTGTGCTAGTCACAGTCACTTGCTGTCTTTTTCTTTTAAACATAGTGTAGCAATTCTGAGCCCGGCACAATCAAATCAATTGCTGGTCGGATTCCCTCTAGTCAATTGTGCGTCTTAATTATTTAATCAAACAGAGTGCTTAAAGCATCAGACAAGCTCAGTGAATATAGATGATTTTATTCAAATGCATAGGATGTGTCTATATATGGAAAAAAACAAGTTTTAAAATTCCGACCAGTCAATTAGTCGAAAGAACAGAAGACTCTTAGTCGACCAAGATTTTTTTTGTCGGGGAAAACTCTATTACAAATAGTATCAAAGTGTGAGTTAAGCAGCCCTTAAGGTAATCAGGAGCTGTTCTAATTTGAAATTACAAGAGATAGCAGACGTATTAACAATGGTCAGTTTGGAATGTTTAGGAAATTGAATAGGAGTCTATGTGAGCTGTTGGGGTATTAAAAAGTCTATCATAAAAGTAGTAGTATCAAGAAAAAAATTCATAGCTGGAAATGTAACGCTCGACAGAATAGAGTTTAAGTGGTGATAATAGTTTTTACATTTTATTAAGTTGATAGGGAGCAGGAGCAGGCAGAAGAGGAATAATAATATTAAATATGCAGAATAACAAGAGAGTTATTGCGTTCTGCAAGCACACTTATTATAATACCTCAATGAAATTAGCTAATTTCCTTTATGCATGAATGCAGCCAAGCCAATCTGGCAGTAGTCTACACAGGCAGCACATTTCTGCCAAAATTGGATCATGAATAAATTTGTTTGTGTACCTGGACCCGCCCGTTTTGTGATAAGATATGACACATTCATGACTAGCTGTGTTCATGTAGCACACACAGAGTGATATTTGCCTAATCTGGCGTGAACAAAACCAATACACTTAGGAAGACCTCTTAAACCTCGTCTGAGGAAACAGGGTCAGAGGAATGATTTAACAGCTAGTAAGGTTTAGAGACACAGCTCTAGAGTCAAACTTGTAGCCTGTTGCCCAACAGTTAAAATAAAAATAAAGAGAACATTCAGGCTAATGTCAGCCAACAGATGATTGGTGAAAGACATGATCAGCGACAGTCTTTAATATAAGCTTCCTTATCTTCTTTAATGACAAATTGCGTTGGCTTGACAGCAATTATGTTGACAAAATCCCAGACAGATATGGAAACAGACTTCTGACGTTATCTTACCATACAACTGGTAAACAGTTTTGCGGAGGAAGTCCCTCTCCTCTTCCAAAGCCTCCATCTTGATCTTCCTCTTCAGCATCTACATTTTCAAATTTTCAGTTTTATGGTCAGAGGGGCTTGATACAGACACTATAATTCAAACAAAGGGCATTCGTTGCAACGTTATAAGATATTCTACAGAACAATTGTTTAACAATGTCATTAGACAATGCAAACACACTGAACAACAGATGAGGCAGGGCTTGGTTGTCATAGGGAGGGAGTCTGACCCCATTGTCCGAAGTGAGAAATAAATAAAACATCCTGGCTAATGTCAGCGAAGAGATGATTGGTTAAAGCAGGGATTCCCAACCACTAGACAGTGGACCGGCCTGCCTTTTAGATAGTTTATAGCCAGGCTGATGCACAGATCTGTGATACACAAAAACAGGTCGGATAACCATTAGTTCCTCCACAATATTTAAAGCACAAACAATCAAGATGGATTTAGGGCCGATCTAATAACACATGCAAAACATGGGTGTTCATTGACCCGTAATCAGTACTGTCTAAACGCAACAGCCCACTTTTTTATATTTTCAATGAATGGCCCTTCATGCTTATTACCTGTGTCATAGGTTAAATATGAATGGTCTGGCACAGGCTAAACCCACTTCAAATATACAGGGTAAAACCCTTGTTCTTGGTGTGAAAGTGGTATAGGTATTTGCATGGGGCGAGGAATTCATTCTTGTCGCACTTCTGAACTGAAATATGAACTGAAGCGTACTTAGAAAAGTTCTACCCACTAGCTCGCACTTTGCAGTGTCAATATTACAGACTAGTCACATAAACAATATCAAAGAGCCAACAGAGTCTGGTGCTTTTGGTCAGATCAGATATTTAACTTTCTACAACAAATAATTGTATTGTTGTTTCTACTGAAAGCAAACATTTTGATGAATTAAGCCATACTTACCATCTGTGGGAGCTATATCATCATCTCCAGCAACCACAGTTGGTTCCTGTACCGCTAGCTTAGGGATCTCAACATCCACCACTTCGGTTATGGCACCATCCTCTGCTGATGAGGTCATCTTCTTTCATTGTTTGTAAGTCCTTTTACATGACATTCTATAGATGAACAAAGAACACATTTCCAGTATAAACCAAAGTACTGTTAAAAAATGTGTCATGCAATCTAATTGGAATCGATTATAAATGTGTGGGCCATACAAACATGGTTTTCTGAATCACTAAGGGTCTAGTGAGCTCTCGTCAAAAAAGGTACTAAAATGTACTTTTATGTAATTGCAGGTATTCATTCTAGCTATGGTTATTACAGGTGCAATACTGCATAATACTTCTAAGGCCAATTATATTAATATATCAGGTATTACTGTAGGAACCCATGCGTAATTACATATATATTATCACACTATCTCCATTGTATATATTTTTTGTAGTATTAGGTTATTACTTATGTGGAAATTGGTATATCACTTCTTATGTAACTACAATGTTGGTAACAACTTCTAATGAGCTGGCTAGAGTTATGGCATACAACTAGCGAGCATAATAAAGCAGCCAGCTTGTCTAGCTAACTACCAGCAAATAGTTTGGCTAAGCTAACCTTAGCTAGCACCACACTGACAATAGAGTAGCTAGTAACATTAACCTTAGTTTGCTTATTAACTGAGGTTGCTAGCTATCTAGCTAACTAGAATGCTATATTGGCTTTACATTTGCTTATGAAGGACATCTGAATTAGAATTGCACTATTTGAGTCGGCTTCTATTCGGCTACACATGGCCAACCTATAGCCAGGCTCCACATGACAAATGGCTACTTGGCCATTTGGCTAGCTAGCTACCTAGTTAGCTAGTCATCAAAAAGTTAGCTGACAGTTAGAAAACTGGCTTATCCTGCCAAGACAACAATTAACATATATTTTGCATCCGTTACATTGTTAGCTAGATAATAAACCAAGTGAAGATAATATAATTGGCAAAATACAACCAGCAAGCTACTGTTTGTGCAAACCAGCAACAGTTCAGCTGTGTCACTTAGTCCTTAACTAACGTTAGCTAGCTATGTTAAAAACGACAGGATGGGAGCGAGAAAAAGATGGTCCCACAAAAAGCACCTCATTTGCACTGATATGTCACATGAAATCCACCGATTAACAAGACAAATTCAATAGTACATTTTAACTACATTAATATATGACTACTTATTTACCTTGGTTCTCCTTGGCCAACGTTGACTGTCACTGCGTTTTGTCCTCGATTTCGCTCAACGTGATTTTTTGGCGTAAAGTTCCAACAATATCCTGCACATCGGTATTTCACGGATACAAAGCAGATAATGATCCGGAATGCATGCAAAGATGGATACACATAGTAAATTAGCATTACAACGGGTATTGATTGGCCTAAAGCACTTTGGAAATGTTTGAAATTATGATTACTGTAAAAAAAAAAATGAAAATGTAAATTTACTGTACAGACAGTGCATTTCACTTTCATCTTGAGCTGGTATGTAAAACCTAGTTAGCTAGTCTCATGGGTTCTAGGTGTGTACGCTGCTGGGCCGAGCTAACCGGGCTGACAATGACCTACAGTATATATATCATTTTTTCAGTCCAGATTTCCAGTCTCTACAAGGGATCGCTCTCCTCTGTATCCAAGTTGCATTCCCATTCTGGACACTCAGGACTGCCAGCCCGTTTAGAGCAAGTGAAGAGCTTAGGAAACGCACACCATTCTGGTCTACCTTTGGCCTGCAGCCTACCACTCAAGATGTTTCATCTATATCTGGAAAGCTGTTGTTCTCCTAATTCCAACAATGTTGATGCATTCCTACTGTTACTGAAAAAGTCCATTGATAATCATAGAACACAATTGAATGTAATAAAATTACTTAGTCTATGTTCCATTTCAATTATCACGTCGTGTCAGTCTCTAAAACGTGCACCTGTGTCTGGGTTAAATGTGGGTGTTTCCTTGCAGGATTTGTCGAAACAAGAGGCATCATCAGACTCCCTCTGCTCCATCAGGAAGGATTTCATCTTTAGCCATTCTCGGGTTCCACTTACAATTGGGTAACATTTCTTCATCGGTAGGTTTAATGAATGACACACTAAGAAAGTTTGGGATAATTACATTTTTAGGGGCTGCATTACCCAAAAGAGTTTCAAAAAACGCAGTCTAAGGCACTGCATCTCAGTGCAAGAGGTGTCACTACAGTACCAGGTTTGAATCCAGGCTGCATCACATCTGGCTGTGATTGGGAGTGCCATAAGGCGGCGCACAATTGGCCCAGCGTCATCTGGGTTTGGCCGGGGTAGGCCGTCATTGTAAATAAGAATTTGTTCTTAACGGACTTGCCTACTTAAATAAAGGTTCAATGTAAAAACATATATATAGAGGATGGCATTGCACGGAGCTCAAGGACCCTGACAAGAATGACGAAAAGCCTGAGAAAGGTGAGAAGTGCATTGTCATTGTTACAGTTGTCGATCGGATATTTCATGCATTATTTACTGGATAGCATAAAGGGGCACTCCAAGATTTTCAACATTTAGCTTCCTTTGCCAACCATTCCGACCAGTGTTTCCCACAGAACTATAGTGGTGGCAGGCCGAGATGGGCAGCATGGTGCGACTGGAGAGGCTTGGACCACTGCTGCTGCCTTCATTTATTATTCTTGTGAGCCTACACTATTCAGGCAAATGGAGTAAAAGCTGTTTCAAATGTGTTTTGAGTACTGTTTTTAAAGCTGCAACTAACTATTCTGATAATCAATCTGTCAATTATTACTTTGATTACTCAATCTGTTTTAATTTGGAGCAGCGGCATAGCCTAGTGATTAGAGTGTTGGACTTGTAACTGAAAGGTTGCAAGTTTGAATCCCACGCTAATAAGTTACAAATCTATCATTCTGCCCCTGAACAAGGGGCAGAACCCACTGTTCCTAGGCTGTCATTGAAAATAAGAATTTGTTCTTAACTGACTTTCCTAGTTAAATAAAGGTATAACTGCTGACTGGATATAGGCTGAATGTTTGATCAAATATAAAAATGTTTCCATTGCATTACAGTGCAAATGCAACAACAGACAAACTCAGTTATTTTCTGACAACTTCCATTAAAGTGCATTTCCACATAAGACAGGAGCAGTGTCAGCTCAAGACAATTTGGGACCCAAAGTAAGATTTGATTTCGGTGCCCCTCCTACAGAAGTTGAGGGTCATACATCCCTGGGACACTCAAGTATTCTCATGTCACTAACATTTGTCTTACCTCTGTCTTACATTTGTCTTATTGAAGGTCTGCAACAAAGCCCTGAGGTGGTTCAAGGGGAGGAAGCGTTTCTAAATTGGGTCAAGTTCTCTACGGAGATTGGTGATAGATGAATCCAAGTCCTCGCACAAGAAAAAAGTATAGCATTATGATGTAGTAACATTCATCATCTGGGCTTGGGAACTGAGATATCATTTGTTGACATATTTCACTCAGTTGCCATTTTAAAGTACTCCCCAGTAAATATACTGATATGGATGAAACAAATAGAGGGCTTGCCCATTTCATATACTTAATTATTTGGACATATCATGGTCATTCAACATTACAGTATACAACTTTACCCATCAGACCTTGTGTCATAAATTAAATTATGCTAGTTCTTATGGATTATATATATTTTTACTTGTACCCTTTTTTTTCTCCCCAATTGGTAGTTACAGTCTTGTCTCATCACTGCAACTCCCGTACAGACTCAGGAGAGATGAAGGTCAAGAGCCATGCGTCCTTGGAAACACGACCCAACCAAGCCACACTGCTTCTTTCACACAATGCCCACTTGACCCAGAAGCCAGCCATACCAATGTGTCAGAGGAAACACCTGGCGACCATGTCAGTGTGCCCAGCCTGCCACAGTAGTCGCTAGAGCACAATGGGACAAGGACATTCCTGCCAGCCAAAACCTCCCCTAACCCAGACAACGCTGGGCCGATAGTGCCCCATGGGCTTCCCAGTCGCAGCCGGCTGTAACAGAGCCTGGACTCGAACCAGGATCTCTAGTGGCAACTGCGATGCAGTGCTTTAGACCACTGCTCCACTCGAGGGGCCAGTTCTCATGGATTTACTGATCCCTCACCATTTCAAGGCGCGACTAACCACTGGCCAACTATCTGTCACAAAATAATGATATTCATTTATTCCTGTCTTTCAGTTCAATCGTGGAAGGATGGGGCCAACGTGAAGAAGACAGGGTTGGTTGTTTGGGATGATAGAGATTAAACAACAGACGGTGCCCAGTTCTTAAAATGGTAGAAAACCGTTCACAGGCAACCTTAATCCCTATCATCAGTTGACATGTGCGAAGAGGTTCCACCATTCTGAGTGACTGCTGGAGAGTTTTTGTCAGGTCTCTGAATATGTTGGGTTACAATCACCAGACAAACAACTTTGTGGATCCTCACACAGTTTGTCACACACACACAACACATTGAAGAGTGTGGCAGTCAATAAAGGGGCAAGTTGGGAGGCTAAGGTGCAATCAGACCAAAACAAGTTTAAAGAGGCATCTCCTTTTATTGAGTGGATATACTGGTTGGGTAAAGACAATAAGAAAGGAGTACCCTCTCAACTCGTCAACGACGTCCGATTAGTGTATCAGCTGTACGATTTTCACTCTTAGCATGCACCCCCTAGAGGAAATGTCAAGATCATTCCAAGCTGTAAGATCAGACATTGTTTGTCACATAAGAAGGGTCAATGTTGTCTTTCAAATGACTGTGTTTCATTCTTTTGACAGGGTTATAAGCATGTTTTGTTGCTATCCGTGTCTTTTGGTTCAGTCCACTTAAACATGTTTTTATATCACACGGGGGGCCATGGATTCCATTGCTTCCAAACAGATCACTGTCCGATCAACACGCTATGCATCAACCCTCAAGAAAGTGTATTACCAAACATCACCTGCTACAATAAAAAACACAAAAACACGTGACATAGTATCTACATATTAATTACATGAGTAAATCAAAATGCGTTTCAATTTACATTAAGTTGCTTGTTTCTGTGTAGAAACATTGTAGGTATTGTACTATTTTTTTTAAATGACATTGTAATTACACATTTTGATACACTGCAAAATATTTAATATCAATTACATAGTAATTACACTTAAAGGTGCTGTAACAACATTCTTCCTAGATTGAGATGGATTCCTATTGATCACAACTACAAGTTACCTAGTGGTTAGAGCGTTGGACTAGTAACCGAAAGGTTGCAAGTTCAAATCCCCGAGCTGACAAGGTACAAGTCTGTTGTTCTGCCCCTGAACAGGCAGTTAACCCACTGTTCCTAGGCCGTCATTGAAAATAAGAATTTGTTCTTAACTGACTTGCCTAGTTAAATAAAGGTAAAATAAAATAAAAGTACTGTATTGGGTGTCTGCCATCATGGTAACATAGTAACTATTTAGTACTGTAATTCATGATGTGTTTCACTTTACATTAAGTTGCTTGTTCCTGAGCAGAAACATTGTGGTTAAGATACTTTCTTTATAACATTGTAATAAGTTACATTTAGATATCCTGTGAAATATGTAATTGCATTGAAAGTAAATTGTAACTACACTTTTAGGTGCTGTAACAACATTTATTCTTAATTGAAGTGTATTTTCCCAATGATTATAATAAAGAGGTTTACCCTACTGTGTTTCATTTTACTTGAAACTGCTTGCTCATGAGTACCTACATTAACCTTAAACATTATATTATTTTGAACATTTCACTTATATTACACCTTTGAAGCCCGGGAAATAAACCCGAAATCCCTTTTCAAAGGCAGGTACATATTATTTACAAAGGTTATAACACTTTAGTTTAAGTTGCTTGCTCCTGGGTAGGTACATTATAGTTACATGCATATCCATTGTAAATACATTGCTCTTACATTTAATTCAGTTCATATTTAAGCCAAATAATGTGGAAATAAGATAACTGAAGCTGTAGTTAATGATAGGGTGTGCATTGTTACAACAGCTGACAGAGTCCTAGCCTAGTTTAGTTTGGTGGTAGTGACTTATGTTGTTACATGTAACATTGCTAACATGGTGCGACACAGGAGACTGCAAAAGTGTAATTACAGAACATGTTAAGTTACATTTGGACCAAAACATCTTGTAATTACATGTGTGGAATAACCTCCGACAAGCTGATTTGGAACATGTTCTCGTTCCACTTGTGTAATAACCTATAACCCGCTAAACTGTTATTACCTTGTAATTATATAGTATTGACATAGCAATTACATTTAACTACTATGTTATTAATACATGGATTACTATTTAGTTAAATATTAATGAATGTACACTTAAGGTAAAGTGTTATCGATTTTGTTATGTTGAATGTTGAATGTGAAGTCACATCCTACATATTCATCAAATGAATCAAATGTTACTTGTCACATGCACCAAATACAACAGTTGTAGACCTTACCGTGAAATACTTACTTACCAACAATGCAGTTCAAGAAATAGAGTTAAGTTATCCCTTCATATTCTTTTGGAAGTCGGGTAGGAAGATTATTTGGATGATATTAACTGTGCGTGTTTGGCTGGTTGGCTGTGACCACGGTCAGTGGCAGGCCCAGCAGCAGATAAGGAGAGTGACAGAACCGGCGAGGCCGGTAGCACAGCTCCACACACATACACATTTGAAGATGATCCCTGGGCTGTGATGGACAGTAAAGAGGTTGCGGAGGAGGTGGAGTTGGTCAAGCATGGTTCACAAAGGCCAATATCTCACAGTCAATCCCCAGCCACCATACACAATGACATACAAGCATCTTTGTGAAATTTGGCCATCCTAATGGGCCTCTTTTGCCGGATGTTGAGGGGGAAGTAGGGAAAAGTGTAGACCGATGCATGAGTCTCATTTTTCACGAGCCCAGTTCCGGTATCACATGGGCTGGCCAGCCATGGTTGGTAGCAAAAATTTACATATGAGTGCAATGCACGCCAGCACTTTCCAGATGGCATTTTGGCTGTTGAATGGCCTTCTGACCTGTGGCAGTCCAGTTCCATGGTGTCTCTGTATGTAGTAACTGCCAGAGGGGAGGGCTGATGGTGGAGTGGGCCTATCAAGGACACTTCTGGGAGATTCAGGATGACATTGACATTGTAGAGGTGCAATTCCTATGATCCTGTATGTGAAGGCCAAGTAAGTTGATGGCATTTCTTGTCAATGAGTGTCAGGTTGTGTTGGTTCATTGTGGTGAACACCTGCCTTATGCATTTGTCATCATGTGTGGTTGCATCCTACCCATACACCATAATGGATTCAGGCAGCCGTATTGGACTAACCATGAATCAAAGCTCATTTCTAAATTATAAGGAAGGAGGTGACTCAAGATCCCAATCGTGTAGGGACAAGTTATACCACAGTGGGGGCAAGATGTAGGGCGACAGGTAGCCTAGAGCGTTGGGCCAGTAACCGAAAGGCCAATCCGACAAGTTGAAAAATCTATTTGCCCTTGTCCAAGGCATTTAACCCCCATTTACACCATACTACTATGACTGACCCTGTAAAACAACCCATTTTACTGCACCAACCCGGTGTGTGACAAAACAAAACATTTGAATGTATTTATAGAGTTAGGGAGAGGGTTTCAAGGGTTGGACTATATTTCCTTTTGTTGGAGACTCAGAGTTGCTTCATTGATCTTCAAAGAGCCTTGCGACTTGTAATATTTGGTGTTGCCATGCCAAGCACTCTGCTACCTTTTCTATATCTGGACAAATGTGTTTGAGTGTAATTATAGCAAGTATTTTGGATTCCCAAAAAGTTGAACTGCACAAAAATAGACTTGACTACAGGTCATAAGAATAGTACATAAATCTGAAGGACGTCTCATTAAAAACAAGACTATGCACAGGTGATTTAACCACAATTTAATGGTACTGTGGCGGGGCTAATGTCATTGCAAGAGTATGTAGGGGCTGAACAAATAAAATCCACAGAGGAAACTTTTCAGCGTTTGTGCCCACTTGTTTTTCTTAGAGCTGATTATATTACAATAGCCACAACATCAAAAAACATGTAACTGTATGTATTTTTGACAGACAGGGCCATAAAACACTGAATGAGAAGAAAATTTGACTTGGAAAGTCGACTTTTAATCAGCTACCAAAAACTAAAGCTTAAATTCATCCTAAATATTCATCGATGACATTTCCGCCTATTGTATCTCTGGGCTCACAGGTCTATATTTCCAAGATTGTGGTATCATCCACTGTTTGTGGATGTAGTGCAGACAACTGCCTACCTGTATTTACATGTGTTACATTATCAGAGCATGCACTATTGGGTCACATGAGCGTGGCCCATCCCCCCTCCAGACAGGCATTATTCTGCACTTTGATAAGTTTAGGACGTGTCAATACTTTTGCAGAAAAATATTTTTACATAACCAACCATTTCATAAATGGGAGACATAAGAGATGTGAAAAAGCATGGTTGTGTTTTGTTGTACCTCGGTGTAGGGGTATCTCACAAACCCTTATTGAGGATTGGCCACAAGCCTAAATGTGTCTGTAACACTATATGGATGGTATTAAAGGCTTGTAATCAAGCATACCAGATCTGGCGATACATCCCCGCGTGTGGAGATGAATGGTTAACAATTCTAAGAAGAAAAGAGAACCCATCTCTGCTCTCTGATTCAATGTGTCCTATCACTCAAAAACTGCCACACAAACACTCACACCAAAGTATCAGTTTGTGGAGACAAAGAATAATTAATCCGGTCAATCCATTAAAATAGGATTCATCACTCGCTAATGCTCACACTAATTCCTCTAGTGAGTTGATGTCTTGATATCTGACAAATCAAATCACATTTTATTTGTCACATACACATGGTTAGAAGATGTTAATGTGACCATGCAGTAATATCTAACAAGTAATCTAATCATTTCACAACTACCTTGTAAAAACAAGTGTAAAGGAATGAATGAGCTTAATGACGAGTTTGGAGGGTACTATGGTGTTAAATGCTGAGCAGTAGTCGATGAACAGCATTCTTACATAGGTATTCCTCTTGTCCAAATGGGTTAGGGCAGTGTGCAGTGTGATTGCATTGTCTGTGGACCTATTGGGGCGGTAAGCAAATTGGAGTGGTTGTAGGGTGTCAGGTAGGGTGGAGGTGATATGGTCCTTAACTAGTCTCTCAAAGCTCTTCATGATGACGGAAGTGAGTGCTACGGGGCAATAGACATTTAGCTCAGTTACCTTAGCTTTCTTGGGAAAAGGAACAATGGTGGCCCTCTAGAAGCACGTGGGAACAGCAGACTGGGATAAGGATTGATTGAATATGTCCGTAAACACACCAGCCAGCTTGTCTGCCCATGCTCTGAGGATGCGGCGAGGGATGCGGTCTGGGCCAGCAGCCTTGCGAGGGTTAACACGTTTAAATGTTTTACTCACGTTAGCTGCAGTGAAGGAGAGCCCGCAGGTTTTGGTAGCGGGCCATGTTGGTGGCACTGTATTGTCCTCAAAGCGCGGAAAGAAGTTGTTTAGTTTGTCTGGGAGCAAGACTTCGAGGTCCGAGAAGGGGCTGGTTTTCTTTTTGTAGTCCGTGATTGACTGTAGACCCTGACACATACTGTATCTCTCGTGTTTGAGCCGTTGAATTGCGACTCTACTTTGTCTCTTTACTGACGCTTAGTTTGTTTGAATGCCTTACGGAGGGAATAGCTACACTGTTCGTATTCGGTCATGTTTCTGGTCACCTTGCCTTGATTAAAAGCAATGGTTCGCGCTTTCAGTGTTGCGCGAATGGTGCCATCAATCCATGGTTTCTGGTTCGGGGAGATTTTAATAGTCGCTGTGGGTACATCACCGATGCACTTGCTAAAAAACTCACTCACCAAATCAGCGTATTCATCATTGTTATTGTCCGATGCTATGCGGAACATATCCCAGTCCATGTGATCGAAGCAATCTTGAAGCATGGAATCCGATTGGTCGGACCAGCATTGAACAGACCTGAGCACAGGCGTTTCCTGTTTTAGTTTCTGTCTATAGGCTGGGCACAACAAAATGGAGTCATGGTCAGCCTCTCTGTCACGCCTTGGTCTTAGTATTTTGTGTTTTCTTTATTTATTTGGTCAGGCCAGGGTGTGACATGGGTTTATTTTGTGGTGTGTTTTTGTATTGGGGTTTTAGTAGGTATTGGGATTGTGGCTGAGTAGGGTTGTCTAGGAGAGTCTATGGCTGCCTGAGGCGGTTCTCAATCAGAGTCAGGTGATTCTCCTTGTCTCTGATTGGGAACCATATTTAGGTAGCCCGGGTTTCACTGTGTGTTTGTGGGTGATTGTTCATGTCTCTGTGTTTGTTGTCACAAGATAGGCTGTATAGCTTTTCACGTTCCGTTTGTTGTTTTGTAGATTTAAGTTATTTCATGTATCGTTCATTTTCCATTAAAGAACATGAGTAACCACCACGCTGCATTTTGGTCCGACTCTCCTTCGACGGAAGAAAGCCGTTACAGAATCACCCACCACGCCAGGACCAAGCAGCGTGGTGACAGGCAGCGACAGCAGAAGCAGCGAAAGGAGGAATGGACATGGGAAGACGTTTTGGATGGCAAGGGTTGTTACACTTGGGAGGAGATACTGGCTGGAAGAGATCGCCTCCCATGGGAACAGGTGGAGGCACTTAGGAGAGCAGAGGCAGCCGGAGAGAGGAGCCAACGATACGAGTGAACACGGTTGGCAAGGAAACCCGAAAGTCAACCCCAAAAATTTATTGGGGGGGGGCTCAGGGAGAGTGTGGCAGAGTCAGGGTTCAGACCTGAGCCAACTCCCCCTGTTTATCGTGAGGAGCAGCGATCACGGGACTTCTGGACTTGGGAGGAAATATTGGACGGAAAAGGACCCTGGGCACAGCCTGGTGAATATTGACGCCCCAAAGAAGAACTGGAGGCGGCGAAAGCGGAGAGGCGCTGGTGTGAAGAGGGAACACGGCGACGCGGATGGAAGCCCGAGAGTCAGCCCCAAAAATGTATTGGGGGGGGGCTCACAGGGATGGCTACGCCAGGTAGGAGACCTGCGCAAACTTCCTGTGCTTACCGGGGGGCTAAAAAGACCGGGCAGGCACCGTGTTATGCTGTGGAGCACACGGTGTCTCCAGTGCGGGTGCATAGCCCGATGCGGTACATACCAGCTCTTCGTATTGGCCGGGCTAGAGTGGGCATCGAGCCAGGTAAGGTTGGGCAGGCTCGGTGCTCAAGAGCTCCAGTGCGCCTGCACGGTCCGGTCTATCCAGTGCCACCTCCACACACCAGTCCTCCGGTGGCAGCTCCCCGCACCAGGCTTCCTGTGCATGTCCTCTACCCAGTGCCAGCACCACGCACCAGGCCTTCAGTGCGCCTCGCCTGTTCAGCGCTGCCAGAGCCTTTCTCCTCTCCAGCGCTGCCAGAGTCTCCCGCCTGTTCAGCGCAGCCAGAGCCTTCCTCCTCTACAGCGCTGCCGGAGTCTCCCGCCTGTTCAGCGCAGCCAGAGCCTTCCTCCTCTACAGCGCTGCCGGAGTCTCCCGCCTGTCTAGCGCTATCAGAGTCTTCCTCCTCTCCAGCACTGCCAGAGTCTCCTGCCTGTTCAGCGCAGCCAGAGCTGATAATCTGCATGGAGCAGCCAGAGCTGCCAGTCTGCATGGAGCAGCCAGAGCTGCCAGTCTGCATGGAGCAGCCAGAGCTGCCAGTCTGCATGGAGCAGCCAGAGCTGCCAGTCTGCATGGATCAGCCAGAGCTGTCAGTCTGCATGGAGCAGCCAGAGCTGCCAGTCTGCATGGAGCAGCCAGAGCTCCCAGTCTGCATGGAGCAGCCAGAGCTGCTAGTCTGCATGGAGCAGCCAGAGCTGCCAGTCTGCATGGAGCAGCCAGTCTGTATGGAGCAGCCAGAGCTGCCAGTCTGCATGGAGCAGCCAGAGCTGCCAGTCTGCATGGAGCAGTCAGAGCAGCCAGAGCCACCAGTCAGCCAGGATCCGCCAGTCAGCCATGATCTTCCAGATCCGCCAGTCAGCCAGGATCTTCCAGATCCGCCAGTCAGCCAGGATTCGCCAGTCAGCCAGGATCTGCCAGAACCACCAGCTAGCCAGGATCTGCCAGAGCCTACTACCTGCCTGAGCTTTCTCTCAGTACTGGGCTTCCTCTCAGTACTGGGCTTCCCCTCAGTGCTGAGCTTCCCCTCAGTCCTGAGCTTCCCCTCAGTCCCGAGCTTCCCCTCAGTCCCGAGCTTCCCCTCAGTCCCGAGCTTCCCCTCAGTCCCGAGCTTCCCCTCAGTCCCGAGCTTCCCCTCAGTCCCGAGCTTCCCCTCAGTCCCGAGCTTCCACCTCAGTCCCGAGCTGCCCCTCAGTCCAGTGGGGTCCTTGGTGAGGGTTATTAGGCCAAGGTCGGCGGCGAGGGTCGCCAATCAAAGGACGCGTTACAGGGGGACTAAGACTTGGTTGGAGTGGGGTCCACGTCCCCGAGCCGGAGCCGCCACCGTGGACAGACGCCCACCCGGACCCTCCCTTATGGGTTTAGGTGTGCGGCCGGGAGTCCGCACCTTGGAGGGGGGGGGGGTTCTGTCACGCCTTGGTCTTAGTATTTTGTGTTTTCTTTATTTATTTGGTCAGGCCAGGGTGTGACATGGGTTTATTTTGTGGTGTGTTTTTGTATTGAGGTTTTAGTAGGTATTGGGATTGTGGCTGAGTAGGGTTGTCTAGGAGAGTCTATGGCTGCCTGAGGCGGTTCTCAATCAGAGTCAGGTGATTCTCGTTGTCTCTGATTGGGAACCATATTTAGGTAGTCCGGGTTTCACTGTGTGTTTGTGGGTGATTGTTCATGTCTCTGTGTTTGTTGTCACAAGATAGGCTGTATAGGTTTTCACGTTCCGTTTGTTGTTTTGTAGATTTAAGTTATTTCATGTATCGTTCATTTTCCATTAAAGAACATGAGTAACCACCACGCTGCATTTTGGTCCGACTCTCCTTCGACGGAAGAAAGCCGTAACACTCTCAAGTTAAATTAGAACCTACCATCAGGATTCTAGGTAACTGCATTATGTCACCATGCTCCCAAACCCTGCTTTATAACAAATGGATTGTAGAGGAAATGTAAGAAAGCTGTCAATCTCTCAAGGAGAAATTTAATTCCCACTTCAATCAAGGTTGAGAGCTTCTGAGCTGGTTGGGCGGGGCTCCACATCTTGCCCATTTTGGTAAAAGGTTGACAGGCGTAGCTCAGTGAATCACTCTCCAACCACTAATATGACTGTCAGACACATCCCCCTGCACATCATCACTGTCTCTCCTCCCCGTCCTGCTACTGTACTGTACCAACAAACCTCCAGACTAGAACGCTCCCATTATCGGCCTGACCAAACTAGTAGTTTCCTCCAGGGATGTACAGTATTTACTCTCTGTTAAACAAGTCAAATAGAACCACTGGTGTGGGAAACCATGACTCAGGGAAACAGTGTTCTGACCACATGAAGGTGGATGTCAAGAGGAGTTGAAAGAGCTGAAATAATTAGGAGGGAAATGAACGAGACATGATAAATGTTGTTAGAGGACATACACGAGCAGTCGCAGGACCCATGTAGAGGTCTCCACACTGCCTGAAGCTGCTTTATAGTGGCGTGGGACTGTTTGATTGACCAATTAGACACACTAGGCCAATATAAAGAGAGTGTTAGAAGCTTGTAAGTAATAAGATGGATGTAGGAGAAGGAAGAAAAGGAGGAGGAGGAGGAGTGTAAATGGGTATACAGTGGCTTGCGAAAGTATTTACCCCACATGGCATTTATCCTGTTTGCTTACAACCTGGAATTAAAATGTATTTTGGGGGGTTTGTATCATCTGATTTACACAACATGCCTACCACTTCAAAGATGCAAAATATGTTTTATTGTCGAATAAACAAGAAATAAGACAAAAAAACAGAAAACCTGAGCGTGCATAACTATTCACCCCCCCAAAGCCAATACTTTGTAGAGCCACCTTTCGCAGAAATTACAGCTGCAAGTCTCTTGGAGTATGTCTCTATAAGCTTGGCACATCAAACCACTGGGATTTTTTCCCGTTCTTCAAGTCAAAACTGCTCCAGCTCCTTCAAGTTGGATGGGTTCCGCTGATGTACAGCAATCATTAAGTCATACCACAGATTCTCAATTGGATTGAGGTCAGGGATTTGACTAGGCAATTCCAAGACATTTAAAGGTTTCCTCTTAAACCACTCGAGTGTTGCTTTAGCAGTAAGCATAGGGTCATAGTCCTGCTGGAGGGTGAACCTCTGTCCCAGTCTCAAATCTCTGGAAGACTGAAATAGGTTTCCCTCAAGAATTTCCTTGTATTTAGCACCATCCATCGTTCCTTCAATTCTGACCAGTTTCCCAGTCCCCTGCCGATGGTGTTCTTGGGGTGATGAGAGGTGTTGAGTTTGTGCCAGACATAGTGTTTTCCTCGATGGCTAAAAATCTCAATTTTAGTCTCATCTGACCAGAGTACCTTCTTCCATATGTTTGGGGAGTCTCCCACATGCCTTTTGGCGAACACCAAACATGTTTGCTTTTTTTCTTCTTTAAGCAATGGCGTTTTTCTGGCCACTCTTCTGTAAAGCCCAGTTCTGTGGAGTGTACGGCTTAAAGTGGTCCAAACGACAGATAATCCAATCTCCTTCAGGGTTATCTTTGGTCTCTTTGTTGCCTCTCTGTTTAATGCCCTCCTTGCCTGGTCCGTGAGTTTTGGTGGGTGGCCCTCTCTTGGCAGGTTTTTTGTTATAAACCACTGGGTAATGTGGTGATTATCCTCAACACTTTGAACCATGTGAGCTACACTGAGTCCACAAAACATTAGGAACACCTGCTCTTTCCATGACATAGACTGACTTAGTGAATCCCTTATTGATGTCACTTGTTAAATCCACTCCAATCCTTGTAGATGAAGTGGAGGAGACAGGTTAAAGGAATTTTAAGTCTTGAGATATTTGAAACATGGATTGTGTATGTGTGCCATTCAGCGGTGAATGGGCAAGACAAAATATTTAAGTGCCTTTTAACTGGGTATGGTAGTAGGTGCCAGGGGCACCGGTTCGAGTGTGTCAAGAATTGCAATGCTGCTAGGTTTTTCACCCTAAAAAGTTTTCCGTGTGTATCAAGAATGGTCCACCACCCAAAGGACATCCAGCCAACTTGACAACTGTGGGAAGCATTCGTTTCAACATGGGACAGCATCCCTGTGGAACATTTTCGACATCTTGTAGAGTCCATGCCCTGATGAATTGAGGCTGTTCTTAGGGAAAAATAGGGTGGAACTCAATATTAGGAAAGTGTTCCTAATGCTTTGTACTCTCAGTGTACATCGGAAACCATTTTGAAAACTATGTTTCAAGGCAAAACTCGGCTACATTGTTACAGTTCAAAGCTTTTGCAATAATATAATTTTTTATTCCAAAATGAACCGTAATCTAAAATATCTTAAAAGTAACAGCAATCTATATCCAACTATGTTTGGACCATCTATACATTGCATGCATTATTTACAATGCAAGTCGTTTAGTGCTAAAATTAGACTCAAAGTTGTTGGGAGCAAAGACAACATGTTTCGCATGTGAAATACTTCATAACCTTTTCATTACCCTAGAAAAGCAGAAGAGAGCGTTTTGCATTCTTTAATGGTAGGTTTCCTGCATGCTTATATCCTGTAAGCCTCCTAAACACGGCTAATGAGGGGAACGTTCAGCTCTGGGTTCCCCTGTAGATGGATAAATACAGCTGATCTCAGCTGGTGAGTGTTCCCCCAGTGAGGCAGTGACCTTAAGGTCAAATGACTACAGAGCCTGTGGGGAGAGAGTGCCCTCGCTAGTGGGTAAGTCTACCCACATCATGCCCACTCACACAGAGAGAGAGAGAGAGAGAGAGAGATTCAAAAAAGGATAAAAGAGGAGAGAGAAAGAGAGATACAGTGATGAAAAATTATGAAAACCAGAGACAGGGGAAGGTAAACTACAATACCACACAACAAATGGCAGTTGCTGTAGACATACACAGGTGATGGGTAGGAGGGCGAAGTGCAGTGACCAAGGTGATAGGACGATTGACTCCTGGTCTGTGTATAATTTCCTCCATAGCCAATTAGCTATTACACACCTGTAGGCTCAGCAAGTCTCTTGTGACACTATACTGTATGTATGAGTTCATAAGTATAATAATGCCCTTGAGTTGGCAGATGCTTTACCTTCTAGACTAAAAGTCACAGTAAATACATGGCTGAAGCATGGGATACAATGGATGGAGCCTTGAAAGCTGCAGTGGATGCCCACTAGGGCTGTTTGTTGAGCTAATGAGTGATGGTTTAGCATCACTACTCTGCTGTGGGGAGTCTCTAAACCAAAGGCAAACAAACATGAGAGGGAGACAAAGCGAGAGACAGAGACAAAGAGACGGAGAGAGAAAGAGACGGAGAGAGAAAGAGAGAGAGAGAGAGAGAGAGAGAGAAAATGAGAAAGACAGAAGAAGAGCGATAGAGACACTGTAAGGGAAAGGAGGGCGACATATACACAGTGCTGAGCGTTAAAATAAAGAGACATGGTTGTACTGGCTATGACAGATGGTAGGTCCGCTGGGTCACTCAGTAGATCAGTAGAGCGCAACACCGAATAAAACAAGCTCACAAAAGGCTGCTATGAGTCTGACTAACTTACACACAAACCAATGTTGTAGCTTGGCAACATCAGTTTTCTTACAATCACATCGAGTGTTGTACTTAAAGCACTGAAATCTCGACCTGAGCTTTGGTAAGACCAATATTTCCACAGCTGGCTTAGGAGTCTTTCAAAAGTTTCCTCTAGGAAATGCGTTAGCCTTAGATCGTACTCAATTAACTTGTATTTCTTAGACTTTGCTGATGTGTTCACTTTTCTGAGTGCATAATGGCATCCTGGCCTCACACAGTGAGGGGTGTAGTTGAGTCTGACAGCCAACTGAAACACCCAACCACATCTGACTTCTCAGCAGCTATCACTGCCACTATCATCCCACTCTGACCTCCCTGCATGTCACAACGTCTAACATCTCAGAAGTATAGTGACAGGCACAACTATAAATACCACAAGTGACATTTCCACTGAGCTCACTGACGACAAACATAAAAAAAAAGTTTAAAAAGAAGAAGAAGAAATAAAAGTTTAAAGCATCTTGAAGATTGAAGAGACTATGAAATATCAACGTAGGCAGTAAGCCACTGCTTGTGATTTTAATCAAAGCAGAAATAGGGGGGGGGGCGACTCTGCAGGCGAGGCGAATATAACTTCTGCAGGTGACACTCTAAATTGATGTTACCAACCTCGTTACAGACCAGGTTTGCTTTAACTCACATCACACATTAAGGTAAATGACAGTTTACTTAGGGACTAAATAAATACCATCATATTTCCTCTTAATTCTCTGTCTATTCATATCTATCTCAGTCTCGGGAACCAGATGGCTCATCCTCTACTAAATCTCCCTTGCTACCTCTCTAAGATGGTGCAATGTGACATTAAGGGACGTTCCATCCATCTCAAATCAAATTTGATTTGTCACATGCGCCGAATACATGTGTAGAGCTTAGTGAAATGCTTACTTACAAGCCCTTAACCAACAATGCAGTTTCAAGAAAAAATAAAAGTTAGGTAAAAAAAATAGATTTGTAAAAAATAAAAAATAAACAATAGCGAGTCCATATACAGGGAGTACCGGTACAGAGTCAATGTGCACAGCACCGGTTAGTTGAGGTAATTGAGGTAATATGTACACTACCGTTCAAAAGTTTGGGGTCACTTAGAAATCTCCTTGTTTTTTAAAGAAAAACACATTTTTTGTACATTAAAATAACATCAAATTGATCAGAAATACAGTGTAGACATTGTTAATGTTGTAAATGACTAATGTAGTTGGAAACGGCTGATTTTTGATGGAATATCCTCATAGGCGTATAGAGGCCCATTATCAGCAACCATCACGCCTGTGTTCTAATGGCACGTGGTGTTTGCAAATACAAGTATATCATTTTAAAAGGCTAATTGATCATTAGAAAACCCTTTTGCAATTATGTTAGCACAGCTGAAAACTTTTGTGCTGATTAAAGAAGCAATAAAACTGGCCTTCTTTAGACTAGTTGAGTATCTGGAGCATCAGCATTTGTGGGTTTGATTACAGGCTCAAAATGACCAGAAACAAAGACCTTTCTTCTGAAACTCGTCAGTCTATTCTTGTTCTGAGAAATGAAGGCTATTTCATTCGAGAAATTGCCAAGAAACTGAAGATCTCGTACAACGCTGTGTACTACTCCCTTCACAGAACAGCGCAAACTGGACACCCTAATGTACTTGTCCTCTTGCTCAGTTGTGCACAGTGGCCTCCCACTCCTCTTTCTATTCTGGTTTGAGCCAGTTTGCACTTTTCTGTGAAGGGAGTAGTACACAGCATTGTACGAGATCTTCAGTTTCTTGGCAATTTCTCACATGGAATATCCTTCATTTCTCAGACAATTTTTAGGGCCTTCCTCTGACCCCAGCTGGTATAGAGGTCCTGGATGGCAGGAATCTTGGCCCCGTGTGATGTACTGTGCCGGACGCACAACCCTCTGTACTCTTACTTAAGAGATACACGTTCAGGCAATGTGTCTGTACATCCAAAGGTCACACTTCCATGACATTTCTGAAATTACGATATTCACACGTATATAATGTACAGTTTGTCTCTTAGCTGTCTTGGACAACATAATTAGGATTGGGAGAACTGTGTCCCCCTCCCTGAGGTAGTAGCCTGTAGCACTGTAGAGAAGAAGCTCATATATGTGCTGCATAGTTGGATGACAGAAATACCACCGTGGAACATGGCGTTGTGGCAGGATGATGGAAGAGCATTCAAAGGCTGTCACCTCCAAAGAAGTCATCACTGTGTGAAACCATATTTGTCCACACTGACATCTAGAATAGGCCTGTTACTTCCACAGTAGATGACTTGTGAGGCAAATGTTTTCAATACAGCAGATTGAACTGCACATTTTGTAGGGTGGAAGCACGTAGTCTGTGCCTCGGCAGCCTTTTTGTCAGAGTGGCAAAATGTACAAAGTGACTGAAGCGTACCGAAGCTTTACCTACAGAAGAACTTTCCTTTCATGTCATGCATGAGGAAGCGCTCTAGCTTTGGATGTTGGGCTGCACCCTAATTCACCAGAGAGGGGAAATTAATTTTAAAAAAGACATTGCAGAAACACAAAGGCACAAAGCTATGTGGAGACAATTACAAAACATCAACTGAAAGCAGTATGAGATTTATGGAAAAGCAATTTGGGGATTAAATGCTAAATAGTGTAGCGACAGCAGCCTATTAGAGGATCTGGAGGTGTGGCTTGTTGGAGGTGTGGCCTTACGCTAGCTCTGTTTGGACAACTGTGGGTGAAAGTCTCATGCCAGTTCAATTGTTACGTTTTACTCTAGTAATACATGTTCCACTTGTATACTGTAACCTTTGCAACCTTTGTCTTCCTTGAGACTGACATAAATGCATGTGATACCAAAGACCCTACTAGAAATCTGTTACTAAAACAGTCACCATTGTATTACAATAGATTATTCAGACATTACCATGAAAATGTTCATATTTCCTCTGTCTGGTCTCAATCACAAGTCATGTTGGTTTGGGGACCAAGTGGCAGCAAAAATGACTGGTAAGCCACAAGGCAGAACCCTTTGTACAGTACACACAGAAACACACATTCTAATCTGGTGTCAATGCCAAACAAATCACTACTAGCTACATTTCTAGCAGTTTCCCAAACCACTATACCCATAAAAAGCAACAGCAAAGACAATACATCAAGATCCACAATGCTACACTACTTATGCTATAGCACAAAATAATTTATACAATTATTCAATCCTTTAGGGAGGCACAGAGAAAGAGAGACAATAGAGAAATGGTACCACTAAAGAGACCTGCTAATTTGACAGCATATTGCAGCCGTAACCAAGGAATTCATGTGTTTTTCGTGTTTTGCACAACTACTAAACATCACATCTAGTTTCTGTCAACAATGCATTCGCAGAAACAAGGCCATGCATACCATTCATCTCCAGTAACCATCTCCAGGAAAACGAAGTGAGTGTTTGTGCTGTGAGGGGTCACCTTGGCATTTAGCAGTGTATTCACAGCCAACTCAAAAACATGTCCCCGGGTTTGGATTCCCACTCCCAAAATAAGATGTGCTTCATTTAACATGTGGGGTGTTTTTTTTAAGCTAACAGGTAAAAGCAAAGAGTTTGGTCGCTTAATTGACTTGATAATGGGTATCTGTCTTAGCAAGTCCATTACCGTCTGTCAGCATTTAATGTGAGCTCAAGGAAGCATGTTGTTGACATTTTCAGCTTGGCATATCCAAGGCACCTCATGCCTGACTAACTGGTCCCAGGTCCCCAGCCTGGCGACTATAATGAGACAATCATTTTTTTTTTTACGTTACTGCCCTAGCATAAAACTGTTGGACGTCACCAAACTAACCGTTCACACAACAAACAGATCACAAAATAAAACACCCAACTTGTGTTATAAGGGTTTTCATATTCAACAGTTGGTTGAAAACGTGAATTTATAAATATATAGTTATTCCTTAGAGGGAGGCTAGACAGTTAATCCATATGGTCTGCGTCTATAAGAGGGTCAATGAAAAATGCTTAAAATCAGTGTAACAAACATCTCTTTTAAGCAAAACAAAGCAAATTGCGTTCTTGTTCAATTGTGTTTGTTTACTTTTCCCACCATTTCCAACATGCCTCATCCCCTCCAGTAAATCAAATCAAATTATATTTGTCACATGCGCCGAATACAACAGGTGTAGTAGACCTTACAGTGAAATGCTTACTTACAAGCCCCTAACCAACAATGCAGTTTTAAGAAAATACCTAAAGTACAGAGTCAATGTGTCTGAAAATGGATTTTAAAGAACTGATTTTATCACTGAAAGATTCCAAAAAGGGGCCAATAATTTCAGGTCCGGTACCATCGTTGGGCCGCGGTTGTAAAAGACTCAGCTGGCTACCGGCATGACACACCTGGCTTAAAGATTACTGTAGCTTTGTTGGAATCACTTTTTATAGATAACTTCGACACCTTCTGGAAACAGAAGATGCTCTACAGGAATGACAAAGTCCATCCAAATCATCTTGGATCCTGGACTCTTTCCAAGCATTTCAAGTATGCATTGAGACGATGACTTATCAATGACCCAAGACCGGCTCAGTTAATCCCTACCATTGTGTCACTGAGTTGTCATAATGCTGCATCAAATGTACATTATCCCAGGTGCGTTGGCAGACACAATGTAAGTAACTTATGTCCCCCTATTTTCCCTGAATACCTCTGTTGGTCCTACAGCTATTGCATGCAGTAATCATGTGCCTATGAACCAGAGTTATACTGTTAACGCTGAGGCAGTGTGCACTAGTAGGAAGTCCACGGTGTGCAGCTCACCCTGTACTATCTGTTCCAATATAAATAACATGAGCAAGTCTACTTCTGAAAACTGTATAAGAAAAATAGCCCATATTAACATACAGTGCATTTTGAAAGTATCCAGACCCTTGACTTTTTCCACGTTTTGTTAAGGTATAGCCATATTCTAAAATAAATTAAATATATTTTATCCTGATCAACTGTTATTATATATTTTTTTTACCCCTTTTTCTCCCCAATATTCAATTGATAGTTACAGTCTTGTCCCATTGCGAAGGTCGAGAGCCATGCATCCTCTGAAACACAACCCAGCCAAGTCGCACTGCTTCTTGGCACACTGCTCACTTAACCCAGAAGGCAGCCGCACCAATGTGTCAGAGGAAATACCTTACTACTGGCATCCCGACTAACCCGTACCCCCGCACATGTACTCGGTACCGGTACCCCCTGTATATAGCTTCATTACTGTTATTATATTATTACTTATTATTACTTATTACTTACTTATTATTATTTTACTTTAGTTTATTCTGTAAATATTTTCTTAACTCTTTCTTGAACTGCATTGATGGTTAAGTGCTTGTAAGTAAGCATTTCACTGTAAGGTCTACACCTATTGTATTTGGCGCATGTGACAAATACAGTTATTTTTTAATATGAGCTCTGTCAGAGTCACCATCGGGTTCTTGGTCACCTCCCTGACCAAGGTCCTTCTGCCCCGATTGCTATGTTTTGATGGTTCCAAACGTCTTCCATTTAAGAATGATAGAGGCCACCGTGTTCTTGGGGACCTTCAAGGCTGCAGACATGTTTTGGTACCCTTCCCCAGACCTGTGCCTCGACACAATTCTGTCTCTGAGTTCTATAGACAATTCCTTCGACCTCATGGCTTGGTTTTTGCTCTGACATGCACTGTCAACTGTGGGACTTTATACAGACAGGTGTGTGCCTTTACAAATCATGTCCAATCAATTGAATTTACCACAGGCGGACACCAATCAAGTTGTAGAAACATCTCAAGGATGATCAATGGAAACAGGATGCACCTGAGCTCAATTTCAAGTCTCATAGTAAAGGGTCTGAATACTTATATAAATAAGGTATTTCTGTTTATTATTTTTATTATTTTTAATAAAACCTTATTTGTTAATTGAAAATGGTGAATAACTCACCACAGGTTTATGAGAAGGGTGTGCTTGAAAGGATGCACATAACTCTGCAATGTTGGGTTGTATAGAGTCTTTTTCCACAAACGGTCTGTGCCTGTATTTAATTTTCATGCTAGTGAGGACCGAGAATCCACTCTCACATAGGTACGTGACCACAATATAGTTGCCATTTCTAGGAAAACCAAAGTTCCAAAGACTAATATAGTGTATAAGAGGTCATGCAAGAAGTTTTGTAGAAAATATTATATTGATGATGTAAATAATATTTTCTGGTCTATGGTGTGTAATGAGGAGCAACCAGATGCTGCACTTGACACATTTATGTTGACACAGTTACTAATAAGCACACACCCATTAAGCAAATCACTGTTAAAGTAAAAAACTGTTAACCCCCCTTAGATTGATGAGGAATTGAACAATTATATGATTGAGAGGGTTGAGGCAAAAGGTATGGCAAATAAGTCTGGCAGCACAAAGATTCGCAAATGTACTGCAAATGGAGAACTCGTGACTAAACTATATAAAAATAAGAAGAAACTACACTATTAAACAAAAATAAATTATATAAAGAATGAGAGTAAAATAATTTGAAGCACCTGACATTTTGGGCAAAAAGGCACACTCTGCTTCATTATTCATTGAATCAGATGGCTCATTCATCACAAAACCCACAGTTATTGCCAACTACTTTAACGATTTTTTCATTGACAAGATTAGAAAACTTATGCATGACATGCCAGCAACAAACGCTGATAGTACACATCCAAGTATATCTGACCAAATTATGAAAGATAAGCATTGTACTTTTGAATTCCGTAAAGTGAGTGTGAAAGAGGTGAACATGTTTTGTTGTGTATCAACAATTACAAGCTACCGGGGTCTGAAAACTTGGATGGGAAATTACTGAGGATAATAGTGGATGATATTTCTACTCCTATTTGCCATGTCTTCAATTTAAGCCTACTAGAAAATGTGTGCACTCAGGCCTGGAGAGAAGCAAAAGTCATTACACTACCTAAGAATAGTAAAGCCTCCTTTACTAGTAAACCCTTAGTAAACTTTTTAAAATTTTGTATTGTGTTTGACCAGATAAAATGTTATTTTACAGTAACCAAATTGACAACAGACTTTCAGCATGGTTATAGGGAAGGACATTCAACAAGTACAACATTTACACAAATTATATTGTGGGGCGGATTTGTTCAACCCCCTGCTGCTGGAAAAAATGTATATTCTTATAGCTTAACACCCCCTAATGTGGATAAAGAGTTACCTGTCTAACAGAACACAAGTAAAAAAAGTAAGTAAAGCCAGTGTGTCTATATGCGGATGACTCAACACTATACACATCAGCTACTACAGCGACTGAAAAGCATTGTATTTGGGACAAATCATTCACTAAACCCTAAACATCAACAAAATCCTGTAATAAATCATGTGGAAATTGAGCAAGTTGAGGTGACTAAACGGCTTGGAGTAACCCTGGATTGTAAACTGCCATGGTCAAAACATATTAATACAACAGTAGCAGTAGGAGTCTGTTCATAATAAAGCGTTACTCTGCCTTCATAACAACACTATCAACAAGGCAGGTTCTACAGGCCCTAGTTTTGTCACATCTGTACTATTGTTCAGTTGTGTGGTCAGGAGCCACAAAGAGGGAAGTATGAAAATTACAAGTGGCTCAGAACAGAGCAGCACGGCTGGCCCTTAAAAGTATACGGGGAGCTAACATTAATGATTTGCATGTAAATCTATGATTGCTGAAAGTGGAGGAGAGATTGACTTCATCACTACTTGTTTTCATAAGAAATGTTGACAAGCTGAATGTGCTGTGCTGTCTGTTTAAACAACTAGCACACAACTCGGACACCCATGCACACCCCACAAGACATGTCACCAGAGGTCTCTTCACAATCCTAAAGTCCAGAACAGACAATGGGAGGCACATAGTACTACATAGAGCCAGGACTACATGGAACTCTATTCCACATCAAGTAACCGATGCAAGCAGTAGAATCAGATTTTTTTTAAACAGATACAAATACACCTTATGGAACAGCGGGGACTGTGAAGAGACACACACACACACGCAGGTACAGACACACGCATACACACACATGCACTACTACACTCACTCTACACACACGTACATTGTAATATTGTTCTAAATTGGTATTATACATTTTATATTGTAGATATGTAGTGGTGTAATAATGTTATATGATGTAGTGTTTTGTCTTTTGTTTTATATGTAATATAAGTGCCTTAATGTGTTTGGACCCCAGCCTTGGCAGCAGCTGATGGGGATCCCTAATAAATACAAATACAAGGAATCTCTTCATGCCTGAGCAGATTATCTGGAAAATGTATTGTGGCCTCCGAAGGTAGAGGAACAGAAAGTGGAAGAAAATAGCCTTACAATGACTGACTTATTGGTCAAATCTCTATGATAACTTGGTTCACGGATGACTTAGCAATATCCTGCTGGGAGATTATTTATCCAGACCTGACCACCCTAACATGTTGCCATCTCGCTTGCCGTGACAGGCTCAATGGAGCTGGGTGCTGCTGAAACAGAGTGGCACCAATGTTACCCAAAGGCTACAGAAACAGCTCTCCATACTGCAGTACCATCCATCCACTCCTCACTCCCCTCCAGCCGCCCAGTCAGGGTCTCCTCCACTCAACGCTGTGAAAGCACCCTAGGGCCTGTGAGTCATTTCTGCCTATCTGCAGAATGGCCTCTCACAGCAACATCTGCTAACGTGGCGCCTCTGCTATGGGCTGACTAGAGCAGCTTTACAGAGGGCTCCTGGGTTCTGGTTAAATGAAATATACATATGTCTGTGAGACATTAGGGAAGTACATGGCCAGAAGCATTTTGAGAGGAACAGCCTCCCAGTCTCTCCTATCGCCCAGTCATGCGGTCTTCCACTATTACTAGAGCTGGATAATGGAAATATTCACAACAAAAAAAGTTGCCGCTAACTGTATTATCTTCTTTCATTATGGTTTGCAGTGGGTTGCACTGTACAAGAGCATTGGGCTCCCCTAAGCTCCCTTTCTTTAATATTTTGTATTACAATATACTGTTTGGATTCATTAATCTGTTCGCTCACAGAGAACATTTTGCTTACTGGGGTGAAACGTGTACATAACATGCATAATCCCCACAAGTACTGTACAGGAATCTGATTCCCTGATTGAATTGTTTTTATGGTTAACCTTATGATATTAATTGTTTCCGCTATCTTGATAAGAACTATAACAGACACACACACACACACACACACACACACACACACACACACGCACACACACACAGAGACAGAGACAGAGAGCGAGAGACACACATAGAGAGAGAGAGAGAGAGAGAGAGAGAGAGAGAGAGAGAGAGAGAGGGAGAGAGAGAGGGAGATGGAATGCAATGAGAGCAAATTACACATTACGAAGACAAAGCGTGATACGTTTCTTAATTCCAGCAGCAAACAACCACAGGGACAATCCAGGGGATAAATCTGATGAATATGAGACGCAATTATCCTCTGACAGTTCTATCCAATCTCCTTCAATAACACCATCCAAATCAATCATCCTAAAACTCTAACAGGTGTCATCAAAATGACTTCCCTCCCATGCCTCAGTTTAGCATTCAGCATAGTGCAGACCAGGGAGCACCTTGTCTTTTTAACTGGCCACATTGCATCGTAAAACAGCTAATCAATGTGAGGGAAAACATGTCCTTGAGTAAGCATAGTATCACACTATATTGGAATGACCACATTAGCCTGTGGGCCCGAGACAAATGGTTTACATTAACCTGGTGAATGTGGCATGGCTGGGAACTAGCTGGTCGTAACGGAAGTTGATAATTAAAAGTGAGTGAATATATGATTGCTAAGCTTTACAACATAGTAATTGAGCAGCCCACTAACCATTACGGACAAACAGAGAATATGAGTAAGTTTAACTCTGTGACTGCTAACCCCAGTGACCTGTGTTTGCAGAGGTACATCTACAGTAGAGCCCAGGGCTAGAGGATCTGCTGACTCACTGTCAGTTGTTTCACCATGGAAACGGATGCCGGCAGACAATCCTGTCAACAAACCCAAAATATGATACTCTTGTTTTTGCTTGTTTACGTACAACAACAAAAAATGAAAAAAAGGTAGGTTTTGGTTTTGAGACAACACTGGTTGATGTGATTTAGACAACAGGCTTTTTTCATCTCCAGGGTAAACACACTCAAACCTTATTGAATTCTACAGACAGATATGTTATTTTGGAAACAAAGTCTTAGCTGTCTTTTACTGTTCAATAAAACATTTTGTTATACAGTACCTTCTATACAACGCGTTATAACTCCTGTCTCTGTAGAAAAATATCAACTTATGAGTTTTTTATTACTGGAATGCCCTCAACACATGTATTTTTCTTCTGTGAGAAGAAACTGATGACCCACTCCCACTATTGTCAATGCTGCCTGCTACATGAGTTGTGCCTCTGTGATGCTTGTGGTTGCGCCAACATAACAGGGTTTCTATACATTCCCTATGTTAGGGCCCAGTTTTTCAAGTAACCAGCTAACTAGCTACAAGCTATTTAGTCATTGTTAGCCACTGCTAGCGGCTTTTACCTTACCCTCTGCACAGCCAGCCAGTTTTTTTAACCTGGATAATACTCGCCAGTCCAGCTTCCCTGCCCCATCCACCGCTGCCCCCTGGACACTGATCACTTGGCTACATAGCTGATGCATGCTGGACTGTCCATTAATCACGGTACTCCATTCTGCTTGTTTATGTTTTATCTGTCGGCCCCAGCCGCACTCAGGCTCTGTGTGTAGTTAATCCGACCCTCCCTGCCTAGTCAACGCCATTTTAGCCGCTGTTGTTGTGCTAGCTGATTAGCTGTTGTTGTCTCGCCTACTGTTTTAGCTACTGTTTTAGCTAGCTCTCCCAATTCAACACCTATGATTACTGTATGCCTCGCTGTATGTCTCTCTCAAATGTCAATATGCCTTGTATACTGTTGTTCAGGTTAGTTATCATTGTTTTAGTTTACAATGGAGCCCCTAGTTCCACTCTTCATACCCCTGATACCTCCTTTATCCCACCTCCCACACATGCGGTGACCTCACCCATTACAACCAGCATGTCCAGAGATACAACCTCTCTCATCATCACCCAGTGCCTGGGCTTACCTCCGCTGTACCCGCACCCCACCATACCCCTGTCTGCGCATTATGCCCTGAATATATTCTACCATGCCCAGAAATCTGCTCCTTTTATTCTCTGTCCCCAACGCTCTAGGCGACCAGTTTTGATAGCCTTTAGCCGCATCCCTCATTCTACTCCTCCTCTGTTCCGCGGGTGATGTGGAGGTAAACCCAGGCCCTGCATGTCCCCAGGCACCCTCATTTGTTGACTTCTGTGATCGAAAAAGCCTTGGTTTCATGCATGTCAACATCAGAAGCCTCCTCCCTAAGTTTGTTTCACTCAATGCTTTAGCACACTCTGCTAACCCTGATGTCCTTGCCGTGTCTGAATCCTGGCTCAGGAAGGCCACCAAAAATTCTGAGATTTCCATACCCAACTATAACATTTTCCGTCAAGATAGAACTGCCAAAGGGGGAGGAGTTGCAGTTTACTGCAGAGACAGCCTGCAAAGTAATGTCATACTTTCCAGGTCCATACCCAAACAGTTCGAACTACTAATTTTGAAAACTACCGTCTCCAGAAATAAGTCTCTCACCGTGTTGCCGCCTGCTACCGACCCCCCTCAGCTCCCAGCTGTGCCCTGGACACCATTTGTGAATTGATCGCCCCCCATCTAGCTTCAGAGTTTGTTCTGTCAGGTGACCTAAACTGGGATATGCTTAACACCTCGGGAGTCCTACAATCTAAGCTAGATGCCCTCAATCTCACACAAATCATCAAGGAACCAACCAGGTACAACCTTAAATCTGTAAACAAGGGCACCCTCATAGACGTCATCCTGACCAACTGGCCCTCCAAATACACCTCCGCTGTCTTCAACCAGGATCTCAGCGATCACTGCCTCATTGCCTGTATCCGCTACAGAGCCGCAGTCAAACGACCACCCCTCATCACTGTCAAACGCTCCCTAAAACACTTCTGTGAGCAGGCCTTTCTAATCGACCTGGCCCGGGTATCCTGGAAGGACATTGACCTCATCCCGTCAGTTGAGGATGCCTGGTCATTCTTTAAAAGTAACTTCTTCACCATTTTAGATAAGCATGCTCCGTTCAAAAAATGCAGAACTAAGAACAGATACAGCCCTTGGTTCACTCCAGACCTGACTGCCCTCGACCAGCATAAAAATATCCTGTGGCGGACTGCAATAGCATCGAATAGTCCCCGCGATATGCAACTGTTCAGGGAAGTCAGGAACCAATACACGCAGTCAGTCAGGAAAGCTAAGGCCAGCTTCTTCAGGCAGAAGTTTGCATCCTGTAGCTCCAACTCCAAAAAGTTCTGGGACACTGTGAAGTCCATGGAGAACAAGAGCACCTCCTCCCAGTTGCCCACTGCACTGAGGCTAGGTAACACGGTCACCACCGATAAATCCATGATTATCGAAAACTTCAACAAGCATTTCTCAACAGCTGGCCATGCCTTCCGCCTGGCTACTCCAACCTCGGCCAACAGCTCCGCACCCCCTGCAGCTACTCGTCCAAGCCTCTTCAGGTTCTCCTTTACCCAAATCCAGATAGCAGATGTTCTGAAAGAGCTGCAAAACCTGGACCCATACAAATCAGCTGGGCTTGACAATCTGGACCCTCTATTTCTGAAACTATCCGCCGCCATAGTCGCAACCCCTATTACCAGCCTGTTCAACCTCTCTTTCATATCGTCTGAGATCCCCAAGGATTGGAAAGCTGCCGCAGTCATCCCCCTCTTCAAAGGGGGAGACACCCTGGACCCAAACTGTTACAGACCTATATCCATCCTGCCCTGCCTATCTAAGGTCTTCGAAAGCCAAGTCAACAAACAGGTCACTGACCATCTCGAATCCCACCGTACCTTCTCCGCTGTGCAATCTGGTTTCCGAGCCGGCCACGGGTGCACCTCAGCCACGCTCAAGGTACTAAACGATATCATAACCGCCATCGATAAAAGACAGTACTGTGCAGCCGTCTTCATCGACCTTGCCAAGGCTTTCGACTCTGTCAATCACCATATTCTTATCGGCAGACTCAGTAGCCTCGGTTTTTCGGATGACTGCCTTGCCTGGTTCACCAATTACTTTGCAGACAGAGTTCAGTGTGTCAAATCGGAGGGCATGCTGTCTGGTCCTCTGGCATTCTCTATGGGGGTGCCACAGGGTTCAATCCTCGGGCCGACTCTTTTCTCTGTATATATCAATGATGTTGCTCTTGCTGCGGGCGATTCCCTGATCCACCTCTACGCAGACGACACCATTCTTTATACTTCCGGCCCGTCCTTGGACACTGTGCTATCTAACCTCCAAACGAGCTTCAATGCCATACAACACTCCTTCCGTGGCCTCCAACTGCTCTTAAACGCTAGTAAAACCAAATGCATGCTTTTCAACCGTTCGCTGCCTGCACCCGCATGCCTGACCAGCATCACCACCCTGGATGGTTCCGACCTTGAATATGTGGACATCTATAAGTACCTAGGTGTCTGGCTAGACTGTAAACTCTCCTTCCAGACTCATATCAAACATCTCCAATCGAAAATCAAATCAAGAGTCGGCTTTCTATTCCGCAACAAAGCCTCCTTCACTCACGCCGCCAAACTTACCCTAGTAAAACTGACTATCCTACCGATCCTCGACTTCGGCGATGTCATCTACAAAATTGCTTCCAACACTCTACTCAGCAAACTGGATGCAGTTTATCACAGTGCCATCCGTTTTGTCACTGAAGCACCTTATACCACCCACCACTGCGACTTGTATGCTCTAGTCGGCTGGCCCTCGCTACATATTCGTCGCCAGACCCACTGGCTCCAGGTCATCTACAAGTCCATGCTAGGTAAAGCTCCGCCTTATCTCAGTTCACTGGTCATGATGGCAACACCCATCCGTAGCACGCGCTCCAGCAGGTGTATCTCACGGATCATCCCTAAAGCCAACACCTCATTTGGCCGCCTTTCGTTCCAGTTCTCTGCTGCCTGTGACTGGAACAAATTGCAAAAATCGCTGAAGTTGGAGACTTTTATCTCACTCACCAACTTCAAACATCTGCTATCTGAGCAGGTAACTGATTGCTGCAGCTGTACATAGTCTATCGGTAAATAGTCCACCCATTTTTACCTACCTCATCCCCATACTGTTTTTATTTATTTACTTTTCTGCTCTTTTGCACACCAATATCTCTACCTGTACATGACCATCTGATCATTTATCACTCCAGTGTTATTAATCTGCAAAATTCTAATTATTCGCCTACCTCCTCATGCCTTTTGCACACAATGTATATAGACTCCCCCTTTTTCTTTTTCTTTTTTTTCTACTGTGTTATTGACTTGTTAATTGTTTACTCCATGTGTAACTCTGTGTTGTCTGTTCACACTGCTATGCTTTATCTTGGCCAGGTCGCAGTTGCACATGAGAACTTGTTCTCAACTAGCCTACCTGGTTAAATAAAGGTGAAATAAAAAAATTTTTTAAATCAAGAATGGTCCACCACCCAATGGACATCCAGCCAACTTGACACAACTTTTGGAAGCATTGTCAAACTGTCAAACTGGGCCAGCATCCCTGTGAATCGCTTTCAACACCTTGTAGAGTCTGTTCCCCAAAGAATTGAGGCTGTTCTGAGGGCAAAAGGGGGTACAACTCAATATTAGGAAGGTGTGCCTGATGTTTTGTACACTGTTTATATTACATGCACAGTACCGATATCTCATCCACCTCCAACACCTTGAGGTATTTCTTCACTGCATACAAGATCAAACATATGTATCATAATATTAACATGGAATGTTTGATATTAGCATTTTATTAGGAAATAACAAATCAATAGGTGATTGATCTGTATTCATAGCTTCAGCTAAATTGATTATGTATATCATATCATGTGTCACAGAGAAATAAGTAAATGTGCTATGTCCTTCCGCTTGGTTCAATAGGTACATTTATGCAACATGCTGCTCTTATGTGTGACTCACTGTTAATCTCCATGCTGAGAAGGGTAGTGTGTGGATAATGTGGGAATAATATAATGTGGGACGCTGTGAATAGCTAAGAGGGGGGCTAGTACATATACAATATATGTCCCTGAGCCCCTACTTCAGGAGTACATGTATCTCTCGTACTATGAAACACAAGGAATATGGTAGATTATCTTTCTCTCTTGTCCACCACGCCCCCTCTCCATCTTCCTCTTGCTCTCCCGCTGACAGACTCCAGGATTTTCATCCCTGATCTTTTCCTCACATTTATACCCTACTTTTCTGACCCCAATTACCCTAAATAATCCCAAATTAACGTGTACATTTATATGCCAATTAGGATCAATTATCATAACATGTAAGCCTATATTTTTAAGAAAGAAACAATGTTGTTGAACATATTGACTATTTGCATGGGTCAAAACATTCAAGGTGTTATTTCCAGTGGTGGAAAAAGTGTTAAATTGTCATTCTTGAACTACAGGATACCTTAGTAGAAAATGACTAAATTAAAAGTGAAAGTCACTGTCACGAGTCCGACCGAGGGTGGCTTCCCTTCCCAGTCGGGTGGCGCCCAGCGGTCGTCGTCACCGGCCTATTAGCTGCCACTGATTGTCTTTCCTCCCCCTCATTGTATGTTTATTGGTAGCACCTGTTTGTGATGATTAGTTGGGGTTCTTTAGACAGCCGGCCCGCCTGTTTGTTGTGCGGGATTAATCATTGTAACCTTCGGCTCTGTAGTAGAGGAATGTGTTAGTTCCTGGTCGTGCATTTTTCAGTTGTACATTTTTCATTTCCCCGTGTTTGGGGCCGTTATTATTGTGAGCACCCTGTGGTGCGTTGGTGCAAATAAAGAGCACAGCATTGCACTCTCTGTCTCCTGCATTTGACTCCACACCCACGACACCCGGAGCATTACAGAATCCCGCACCTAAAGATTGAATGGAGTCAGCAGGAGCAGCAGCCAACCCTCTCCCATCGGATCGGATCCGCGATGGATCATGTAATGGAGAGAATGGACCGATGGGAGAGGAGTGGTCTCCTCTCTCCACTTTCGGCACCCCCGGCTCCGGACTCCCCATCTCCCGACTCCAGCACCCTCCGTCTGACGCTACCAAGGGCTTATGATGGAGCTGCGGCGGGTTGCCAGGGGTTTTTGCTTCAGTTGGAGCTATACAACAGTTGGAGCCACCGTCAGACCCACTCCCTCGGGAGCGGAGAGGGTGAGTGTCCTCATCTCCTGCCTCACGGGTCGTGCTCTGGAGTGGGCGAATGCAGTCTGGAATGGCCCAGACTCAACTCTGGGTAGTGCTCCCGCGCTTTCCCGCCGCTTCCGTGCCGTGTTTGATCACCCTCCAGACGGCCGAGCGGTGGGAGAACGACTATTTCATCTCAGGCAGGAGAGGAGGCGCGCCCAGGATTACGAGCTGGAGTTCCGGACCTTGGCAGCAGGATCTGGGTGGAAGGACAGGGCCCTTATTGACCACTACCGGTGTAGTCTCCGGGAGGATGTCCGCAGGGAATTAGCGTGTCGGGACACCGCTCTGTCACTGGATGAGCTGATTGACATGTCCATTCGACTGGACAATCTGCTGGCTGCCCGCGGGCGTTCGGAGAGGGTCCTGTACATTCCACCACCCAGCCCCTCCGCTCCCATTCCGATGGAGTTGGGAGGGGCTGTGCCGAGGGGTACCGGAGGAGGAGGCCTTCCCTGCACCAACTGTGGTCGGAGAGGACACACGTCTGATCGGTGCTGGGCGGAACGCTTCTCGATCACCCCAGGTGAGTAATCATCAAACTCACCCAGAACCCCTTGTTGGCCACATGTTTGTCTTAACTTTTTTCCCTCTTCCCAGCATAGGGCGCTAGTCGATTCAGGCGCAGCTGGGAACTTTATGGATCGCGGACTCGCCCTTAAGTTAGGGGTTCCGCTTGTGCCGATAGATTCTCCCTTTCCCGTGCACTCCCTAGATAGCCGGCCATTAGGGTCAGGGATGGTCAGGGAGACCACGGTCCCACTGGACATGGTGACGCAGGGGAATCATAGGGAGTGTATCAGTCTTTTTATTATTGATTCGCCTGCGTTTCCAGTGGTGCTGGGGATTCCCTGGCTGGCCCGGCACAATCCTAAAATTTTGTGGAGACAGGGGGTTCTCCAGGGGTGGTCAGAGGAGTGTTCTGGAAGGTGTTTGGGAGTTTCCATCGGTGCCACGTCGGTGGAGAGTCCAGACCAGGGTTCCACCGTGTGCATTCCCCCCGAGTATGCCGATTTGGCAATCGCTTTCAGTAAAGTGAAAGCGACTAAATAACCACCTTATCGACCGGGAAGGGATTGTACGATAGATCTCCAGATAAACGCTGCGCTTCCCAAGAGTCATGTGTACCCGTTGTCCCAGGAGGAGACGTTGGCGATGGAGACATATGTCACGGAGTCGCTGGGACAGGGGTACATTCGGCCCTCCATCTCACCCGTCTCCTCAAGTTTATTTTTTGTGAGGAAAAAGGAGGGAGGTTTGCATCCGTGTATTGATTATAGAGGTCTAAACGCCATCACAGTGGGGTATAGTTACCCTCTACCTCTCATCGCTACGGCGGTGGAATCATTTCACGGAGCGCAGTTCTTCACAAAACTGGATCTCAGGAGCGCGTAAAGTCTGGTGCGTATTCGGAAGGGAGACGAGTGGAAAACCGCATTTAGTACCACATAAGGCCACTATGAGTACCTCGTCATGCCGTATGGGTTAAAGAATGCTCCAGCCGTCTTCCAATCCTTCGTAGACGAGATTCTCAGGGACCTGCACGGGCAGGGCGTGGTTGTTTATATCGATGACATTCTGATCTACTCGGCCACTCACACCGCGCATGTGTCTCTGGTACGTAAGGTGCTTGGTAGACTGCTGGAGCATGACCTATACGTAAAGGCTGAGAAATGCGTGTTCTCTAAACGAGCCGTCTCCTTTCTGGGTTATCGCATTTCCACCTCGGGGGTGGTGATGGAGGGCATTAGGGCCATGCGTAATTGGCCGACTCCGACCATGGTAAAGGAGGTGCAGCGGTTTTTGGGTTTTGCCAACTACTACCGTAGGTTTATCCGGGGTTTTGCCCAGATAGCGGCTCCCATTACCTCACTGCTGAAGGGGGGCCTGGTGCGGTTGCAGTGGTCAGCAGAGGCGGATGGAGCTTTCAACAAGTTGAAGGCACTGTTCACCGATGCACCCATTTTGGCGCATCCGGACCCCTCTCTAGCATTCATAGTGGAGGTGGACGCGTCCGAGGCTGGGGTGGGTGCCGTGCTATCACAGCGCTCGGGTACGCCACCAAAACTCCGCCCTGCACTTTTTTCTCAAGGAAGCTCAGCTCAGCGGAGCGTAACTATGATGTGGGGGACCGGGAGTTGCTAGCGGTGGTTAGAGCTCTGAAGGTGTGGAGACACTGGCTTGAGGGGGCTAAGCACCCCTTTCTCATCTGGACCGACCACCAGAATCTGGAATATAGTCGGGCAGCTAGGACACTTAACCCACGTCAGGCAAGGTGGGCCATATTCTTCACCCGGTTCCGGTTTACCTTGTCGTATAGACCGGGCTCCCAGAACGTAAAGGCTGACGCACTGTCCCGTCTTTACGACACGGAGGATGGGTCCACCGAACCTACCCCCATCCTTGCCGCCTCTAAACTGGTAGCACCAGAGGTATGGGGCGGCAGGGTAGCCTAGTGGTTAGAGAGTTGGACTAGTAACCGGAAGGTTGCAAGTTCAAACCCCCGAGCTGACAAGGTACAAATCTGTCGTTCTGCCCCTGAACAGGGAGTTAACCCACTGTTCCTAGGCCGTCATTGAAAATAAGAATTTGTTCTTAACTGACTTGCCTAGTTAAATAAAGGTTAAAAAAAAAAAAAAAATGGGAGGTGGACTCGGACATCGAGCGGGTGTTACGGGCGGAACCCGCGCCTCCTCAGTGTCCGGCGGGGCGTTAGTACGTGCCGTTTGGTGTTCGGGACAAACTGATTCGGTGGGCTCACGTCCTACCCTCCTCGGGTCACCCTGGGGTGACGAGGACAGTGGGGAGCCTTCGGGGGAGGTATTGGTGGCCTACTTTGGCAAGGACATTAAGGGTTATGTCTCCTCCTGTTCGGTGTACGCCCAGAGTAAGGCTCCTAGGCACCTTCCTAGAGGGAAGTTACAACCCCTCCCCGTTCCACAACGGCCATGTTCACATCTATCCGTAGATTTCCTGACCGATCTTCCGCCGTCTCAGGGGAACACCACGGTCTAGTGATTGTGGATCGGTTCTCTAAGTCCTGCCGTCTCCTCCCGTTGCCCGGTATCCCTACAGACTGCAGAGGCATTATTCACCCATGTCTTTCGGCACTACGGGGTGCCGGAGGACATCGTTTCTGATCGGGGCCCCCAATTCACGTCCCGGGTCTGGAGGGCCTTCATGGAACATTTGGGGGTCTCTGTCAGCCTGACCTCCGGTTATCACCCCGAGAGTAATGGGCAGGTGGAGAGAGTGAACCAGGAGGTGGGTAGGTTTCTGCGGTCGTATTGCCAGGATCGGCCAGGGGAGTGGGCACGATACATTCCTAGGCGGAAATGGCCCAATCATTGTAACCTTCGGCTCTGTAGTAGAGGAACGTGTTAGTTCCTGGTCGTGCATTTTTCAGTTGTACATTTTTCATTTCCCCGTGTTTGGGGCCGTTATTATTGTGAGCACCCTGTGGTGCGTTGGTGCAATTAAAGAGCACAGCATTGCACTCTCTGTCTCCTGCGTTTGACTCCACACCCACGACACCCGGAGCATTACAGTCACCCACTAAAATACTACTTGAGTAAAAGTCTAAAAGTATTTGCTTTTAAATATACTTACATATTAAAAGTCAATGTAATTGCTAAAATACTCTTAAAAATCTAAAGTAAAAGTATAAATAATTTCTCATTCCTTATACAATATTAATCTTTACTGCCAAACGGTCATATGGAGCTGTGAGCTATACCAGCCAAGATGAACACCCTTATCAATATGTTTTGATGGGGATCGGTGCCCTTATCTAGGGCTGACAGCTGCAGTCCAGGCGTGAGGAAAAGGACATGGGCGTTTATCCTGCCATGGGTGGAGAGAGGTGGGTGAGGGGGTTAATGCAATGTTAATGTGCTGAATATTAATGTGCTGAATATCACCAGACAAACACCTGAATATTCTTTTACACTTACAATATGGGGGTGACAATTTACCATTACAGGGAAAGTTCACCCTAAATACATTTTATGTATTGGTTTCCTTGCACTTTAAGGAGTCTATTTGCAACGTATTACAGCAATCCATGCTTTGGTTTTGTTTAACTGGTGACTGTTTCAAAGTCAAACTTTTTGCATTTGTGGCACAAATCCAATGCAGGTCAATGGTACCTATTTTCGAATTTTACGCTTCGTGTCCAGTTTTTCTATAAATAACTTCATTGAGTTACACAATCAATTTAAGATAGCTGAACATGAAGCGTGAAATTCTAAGATAGGTACCATTGAATTACATTGGATTTGTGCCACAAACACCCAAACTATTACTTTAAAAAAACAATCTGGTAGTAACAGGTCTCTTTAATGACAGACATTGACCACACCAGCTCTATGGGGGTCTATTTCAATTCAGTGAAGTTATTGAATAGGAGTGATACTATTCATTTCAAAGAGTGCTTTGTCTCAATACAAATCAATGAAATCTAAATCAGATCACATTTTATTAGGCACATGCTTGATTGACAACAGGTGTCAACCAACACTGAAATGCTTACTCACAGGCCATTTATATTTATTATTGACCTTTATTTAACTAGGCAAGTCAGTTAAGAACAAATTCTTATTGTCAATGACAGCCTAGGAACAGTGGGCTAACTGCCTTGTTCAGGGGCAGAACAACAGATGTTTACTTTGTCAGCTCGGGGATTCCATCTTGCAACCCTTCGGTTACTAGTCCCACACTCTAACCATCACCACTACCTGCCGCTTCCTAACAATGCAGAGAGAAAAATATATAGAGAAAAATATAGAAAAAAAACAATAACGCCTGGAATAAAAACACGATGAATAACAATAACTTGGCTATATACACGGGTACCAGTAACGAGTTCCTGTGCAGGGGTATGAGGTAATCGAGGTAGAGTGTACATATACTGTAGGTAGGGGTAAAGTGACTAGGCCATAGGATAGATAATAAACAGTAGCAGCAGCGTATGTGATGAGTCAAAAGGGTCAACGCAGATAGTCCGGGTAGCTGTTTGGTTAACTATTTAGCAGTCTTTTGGCTTGGGGGTAGAAGCTGTTCCGAGACCTATTGCAGAATTGGTGCATCGGTACCGCTTCCTGTGCGGTAGCAGTGAGAACAGTCTATGACTTGGGAGGCTGGAGTCTGACAATTTTTAGGGCCTTCCTCTTACTCCGCTTGGTATAGAAGTCCTGGATAGCAGGGAGCTCGGCCCAAGTGATCTACTGGGCCTTATACACTACTCTCTGCAGTGCCCTGCAGTCGGATGCCAAGCACTTGCTATACTAAGCGGTGATGCAGCCAGTCAAGATGCTCTCAATGGTGCAGCTGTAGATCTTTTTGAGGATCTGAGGGCCCATGATAAATATTTTCAGCTTCCTGATGGGGTATTGAGCCATTGTTGTGCCTGCTTCATGACTGTGTTGGTGTGTGTGGACCATGTTAATAATGCCTTAGTGAGGTGGACAGAAGTTTGAGGCTCTCGACCTGATCCACTACAGCACTGTCAATGTGGATGGCGTGTGTGCTCTGCCCCACGTTTCCTCTAGTCCACGATCAGCTCTTGGTCTTACTGACATTGCGAGAGAAGTTATTGTCCTGGCCCCACACTGCCAAGTCACTGACCTCATCCCTATAGGCGGTTTCATCGTTGATCAGGCCTACCACCATCGAGTCGTCAGCAAACTTGATGATGGTGTTGGAGTATGTACGGCCACGCAGTCGTGGGTGAACAGGGAGTACGGGAGGGGACTAATCACCCCCCAAGTGATGAGCTCGGAGGGGGGGGTGACGTATTACAGAATGGGTCAGAGAGAGGTTGAAAGTACTAGTCCTGGTAAATCTGTTTGGCCCTGTGAATGTTAACCTATCTAAATGTCTTACTCACATAGGCTAGCGAAAGCGAGATCACACAGTCATCCATAACTGCTGCTGCTCTCATGCATGGTTCAGTATTGTTTGCCTCGAAGCAAGCATAGAAAGCAATTAGCTAGTCTGGTAGGCTCGCGTCACTTGGTAGCTCACGGCTAGGTTTCCCTTTGTAATCCGTGATAGTTTGCAAGCCCTGCCACATCCGTCAAGCATCAGAGCTGGCGTAGTAGAATTAAATCTTAGACCTGTATTGAATCATTGCCTGTTTGATGGCTTTTCGGAGGTCATAGCGGGATTTCTTTAACAGTGCCTTGCAAAAGTACTCAACCCCCTTGGCCTTTTCCCTATTTTGTTGCATTACAACCTGTAATTTAAATATATTTTTATTTGGATTTCATGTAATGGACATACACAAAATAGTCTAAAAGATGAAGTGAAATGAAAACGATTACTTGGTTAAAAAAAGAAAAAAAAGTGGTGTGCATATGTATTTCACCCCCTTTGCAATGAAGCCCCTAAATAAAATCTGGTGCATCCAATTACCTTCAGGAGTCACATTATTAGTTAAATAAATAAATAAGCCACCAAGCAAGCGACACCATGACGACCAAGGAGCTCTCCAAACAGGTCAGAGACAAAGTTGTGGAGGGTCGGGTTATAAAAAAATATCTGAAACAATGAACATCCCGCAGAGCACCTTTAAATCATTATAAATAATATGGCACCACAACAAACCTGCCAAGAGAAGGCCCGCCCACCAAATCTCATGGACCAGGCATTGAGGGAATTAATCAGAGAGGCAACAAAGAGACCAAAGATAACCCTGAAGGAACTGCAAAGCTCCACAGCGGAGATTGGAGTATCTGTCCATAGAACCACTTTAAGCTGTACACTCCACAGAGCTAGGCGTTACGGAAGAGTGGCCAGAAAAAAGCCATTGCGCAAAGAAATAAATAAGCAAACACATTTGGTGTTCGCCAAAAGGCATGTAGGAGACTCCCCAAACATATAGAAGAAGGTACTCTGGTCAGATGAGACTAAAATGGAGCTTTTTGGCCATCAAGGAAAATGTCTGGAGCAAACCATATACCTTTCATCACCCCGAGATCAACATCCCCACAGTGAAGCATGGTGGTGGCAGCATCATGCTGTGGGGATGTTTTTCATCTGCAGGGACTGGGAAACTGGTCAGAATTGAAGGGAGACCTGTTTCAGTCGTCTGGAGATTTGAGACTGGGACGGAGGTTCACCTTCCAGCAGGACAATGACTAAGCATACTGCTAATGCAACACTCGAGTGGTATAAGGTCAGCCACCACAGGCAAAAATTGTGATTTTGCTTCCATCTGTACATTTTCGGATTTGGGATGTTTTGCAGCTATAACTTCCCTACTTTCATAAAATATACAAATACATCGACAATAACGTATTGAAATTGAACTTTTTTGTATAATTTTGTCATTTTAACTCCATCAACTACACCTAGCATACATTTCATTCTGGATAGCATGTTTCATGTAGGACTTCAACCACTATTTATAAAATTCTCCATGTTGAATCATTCAAAAGCTTGTTTTCTGGAGCATATCATCAGCCAGTCTACACATGGCTATATGCTTTGTAGATTTAGTACTTTGTGCTGAAAGATGAGTAATTCCCTGACGCCTGATTGGTTTCGGACATTTAAAGGCCCTTTCCGGCAACCTGATTGGATAAAATGCTGCACGTGCAACGCAGCACTTCCTTGTTTGAAAATAGCTCCCGCAAAAAAATCTAGGTAAAGAGAGACAAATTTAACAAATCTCGAAGAATATACCTACAAGTATATGAATATAAATAAGCGATCTCAGTTAGCCAATGCGAGAAAATCAGTGAATGAAAAAAAATTAAATGAGCCTGATCAGCCGATTGAGGCAGTGGCAGTACAGGTAGAGGAGGAAAAGGAGATAGCTGTCAGCAGTACGTTGAGATGCAAATTAGATGAAGATGACCGATAGCAGCGATCAACCAGACAGCAGCCAACCAGCCAGCCAACAGTGGATTTTATTCCACATGTCACGAATAAACCAACTTGTACATGATTTGATTTGATTTGCCCTAAGTGTCTACACACTGGACTGAAAATTAACATAGACCCCACCAACCAAGGATTCTGTAATGATATGTCGTGATGCATTTAGGAGGAGTGTTTACACTTCCTCCAAGCTGCAGGAGTATTCCAGGGGATATGTGGCATTTGACATAAATGTGAGGATGGTTCTTCTAGCCCACGAATTTGGACTTGTTTATGCAGCGCTAAAGAAAATAAGCAAAGTCCTATGGATTCCTTCCTTTTAAAATGATAAACTTGGATTAGCTAACACAATGTGCCATTGGGACACACGAGTGATGGTTGCTGATAATGGGCCTCTGTACGCCTATGTAGATATTCCATAAAAAAATCAGCCATTTCCAGCTACAATAGTCATTTACAACATTAACTAACTAATACTGTCTAAACTGTATTTCTGATCAATTTGATGTTATTTTATATGGACAAAAAAATTGCCTTTCTTTCAAAAACAAGGACATTTCTTTTTTTTCTTTTTTAACTCTGTTTATTAAGTTTTACACACACACACACGCACAGACGAGACAAAGCAATATAAATAATATACTCAACTAGAAAAAAAATACAAATAAAAATACAAATAAAAAAATAGCTTTAAAGATACCATACTTTAGACAAGTTAAACATACCAGGCAGAAGGCTACAGAGGTTAAAGGGCAATCTATAGTACAGGTCAGAGCAAACACCTCACCATTGTTCCTGTAAACAGTCAAGGGATAAGGCTGGAGAAATGCAACCACTCACAGAGAGTCATGGCCACAGACCGACCATCCACTGGACAGATTTTTTTTTACAATGCTTTAAAATAAAAAAATAAAATGATTATTCATGTAGGCGTGAACCAAATGTAAAAATAACTGGGAAAAACAAGCTCACACTTCAGTCTCTGCCCGAGCAAGATGAACAAGGCATCTGCGGATCACAATCAATAAGCACATGGACCTTAATGCCCCCCCCAGCAAAAACACAGAGAGAGGCTCCTCCAACCCTTAAGTCACAGACTTATTTTAGTATGAATTGGAATGCCATCAGAGGATGGACTGTTTAAAGTAAGACCGGAATGGAGCCCAAGCCTCATCAAACAGTTTGGGGTTCCCACGTGAATTGAATTAAATTTTTTCTAGTTTCAGAGAGCACAACACATCCCTCACCCAATATTTATAAGATGGGGGATGCTGCCATCTTCCAGTTCTGTAGTATTAGCCGTCTAGCTAAAAGAGTTGTATAAGCAACAGTGTCCGACTGGATTCTTGATAGGGGGGTACCCATGGGCAGTACTCCAAAAAGGGCTGTAAGGGGAGACGGATCTATAACAGTGTCATATATATCAGAGAAACATTTAAATATTAATTCCCAGAAACCTGACAGTTTATGACAGCCACAAAACATATGCAACAGTGTGGCTGGTTCCACTTTACATCTGACACAGGTAGGATCAAAATCAGAGAATATTCTTCCAAGTTTGGCCCCCGACCAGTGGATACGGTGAACCACCTTGAATTGAATGAGGCTGTGTCTAGTGCTAAAAGAGGACGAGTGCACCCTGTGCAGCACAGATTCCCAGGCGTCTTCCCCAAGTTCCTCCCCCAAATCCTTTTCCCATCGAGTCTTTAAAGGCACCAAAGAAGGGTTCTGTAAGTCATGAATGATTGCATATACATCTGAAATTGCACCCCTAGGAAGCTTGTTCAGCTCCAAGATGCTCTCTATAGCTGTATTCGCAGGCCTATTGGGAAATCCAGGTGTGTTAACCCTGACAAAGTTTCTAGTTTGGAGATAGAGGAAAAAGTGGGATTGGGGAGATTGAACTTTTCCTGCAGCTGAGAAAAAGAGGCAAATGTAATAATTGGGCTAGCGAGGAGAGGCCTAGTGAGTGCCAAATGCCAAAAGCCCCATCATTCAAAGATGGAGGAAATAAAATGTTCTGATTGATTGGGCCTGATAGAGAAAAGCCTCGGAGGTTAAAGGCTAAACGGAACTGATTCCAAATTTTAAGAGATTGCTTTACAATTGGGTTGACACACCTTTTGCCTAGGGACACTGGGATAGACGAGCACAGCACAGAGGAAAGTGCTGCAGGTTTACACGATTCAGACTCCATCTGGACCCAGAGTGGTCTAGGGCCAGTAGAATCAGTCTGCAGCCAGTACAGAACGGCTCTGAAATTTGCAGCCCAGTAGTATGTCTGAAAATTTGGTAGAGCTAAACCCCCCAATGACCTAGGCTTCTGTAAATGTTTTCTACCAATCCGTGGTACCTTGCCATCCCAAATAAAATGCATGAATGTTTGATCCAGTGAAATAAAAAAAGATTTTGGAAACAAAGTTTTCCTGAAACAAATTTGAATATTTCCTTGTCACTTTTACTCCCAAGTAAGTGAATTGATCCCGGACAATCCTAAACTGAGAACTTGTAAAAGAGCACTTTAAAGCAGCCTTGTTTACCGGAAAAAGCTCACTCTTGCCTAGATTCAGCTTGTACCCTGAGATTGATCCAAACTTTTTAAGAACAGATAGGGCACGTGGCAATGAGGTATCGGGTTGGAGATAAACAAAAGGAGGTCGTCAGCATATAGCGAGACTTTCTGCTCCCAGCCCGCCCTGATTATGCCTTGAATGGCTTCATTAGAGCGTAGTGCAATGGCGAGAGGCTCGATTGCCAAAGCAAACAACAAGGGGGAGTTTGGGCAACCCTGTCTGTATCCGCGGTGCAAGGGAAAATAGTCAGAGGACAAGTTATTAGTCCGTACCGAAGCCATGGGGGAAAAATAAAGAATCTTTATCCACGCAATGAATTTGGGGCCAAAGCCAAATCTATAAAGGGCAGCTGTTAGGTAATCCCACTCAACGCGGTCAAACGCTTTTTCGGCATCAAGTGAGACCACCACCTCCGGGTCCTCCGACACTGGGGAGTACAGTATATTCATAAGGCGCCTAATATTGAAAAATAAATGCCTATTTCTCACAAAGCCAGTCTGGTCAGAGTGTATTACTTGATGCAGCAAGCCTTCCATACGGATGGCTAAAAGCTTAGCTAGGATTTTGTAATCACAGTTTAAAAGCGAGATTGGGCGATAGGATCCACATTCCAGGGGGTCTTTGTTTTTTTAATAGTAATGAAATTGAAGCCTGATAAAGACTAGGCGGTAGCTTTGAAGTATTGAGGCACTCTGCAAATAGTCGAGACAAGAATGGGCAAAGCAGACCAGAAAACGTCCTGTAAAATTCGGTTGGAAAACCGTCCGGACCCGGTGATTTACCACTTTTCATTGCGGACACTGCTGTTGCAATCTCCTCAAGCGTAAATTCTTCTTCTAGACAGTCATGGGAGTCTGTATCAATTGAAGGCATATTCAAGCCATTAAAGAAGGAGTCAATCAGCAAGGGGTCTTGAGGGGATTCAGAGGTGTATAGCGCAGAGTAAAATTGTTTAAATTGATCATTGATCTCTTTATGTATAACTGTGGTGGCACCAGACGGGGTCCTTATTGGTGGGATTAAACGTGAGGCCTCAGATTTACGGATCTGATGCGCAAGGTGTTTACTGGCCTTGTCGCCTTGTTCATAGACTTTGTATCGAGCTCGCAAGAGTAACTGTTCAGCTTGCCTGGTAGAAAGCTCATCAAATTCAGATTGGAGTAGTTGGCGCACTTTATGCAGATCGGAGGAAGGATCCGTAGCATACTTCTCATCCAGTGTGGCTATGGACTCGCTCAGGTCCCGAAGTCGCTGGGAGCGAACTCTGTTTTGGTTGGCTGTATAAGAAATAATTTGGCCACGTAGGTGTGCATTGAGAGACTCCCATATGGTAGAGCAGGACATACCTGGTGTTGAATTAGTTTCTAGGAATAAGGTGATTTCAGAAGAAATGAGATTGACAAACTCCTTATCTGAGAGTAAAATGGGGTTGAGACGCCATTGATAACACATAGGAGGTCGCTGGGGAAACTCTAGTTCAAGCACTAATGGTGAATGGTCAGAGATAACAATACTCTCGTAAGTACACTGCCGAAGGTTAGGCAGAAGTTTTTTGTCCAAAAAGAAGTAATCAATCCGGGAGTATGTTTGATGAACATGAGAATAAAAGGAATACTGTCTATCTGTAGGATGTAGGAAATGCCAGGCCTCAAACATAGCATATTTCTGAAGAAAGGATTGAATAAGTAGGGCACATTTAGATGGGCCTGTAGTTCTTTGTGAGGACTTGTCAAGAACTGGGGACATTTTACAGTTGAAATCCCCCCCTAAAATCAACAAATGAGAATCTAAATTGGGAATAGCAGACAGAAAGGAAGAAATGAAACTTGTGTCATCCCAATTGGGAGCATAAACACTAGCCAAAACAAGAGAGGTAGAAAACAGTTCACCGGTTACTATGACGTATCGTCCCTTAGGATCAGCAATAACCTCAGAAGCTACAAAGGGAGTAGCTTTATCAACCAGAATAGCAGCACCTCTTGATTTACTATGAAAGTTCGAGTGGAACACTTGACCAACCCAGTCCTTACGCATCCTAAAATGCTCACCAGTCCTCAAGTGAGTCTCTTGTAGAAATGCAATATTTGCATTCAAACCCTTTAAGTGTGTCAACACCCTCTTACGCTTCACCGGGTTGTTAACCCCTTTGGTGTTCCAAGAAATGTACTTGATCGTATTATTTCGGCCCCTTTGGTCATTCCCGTTATTCAACCCTGTCATTAGAGCATAGAATGGAAAAGCAATGAGCGCCCAAAACCCCCAGAATAACTTGTCTCAGAGTAATAATGTTCGGTGGTAAATGTTTGGAAAAAGTACAGAGAAAAAAAACAGAGAAAAAAACTAAAAAGACAGAATGACAACATTAGAACTGAACAATTCAACCTGCACCCCCACCCCCTCCCCCCATCCCAGACAATACCTCCCCAAACGAGGTACAAGTCTAAATAGAACATGTTCTCTTCGCACAGTATGTCTGTGAGAGTGCGGTCTTAAACCTAAACCCACAGTCCCGCTCTTTAAAGTCGCGTTTTGTTAGTGGATCAAGCAGCAAAAAGAAAGATTTGTATGAATTTTTTCAAATAAAAAAAAGGCGAATCCCTTGTGCAAACGGAATGACAAAAGCATCACTTGTAGATGTATATAATTGTATTCCCAGTCTTATAACAGGCTTTGAGAGAGAAAATAAATAAAATGTATAAAGGCTCTCAGCCAAAAATCTAATTTGAAGTAAGGAAATCGTAGTAAGACAATCAAAAATAATAGTAATTATAATAGTAGTCTAGTTGAAGCTGAGACAGCTTACAACCAATACCAAAAAACTATGTGTGCGCAACGTTGAACGTTTGCTGGGCATAAATGACGCTCAAAACTTTTAAAATTAAAGTGAGGCCCCAAAAACCGTGTAGCCTCGGGAGATATTTACTGTTTACTGGGTCAATGCAAACGGATGCAGTAAACAAATAACCAAAAATATTTTGAGTCACCGAGACAATGTGTAAACAAACTAAATAGGTGAGCAAGATAAGGCACGCACACTAGATGATCAAAACATTAGATCACATCAAATAAGCCTGAATAGTTTCACCAACTATACAAGACTAGCCTGTTATATCTAAGCATAATTGTACCACAAGTGGGTTACTTACTATCCACAGTTCGCAAGCAACAGGTGCTGAACTGTGAGCATATTCAAGACTTCTTGATGTGACGTTGAATGTGAGCCATAGCCTCATCCGGAGATTCAAATGTGTAGTCTTTACCCTCATGAGATATCCACAAACAGGCCGGGAATCGCAGTCCATACTTCACACTTGGATGGTCCCGAAGTACTCGTTTGGCCTGTCCGAAAGCTGCGCGCTGCCTGGAAACAGTGGGGGAGTAGTCCTGGTAGATGGAAAAGCTCTGTCCTTGAAAGCTCAGAGTGGTATTGCGGGCTCGTCGGAGGATCTCCATCTTCTCATGAAAAAAGTGCACTCGAAGAATTATGTCACGGGGCCTCTCCCCATCCCGGGGCTTTGGGCGCAGCGACCGGTGGGCTCGATCAATCAGGGGCTTCTCATCTAAGGCAAGAACATCCTTCAGCAACCCTGAAACGAAATCCGTGGCGCGATGCATTTCCGCGGACTCTGGGACCGATACAAGTCTCAAATTATTGCGGCGAGAGAATCCCTCTAGACTCACACAGCTCTCCTTCACCTTTTTCAAATCCACAGCTAGGCGTTTAACTTCAGCCTCCAGGGATGTAGTTAAATCGGAGACATTAGTAGCGGAGGTCTCCAGTGCCGCAATCGTTGTAGTGTGTGACGCAGTTGTTGTTTTGAGTATTGTGATTGCAGGCACAGTCTCGTTCCGCAGGATGGTTAAATCTGCTTTTAAAGTATCAGAAACCTCCTGTATTCTGGCCTCAATTGTAGCAACCATCTGTGTTTTCATTTCAACTATCTCAGAGCGTAGTAGTTTGATGGCCTCGAGAATGTTCATTTCAGCGCCGCCAGGCCAAGCCGCGCCCCCGGTTAAAGTGTGCGTCCCCGGGCCCTCAGACTCAGGAGAGGGCGGTGATGAGAGCGGGTCTTGTAGGCCGGGTTTTCTCAAAGTCATGCTTTTGGCCTTATGTTTGGTCGACATCCTGACATTCGGAAGCAAAGTAGTCTTGTTTTTTACGGAAAGGGATCACCAAATTAATATTTGAAAATAAATACGGTTCTGCTGCAGAATTCACATAAACTTTAAGAATACCACGGGAGCAAACGGAAAACACGTCAGTCGCACATGGCGTCCCCTACCATCCCCAACAAGGACATTTCTAAGTGACCCCCAAACTTTTTAACAATAGTGTATATGTGATGTTCATTTGTCAGTTTAGAAGTAATATATGAATAAGAGTTTAATTAATGTGACATAAATGTTAATATTTATGGAAAGTACATTTGAATTGCATTAGCATATCTTTATCGGCCATTTTCTCAAAATGACATGTTCCCCGTGCACCAATTCATTTTTCTCAGTCTTCAAAGGAAGTACATTCACATTATTCCACACACAGGTTCTTAGGTCTTATAGTCAGACTTTTACAGAGGCTAATTATTATATCTTCTTTCGTTTTGATTTTAAGTGTCATTTTATGTGTAAAACGACACTTAAATATTTAAATATATAAATATTTTTATAATTACATGAAATTACAATATTTTGATAAACTGATCTGTGAAAGTCTGACCATTGAATGTCTTATCACAATAAAACATTCTGCCTTGAAGCAATGTGTTGAAAAACGGAATCTCGTAATATGCATATTAGCACATATTTAAGGATGGTTTGCCTCATTTGCATTTTTACATTTTTAAATAAATAAAACTTGTAATACAATAACATATTTTATTTATGTATACTTTCAACTGGTAAAGTTTATTTCTGATGAGACTAAAGAAAAAAAATCCCTAAGGGAAAAAAAAAAATCCTTGAAAGCAGCAGCTCTAGCCTTTAGCTCAGTGCGGATGTTGCCTGTAATCTGCTTAATTGCGTCTGCTCATGTCATGTCACTGGTACTTCCAGTTGGAGTAAGCAGGAATCAGGAGGATAGAGTTATTTTTATTTATTTTTATTTCACCTTTATTTAACCAGGTAGGCTAGTTGAGAACAAGTTCTCATTTACAACTGCGACCTGGCCAAGATAAAGCATAGCAGTGTGAACAGACAACACAGAGTTACATATGGAGTAAACAATTAACAAGTCAATAACACAGTAGAAAATGAGAGTCTATATACATTGTGTGCAAAAGGCATGAGGAGGTAGGCGAATAATTACAATTTTGCAGATTAACACTGGAGTGATAAATGATCAGATGGTCATGTACAGGTAGAGATACTGGTGTGCAAAAGAGGAGAAAAGTGAATAAATATAAACAGTATTGGGGATGAGGTAGGTAAAATTGGGTGGGCTATTTACCGATAGACTATGTACAGCTGCAGCGATCGGTTAGCTGCTCAGATAGCAGATGTTTGAAGTTGCTGATCAGATTTGCCAAAGGAAGGGCGAGGGAGAGCCTTGTCTGCGTTTCTGTGTGTGGAGTAAAGGTGATCTAGAGTTGTATTGCCTCTATTTGCACAGTGACATCCTGGTAAACATTTGGCAAAACAGATTTCAGTTGATTTAACTCACCAGCCACGAGAAGCACCACCTCTGGATGTGCATTTTCTTGTTAGCTTATGGCTCTATACAGCTTGTTGAGTGTGGTCTTAGTGCCAACATCTGTTTGTGGTGGTAAATAGACAGCTACAGAAAATATAGATAAACTCAATTAGAATGTCTGGTCTGCAGCTTATAAGGAATTCTATCTCAGGCAAGCAAAGACTAGAGATGCATTATAGATCGTGCACCAGCTGTTGTTAACAGAGAGACACACCCGTCCAACTCTCATCTTACCGGAGGCTGCCATCAGATCTTGGCGATGCATGGAAAAGCCAGCGTGGTATATGTTATGCATGTCCTTGTTCAGCCATGACTCCGAGAAACAAGGATATTACAGTTTTTAGGTCCCGTACAAGAACAGAGTTTCACTTTATCCCCTGAATTCACTTTGTTAAAATAAAATTGACTCAAACCCAGGTTTGAGTTATTTGAAGTAACGTTACTAGCAAGAAGAAATTTATATTTAACCACCCATCAGCTTTATCAAGTTCCCTTTAACATTTTACTCAGAGTAATTCTTTACTATTGTCACCCCAGGCTTCGGGATTTAATATTTTGTAAAGCATTGTGTGATAAAATACTTTATACAAAAATTACTTTGGCATCTCCAGAATCCACAGCCGGCGTGATGTGGTGCCACTCATCAGGCGGTTAGCTTGTATCTGAACTGTCTGTGTCATTCAGCACAGCTGGTGTATGTTGTGGTATCTATATACTGATCTAGTACTTAATGCATGTAGGACTCCTATCTTTCTTGTCAAGTCCCTGAGGCCTATTTGTTTGCTGCCAGTGACTGTCTACCTCCATCCACACCCCATTGTGTTTGCTTGCTCATCCTGTCAGAGACTAGATCTTGCTTTATTTATACACTGTCAAAAAGCTGTCCAAACTGGATTATAGCACAGACTCTGCGTTTTGTCAGACAAGGAAGAGGCAGAGATAGAGGCGAGGAGCTATGATAATGTGCTAGATGGCTGATTTTGAAAGGATGGAGAAAGTGATATAGGGACGTGGACAAAGAGATGGGCAGTTGCACACATAAAGACATGGTGGGAGAGAGAAAAATACAAATTAAACGGACAAACAGAGGGAGTTATACTAACATAACAAATGGCCAGCTAGAGACAGATGAAAGAACTAGATGATATAGATGAAGATGTGGAAGGGGGTATGTGTGGAGATGAAAAGAGAGGATGGAGGGAGAGCGAGATAGATCTATTATGGATCAGTCCTGATGCTGACCGCAGCAAGAGCATCGATATGGAACATGCATAGGCTGACCCTTCACCTAACCAACCCACATAAACATGCCAGCAACTGTGGGAGCAAGAACCAACTAATGATGGTGGGTGTGTGTGTTTGTGTGTGTGTGTGTATCTGTGCTCATGCATGCTTGCATGTGTGTACTGTGCATGAGTGTGCGTGAGAGAGATAGAGAGAGAATGATGTGAGTGAAATCTTAACTCTCTCAGCAGGGGAACAGAGCGGTGAAAAGGATGGCTGCAAACTCATTAGAGACCCTGCTGCTGCACCCTACATTCATCAGCAACACACACACACACACACACACACACACACACACACACACATATGCACCTGGATGGATCTTGGAACTGGTTAGACACATTCATAACATTTAGAGAAAATTCTAGGACACACAAGTTGACATACAGAGCATTCGGAAAGTATTCAGACCCCTTGAGACGTTTTCAACATTTTGTTATGTTACAGCCTTATTCTAAAATGTATGAAGTTGTATCAAGAAAATGTAGTTTTTTCCCCCTCATCAATCTACGCACAATACCCCATAATGACAAACAAAAACATTTTTGTGGAAAATTTTGCAAATTTATATATATATAAAAAAAAACTTAAATATCACATTTACCTAAGTATTCAGACCCTATACTCAGTATTTTGTTGATTACTGCCTCGAGTCTTTCTGGGTATTATGCTACAAGCTTGGCACACCTGTATTTGGAGAGTTTCTCCCATTCTTCTCTGCAGATCCTCTCAAGCTCTGTCAGGTTGGATGGGGAGTGTCGCTGCACAGCTATTTTCAGGTCCTTCCAGAGATGTTTGATCGTCTTCAAGTCTGGGCTCTGGCTGGGCCATTCAAGGACATTCAGAGACTTGTCCTGAAGCCACTCCTGTATTGTCTTGGCTGTGTGATTAGGGTCATTGTCCTGTTGGAAGGTGAACCGTCACCCCAGACTGAGATCCTGAGTGCTCTGGATCAGGTTTTCATCAAGGATCTCTTTGTACTTTGCTCTGTTCATCTTTTCCTTAATCCTGACTAGTCTCCCAGTCCCTGCCGCTGAAAAACATCCCCAATGCATGACGCTTCCACCACCATGCTTCACCATAGGGATGGTGCTAGGTTTCCTCCAGACGTGACACTTCGCATTCAGGCCAAAGAGTTCAAACTTGGTTTCATCAGACCAGAGAATCTTGTCTCTTATGGTCTGAGAATCCTTTAGGTACCTTTTGGCAAACTCCAAGTGGGCTGTCATATGCCTTTTACTGAGGAGTGGCTTCCATCTGGCCATTCTACCATAAAGGCCTGATTGGTGGAGTACTGCAGAGATGGTTGTCCTTCAGGAAGGTTCTCCCATCTCCACAGAGGAACTCTGGAGCTCTGTAAGAGTGACCAAGGCCCTTCTCTCTCGATTTCTCAGTTTGGCCGGGCGGCCAGCTCTGGGAAGATTATTGGTGGTTACAAACGTCTTCCATTTAAGAATTATGGAGGCCACTGTGTTCTTGAGGACCTTCAATGCTGCAGATATTGTTTGGTACCTTTCCCCAGATCTGTGCCTCAACACAATCCTGTCTCAGAGCTCTACAGACAATTCCTTCGACTTCATGGCTTGGGTTTTGCTCTGACATTCACTGTCAAATGTGGGACCTTATATAGACAGGTGTGTGTCTTTCCAAATCACGTCCAATCAATTGAATTTACCACAGGTGGACTCCAATCAAGTTGTAGAACATCAAGGATGATCAATGGAAACAGGAAGCACCAGAGCTCAATTTGGAGTCTCATAGCAAAGGCTCTGAATACTTATGTATTTTATTATTGCCATATTTTATCTGGCACAGTTCTTTTTAAAATAATATTTTGCTGCTTTTGCCAACACAGCACAGTCTCCTTTCACTAACTGACTGTCTCTGCACATTTGTGTCCCTCCGTCTGTGAATGTGTATGTGTGTCCATCAGTGTGTCCATCACTGTTTTGCAACCCCTTGACTTTTTCCACATTTTGTTACGTTGCAACCTTATTCTAAAATGTGTTAAATAAAACATTTTCCTCATCAATCTACACACAATACCCCATAATGACTTCGTGAACAATATGTTTTTAGAATATTTTGCAAAACGATTAAAAAAATATACCTTATTTACACTAGTCTCTTCCTTCGACCCGCTTATCTGCCTTGCACTCACACCCCTCACTATAAGCCATGAGCAGACACAATACCATCCCCCCACACCCACACATATGCATATAAACACAATGAGAAACCTGGAATTCTATCCCACAATAAGCTCTCTTTCTCTATATATATAATTCTCTATAATCCCTCATCTTCTCTCTGTCTTGCTGACACACACACAAACACACACACACACACACAAACACAGGGCCGGTCCGCTCCTTAGGCAGGATTAGGCAACTGCCTATGGCGGCAGATCGATGAGGGCGGCCTTTTCTGAGCTAAACTGACCAAGACACACCTCTAACAACACATACAACCTCACAATTCTGCCCCGAAACAATGACAATTTTTCTGAACCAGTGTTAAATGGGCTTTTTAGGTGAGCACTGATGCCACCCTATGATAAGCAGTGCCCACTTTGTCAAAGGCAGGAACGCAAAATATGTATCTTCTCCATTCCCAGCGTGTCTGTACAGGGTGCTGTTGGAGAGACGCATCGCTGCGGCGCTCCACCAAAATTCCATCAGGAAAATAAATAATGTAGAATATATAGCATATGGTGGAAAGAGTATGTGGCTTTTGCTGTCGCCTACATGCTGAATAAAACATGTATGACAATGTAATGAGAGAGAAGCTTTTTAGGCTACCTCATGCATGTTTCTCCGATCAAATAGCCTAACCTAATGGTTTTTCACAAAGCCATTTTGGTCTTTGTGTATTATCCAATCTCCTGGCTAAAGCTTTAGCAATAATGTTTGAGTCGGAGTTCAGAAGAGAAATCGGTCTGTAATTTTTACGTTTGTTGGGGATTTGACAAGCTTCAGAATAAGAGTGATTAAAGCACTCCTTAGAAAGGATGGGAGGAACCTTGCTGAAACGATTCATCATACATATCCAAAAGTTTGTCCCTAAATATCTTATAAATATCTATTGGGAGCCCATCTGGACCTGCCGCTAGTCCTCCCTTCATATTGGAAATAGCATCGGATATTTAAATACCGTCCAATTCCTTTCCTTTCCTTTTCAATTTGGTATCTTTTGAAATAGAGGGAAAATCAAGACCCTTCAAAAATGACGTCTGATTAGTTAAGTTCTCAAGAGATTCAGAGTTGTAAAGTGTGTTGTATCAGGAAGCAAATGTTTGGTTTATTTCTACAGGATCCATTGACATTTGTCCTTGTAAATGATGAATTGCATTCATGGCTCTCTCTGAATTTAACTTCTTAATGTGCCAGGCCAGCAATTTACCAGGTTTTTCACCTTGATCAAAGAAGGGCTTTTTCAAGCTGTTTGCAGCATTTGAGGTGGAAAGTTCTTCATACTGAGCTTTAAGAGCAAATATTTCCCTGTTTACTTCTTCTGAGTTATACAAAAAAGCTCTGTCATTTTCAGATATAATTGATTTAATTTGAAACTGGTAAAACATATCATTTGCCCCTTAATATAGGCTTTGAAAACCCCCTGTCTGGTACTCGCTGACATTTGGTCAGTGTTCAATGTAAAATAAACATCTATATGCACTCCAACGTAATGTAAGAAGTCTGGATCCTGTAACCATCTGGGATGCAAATGCCATCTATAGGATCCTTTTACTAGTTTTGTATCCCTATAGAATAATGACACAGGGGAATGGTAACTCAGAACAATACTATCATATCCACCTCCTATTACATTGTGAAGCAATGAGCAAGAAACTAATAAGTAGTCTATAAGCGAATATGATTTAAATGTCGACGAGTAACATACATAGTACTCCAAGGTTTACATAGATTAAAGTCCTTATTTTTTAATTTAACCTTTATTTAACCAGGTAGGCCAGTTGAGAACAAGTTCTCATTTAAAACTGCGACCTGACCAAGATAGAGCAAAGCAGTGCAACACAAACACAGAGTTACACGTGGGATAAACAAACGTACAGTCAATAACACAATAGAAAAGTATATATATATATATATATATATATATATATATATATATATATATATATATATATATATATATATGCTTAATGTGAGTCTGGAAGGGGATATATAGTGTGTGCAAATGTAGTAAGATTAGGGAGGTAAGGCAATAAATTGGCCATAGTGGCAAAATAATTACAATTGATCAATTAAACACTGGAGTGATAGATGTGCAGAAGATGAATGTGCAAGTAGAGATACTGGGTGCAAAGGAGCAAAAAAATAATAACAACATGGGGATGAGGTAGTTCGGTGGGCTATTTACAGATGGGTTATGTACAGGTGCAATGATCGGTAAGCTGCTCTGACAGCTGATGCTTAAAGTTAGTGAGGGAGAAATAAGTCTCTAGCTTCAGTGATTTTTGAAATTCGTTCCAGTCATTAGCAGCAGAGAACTGTAAGGAAAGGTGGCCAAGGGAGGAGTTGGCTTTGGGGGTGACCAGTGAAATTTACCTGCTGGAGTGCATGCTACGGATGGGTGCTGCTATGGTGACCAGTGAGCTGAGATAAGGTGGGGATTTACCTAGCAAAGACTTATAGATGCCCTGGAGCCAGTGGGTCTGGCGACGAATATGAAGCGAGGGCCAGCCAACAAGAGCATACAGGTCGCAGTGGTGGAAAGTATATGGGGCTTTGATGACAAAACGGATGGCATTGTGATAGACTACATCCAATTTGCTGAGTAGAGTGTTGGAGGCTATTTTGTAAATCGCTGAAGTCAAGGATCGGTAGGAAAGTCAGTTTTACGAGGGTATGTTTGGCAACATGAGTGAAGGATGCTTTGTTGCGAAATAGGAAGCCGATTCTAGATTTAATTTTGGATTGGAGATGCTTAATGTGAGTCTGGAAGGGGAGTTTACAGTGTAACCAGACACCTAGGTATTTGTAGTTGTCCACATGATCAAAGTCAGAACCGTCCAGAGTTTAGTGCATTTAGTGTTGCTTGCATTTAAGAGCAGTTGGAGGCCACAGAACGAGTGTTGTATGGGATTGAAGCTCATCTGGAGGCTTGTTAACACAGTGTCCAAAGATGGGCCAGAAGTATACAGAATGGTGTCGTTTGCGTAGTGGTGGATCAGAGAATCACCAGCAAGAGCGACATCATTGACATATACAGAGAAAAGAGTCGGCCCGAGAATTGAACCCTGTAGTACCCCCATACTCTATCTGAGAAGTAGTTGGTGAACCAGGCGAGGCAGTTATTTGAAAAACCAAAGCTGTTGCGTCTGCCGATAAGAACGCGGTGATTGACAGAGTTGATGAATACGGCTGCACAGTCATGTCTTTTATTGATGGCGGTTATGATATCGTTTAGGACCTTGAGCGTGGCTGAGGTGCACCCATGACCAGCTCGGAAACCAGATTGTATAGCGGAGAGGGTACGGTGGGATTCAAAATGGTCAGTGATCTGTTTGTTAACTAGGTTTTCAAAGATTTTAAAAAAGGCAGAGTAGGATAGATTTAGGTCTGTAGCAGTTTGGGTCTAGAGTGTCTAGTTATAAGTCCTTCATGAAATGCTGTAATTTATTTTTTCCTACTCTGCGAGTGGGAAGTGTCTAAACCAGAGGAGCAATCTAGATGAGGATGAAGAGTGCAATTAAAATCCCCTGCCATTAGGACTGTCATGACGTTGGCCTGGGGGGTTGGTTTATGACAGTCATAAATACCTCTTCCCCCCTTTTTCCTCTCTCTACCCTACTAAGGTTACATTTGCAAAACCCTTGGTTAACATAGAGATTCTGGGAATGTCAAAATGTGGGGGGAAATGAACTATATTCTGGTAATCCGAACAATTGAACATATGCGGTGGTACTAATGAATATGATGTCAGTTCGGTTGTCATCTGAGACATTCTCATCAATGATAAGATTACATAAACTCTACAGTGGAAAGTCTACACATCAGAGTTATCGGATTCACATGGAATTGTTGTTCAATTTAAATGTTTGAAATTATTTGTGATGGTATGAAATGTGATTTTAGCTCCTAAAATGTGACATTTGGGTTTTCATAAGATAGGGCTGCTCAAACAGTGGCCCTCCCCTGTGAAGGGACAAGGGCTATAAAACTTTTCAAACACACCCTCCTCTCCCTTCCTATATAAGCCCTTGATGACAACATAACTTCCTGTTCCGATGAGGTAGGATGACGGTCCTATGTCAGAATGGTTCAGATAATAACTACAGAACAAAACCAACATCAGCATGAGGTTTGCTTGCAAATGGTATGAACTTTGAACTCTTATTCACGACAGAAGTGATACCTCCTAGCCGTTGAGTTAGCGACAGCAGCTGCAAACGCAGGTTAAGAAGAAACAGACAGTTTCCCATCTACCACACAACAACGTTACTACAACGTATCCAATTGACCACCAGAGTCTTTCTTCAAAGGACAAAGGACTCGGTTTGGCAAAACGGCCTTCCATCTACCACCAACCTACTGAAACGCAGCTCAGAGTAAATATTTATTGCATGTCATTTCTTGCATGTCATATTAACTAATCCAGCATAGCCAAAGACACAACAGACCTTTACCAGGAAGGGTGGCTATCAATATAAATACATTCTCAAAGAATTTGGGATTATCATCATTAGGACCATTAACATTAACCAGATTAATACACTTATTCAAAATATTTCCCTGTATCAAAATGTATCTACCAGCTGTAATAGTTATAATATTATCCACTTGAACAGATTTGTGAGTTAAAAGCATAACACCACAAGAATGAGAGGAGAAACAGGATGCTATTACTTGCCCTTCCCATCTCCTGCACACTTTAAGTAGCTAATTTTCAACAAGTGAGTTTCTTGTAGAAACACAATAGATTAATGAATATGTTTAAGCCTAGTAATAACCTGTTAAAGCTGGGATAGTTTACAAATTCCACAGACATTCCACAAAATAAATTTCAGTTTTGCATTTGAAGTAATTTAAGCAAAGATGTAAACATGGAACAAGCTATAGCATAAAGGCATATTTAAAATATGTTTAGTAACCACAAGGACCGCATTAATATTTTGTAGCGAGGAAAATATGTGACTGACCACCTGGATTCGATCTTATGTAGCAACATTTTGACAAAACAATGTGTTTTTGACATTGGATAAAAGTAGAGACTCAGAGCTACAAAATTGTATTTCATACACTGCATTTGAGGAACAATGGGAAAGTAATTATGCTTTGAAAGTTGATCAACTTGTAAAATCACTTTTGAGAAAATGGCATTTGAATGTTTTGGTATATAGTGAAGAGCTCTTCTTTGTCTACACCCATTCATCATCGTTCACACCCTCTTAGGTGAGGTGAGTAAAACATTTAAACATGTTAACCCTCGTAAGGCTGCAGGCCCAGACGGCATCCCCAGCCGCGCCCTCAGAGCATGCGCAGACCAGCTGGCTGGTGTGTTTACGGACATATTCAATCAATCCCTATCCCAGTCTGCTGTTCCCACATGCTTCAAGAGGGCCACCATTGTTCCTGTTCCCAAGAAAGCTAAGGTAACTGAGCTAAATGACTACCGCCCCGTAGCACTCACTTCCGTCATCATGAAGTGCTTTGAGAGACTAGTCAAGGACCATATCACCTCCACCCTACCTGACACCCTAGACCCACTCCAATTTGCTTACCACCCAAATAGGTCCACAGACGATGCAATCTCAACCACACTGCACACTGCCCTAACCCATCTGGACAAGAGGAATACCTATGTGAGAATGCTGTTCATCGACTACAGCTCGGCATTTAACACCATAGTACCCTCCAAGCTCGTCATCAAGCTCGAGACCCTGGGTCTCAACCCCGCCCTGTGCAACTGGGTACTGGACTTCCTGACGGGCCGCCCCCAGGTGGTGAGGGTAGGCAACAACATCTCCACCCCGCTGATCCTCAACACTGGGGCCCCACAAGGGTGCGTTCTGAGCCCTCTCCTGTACTCCCTGTTCACCCACGACTGCGTGGCCACACACGCCTCCAACTCAATCATCAAGTTTGCGGACGACACAACAGTGGTAGGCTTGATTACCAACAATGACGAGACAGCCTACAGGGAGGAGGTGAGGGCCCTCGGAGTGTGGTGTCAGGAAAATAACCTCACACTCAACGTCAACAAAACTAAGGAGATGATTGTGGACTTCAGGAAACAGCAGAGGGAACACCCCCCTATCCACATCGATGGAACAGTAGTGGAGAGGGTAGCAAGTTTTAAGTTCCTCAGCATACACATCACAGACAAACTGAATTGGTCCACCCACACAGACAGCATTGTGAAGAAGGCGCAGCAGCGCCTCTTCAACCTCAGGAGGCTGAAGAAATTTGGCTTGTCACCAAAAGCACTCACAAACTTCTACAGATGCACAATCGAGAGCATCCTGGCGGGCTGTATCACCGCCTGGTACGGCAACTGCTCCGCCCACAACCATAAGGCTCTCCAGAGGGTAGTGAGGTCTGCACAACGCATCACCGGGGGCAAACTACCTGCCCTCCAGGACACCTACACCACCCGATTTTACAGGAAGGCCATGAAGATCATCAAGGACAACAACCACCCGAGCCACTGCCTGTTCACCCCGCTATCATCCAGAAGGCGAGGTCAGTACAGGTGCATCAAAGCTGGGACCGAGAGACGGAAAAACAGCTTCTATCTCAAGGCCATCAGACTGTTAAACAGCCACCACTAACATTGAGTGGCTGCTGCCAACACACTGACTGTCACACCCTGACCATAGTTTGCTTTGTATGTTTCTATGTTTTGGTTGGTCAGGGTGTGAGCTGAGTGGGCATTCTATGTTACATGTCTAGTTTGTCTAGTTCTATGTATGGCCTGATATGGTTCTCAATCAGAGGCAGGTGTTCGTCATTGTCTCTGATTGGGAACCATATTTAGGTAGCCTGTTTGGTGTTGGGTTTTTGTGGGTGATTGTCCTTGTTCCTGTCTCTGTGTTACTTTGCGCCAGTATTAGGCTGTTTCGGTTTTCGTGTTACGTTTATTGTTTTTGTATTTGATTCATGTTTACTTTGTTTTATTAAACATGGATCGCAATAGCCACGCCGCATTTTGGTCTGACTCTCTTTCACATAAAGAAAACCGTTACACTGACTCAACTCCAGCCACTTTAATAATGGTAATTGATGGGAAATGATGTAAAATATATCACTAGCCACTTTAAACAATGCTACCTAATATAATGTTTACATACCCTACATTATTCATCTCATATGTATACGTATATACTGTACTCTATATCATCTACTGCATCTTTATGTAATACATGTATCACTAGCCACTTTAACTATGCCACTTTGTTTACATACTCATCTCATATGTATATACTGCACTCAATACCATCTACTGTATCTTGCCTATGCCGCTCTGTACCATCACTCATTCATATATCTTTATGTACATATTTTTTATCCCCTTACACTTGTGTGTATAAGACAGTAGTTTTGGAATTGTTAGTTAGATTACTTGTTGGTTATTACTGCATTGTCGGAACTAGAAGCACAAGCTTTTCGCTACACTAGCATTAACATCTGCTAACCATGTGTATGTAACAAATAAAATTTGATTTAATTTGATTTAAGCTTTAGCCCATCTTGTTTTGCTCTTGGAGCGCACCCTCTGGCCGATGATTTGTTTACCTCCGGATAACATGAAAACAGCCTAACCAGTTCTGCTGGCAACAATTTCATTACACTTTTTTGCAGACTTTTGCTGACACAGGCCATATTCAATGGATGTTGTACAAGCGTCACGTAACTTTAGCTAACGAGCCAGCCAGCTAACGTTAGCTAGTTAAACAACAATGAACAACTCCAACAATGCCACAGTGCTGGGAGCTCACCAACCAAGTTCAATGTTAGCTAGAAAAGCAAACGGCTCTGGGATATGAATAATAACGTCAGCTAGGGAGACTGCCAGCTAATATTCGTTAGCTAGTTAAGATCACACAAGTCACGTAATGTTATCTAACGAGCCAACCAGCTAATGTTAGCTAGTTAAACAGCAATGGACACAGTGCCAAATCACGTCGTTACTACCCGGTATGAATATGTCTCTGGGATACGAATAATGTCAGCTGGGGAGTAGCAAATAATAGCTCCACCTAAAACTGTAACGCTAGCCAGTGAAGCCTGACTAACCTTAACGTTACTGTATGGACAGTCCAAAATAGTTGTAGTTGATCCACAACATAGGGTCGGCTGCTAGTAGCTACTAAGTAACAAAACATGATATCTTGGTCCCTGTACATCACCTTGCCCATAGCCCTGGCTTTCCGCATCACTCTGACTTTTTCTTGAAATTTGAGAAACTTCATGATACGGACTCGAGTAGAGGGGTGGTTTCTTGGGCCTGTAGGAGCCAGAAGCCGATGGGCTCTTTCGATGCGCTGTAACGGCAGATCTCCTCTTCGTCTGAAGAGGAGTAAGGATCGGACCAAGAGCAGCGTGGTAAGTGTCCATAACTTTATTAATCAAAGAAAGCACTGAACACTGAATACAAAAATAACAAAAGAAACGTGAAAAATCCGAAACAGTACCGTGTGGCGACAAACACTGACACGGAAACAAACACCCACAAACCAACAGTGAAACCCAGGCTACCTAAGTATGATTCTCAATCAGAGACAACTAACGACACCTGCCTCTGATTGAGAACCATACTAGGCCGAAACAGAAACCAAACATAGAAAAAAAAACATAGACTGCCCACCCCAACTCACGCCCTGACCATACTAAATAAAGACAAAGCAAAGGAAATAAAGGTGAGAACATGACATGCGCAGGGGGTCCGGAAAGTTGTCTGGTCCCAATGCTTCGAGAAGCCATCTCTTGAGAAATGCGACTGCGTCACCATTTTCCACTTTTATGGGTAGATTAACCAGTCTCAAATTAGGCCTCCTGTGGTGGTTCTTGAGCGAGCTTAGTTTTGAAGTAAGGTCCGCCACCTGTTTTTCCAGCTTTTCCTTCGTTGTTTGACAGTGACGACAGTATCTTCCACCATGCCATTGCGTTCCTCTCCTTCGTCCAAGTGCGTAGAGAAGGCTTATAGGTCACGTTTAACCTCACTAATCCCTGTCAGGACACCTTCGGGTTTGGTGGAAAAGTCTGCCCTCATGGCAGACATTGCTTCCAAAACCCCTTGGTTCTGGTTCTGGTTTAGATCGTCTACATCGTTGGTTGTCATGTCGGACTACGTGGTGTGAGGAGCTTGCAGGGCAAACTGGCCTAGCCTGGACCACTTTGTCGATGCAAGATGTTCTTCTTGTTTTAGGAGGACTATGTTTAAGCCGATTCATAATGGATGTAATATGCATGAAAATGTCCAATAAAATTGCTGTTCGTGTTGCGAGGATTTACAATAAGAGATTAAAAGTAGTTTAGCCGAAATTGGCAGGAGAGCACTAAACATACGTCCGCTCAGTTCAACGCCATAACCATGCCCCCTTAGATAGGAAGGCAGAGCGGTCAGGACCGCCCTGCACACACACACACACCTCTATTAGTTGGGAGAACTATTCAATCCGACAACAGGTTTTGTGAGAGTGGAGTGATAGCAGCCAATCCCCAGACCTGAAAAGACCAGATATTTTAATTTGCTGGGTCAAAATAAATGCTCCAGGACTGGACTAGCAGCTCAAAAATAATAATAATTAACTCCAGTCCAGTACATTGTGGGAGAATGGCCATCCATTTTGTGTCATTTCTGCAGTTCATAATGACATTGCAGCAACATTTTACCACTCAACTCCTTTAACACACAGCTTGACAGCATTCATTTACTATATCATTTTCCCCTGCATGACACTGTTCTTCACAAAACATTTTTGCTCTTTGTACAGTTTTCTGATAATGTCATCCTGGAGGTGTTTGTATATACCAACATGACCAGTCACATAAACATAGAGCATAACATAGAGCATAATGAATGAGCCAGCATGCAAAATAATTTGAAAGTCACTATCTTGAAAAGGAGACTCAACGAGGTCGCAAAGGTTTGCAAGGAGAAGACAGAGCTAGAAATTGAAGAACAGGAGGGTGTCATGGACAAAAGAGGCATCATTATTGCTCTTCTACGAGCTACAAGCTTGGTATGCATCCTACAACCAAGCATCTTCTGGTATTACTGCTTCCCCTACCTGCAACTTACCATACAATCCTAAAAAATCAAATAAAGTTGCAGCTGATGTAAATAGCCAGGGGAAACTAGAGCAGGGTGACAAGCATTGGGCTGGTGTTGAGTTGGGGGTGTTAAGAGCTGACTGCGGATGTTCTTTGAAGTTCTGCAGGTTGCAGAGGTTGTCGGTAATGAGGAAGTTCAAGGCTTGAATCCTTCATCAGACACATTTTTAAAAACACGGCTGACTCCACTGACAGATCAGGAGGAGAAGAGAAAGGTAAGCTTTCCTCTCTTAACCCCCCCCCCCCTATCTCGACGCACTTCCCAAGGATTTGAACGGCAATAACACAGTAATTAATAGCACCGGGCACAAAGAATGCTATCAGAAAAATGTGGCTACATATGCGAAAGTCATACCCGCCATCGGTTGGACAGGCGCTATGTGAATGGAGGTGGTGGTAATCCTGAGATTTAATGGCAGATAGGTAGAGAGCCTCTTTACACACATCAGATGCTATAGAACAGCATCAATGGATGGCTATCAAGAGCAGATTAATTGACAGCCTGCAGCCATCCCAACCTTGAGCTGAGGACAAAAGAACAACAATAGGGGACTGTTAGAAAGCCTGAAGTCTGAGTAATCATCACACCTTGTTGCAATGGGATTCTGTAGATCTGGGACAGGTATTCTCCACTCACACACAGAAATACACTTTAAAAGGAACACTTATTCTGACAAGCACACGGAGATATGAGCACCTACATTCATAAGCACACACTCGCACACACAAACACGCACACACCCACCCACACTTTGAGTGAGGGTGTATACAACAACAAGGACAACGATTAGATTTGATCGCCGCAATAGCTCGTCTCTGCCATCAGGGCTGCCATTAAGTGGAGAGGGCCTCCTCATCTTTTATCATGACAGGCTCATCTGCATGTACAGAGTGGGCGAGATCAAAACACATGGTCCTCTACTGATGAAAGACACCCTTACTCTAATCAAATGCTACTAATGAGTCTCTTTCCATCTCACTGTACCTCTATCTTTCTCACCCCTCTATCTTTCTCTATGAGGCCCCTTATTCCCCCCCCACACCTTTATATCCCTCTTTCTTCCTATCCCTCTCTCTACAAAAGAGTATAGGTTGTGAATTAGAGTTAAATGTCAACAAGCAAGATCATTTTCAGCACATGGATGAAAGCTTGAGCCTTTTCAATTTCACATGAGCGACCCAGAAAGATCGCCATGAACCAAACATGATAATATAACTTAGACTGATCTGCTCCACACAGAAGATACCAGGGCCAGTAACCATGCTGAGAACATCCTAATCTTGTCCAATACCAGCAGCATTTTTATTGACAGGAGTTATTGAACTGTGCATTGATCATGGCTGTCCATCACTTCAACTTGTTTGGTTAGAAAATATGTGTGTGTGTGTGTGTGTGTGTACACAATATATATGGGTGTCTAACCCAGGTTTCCCTAGCTGTCCCTCTATTATTGACCACAGTGCCCTCTCCACCTCTTCTGTAGCCTGATAAATATGATGAGGTCAGTGGCGACTTCCACCTGCCTTTCCCATAATTCCATTCTATACGAAGTGCTCAGCAGGTCACGTCAACACAGATGAATAGGGAGGAAATACGTTACCTTGACTTTAATGGATTACATCTGTGAGGCATGGGCCACCATTATTCATCCTAAGGTTACAGAAATTATGTGGAGCACTCAATCTTTTTTTTTAAATAAGGAAAACTACTGCTGTAATTGTTTTTAGGAGGAAAGATAACCTTAGTATTTTCCTCTCTGTAAAATGTCTAAAAGAGCTTTTACATTCTTCACGCAGGATGAATCTCACCCATGTTTGAACAGCAAATTTTGGGGACCACTAGCTAATAATAAAGTGGACAATGGCACTCCTCATGCTACATGCCATGGTCCATTATGGAGGTAGAGACGCAGGATGTTGGATCTGCAGGCTTTTAAAATGTGTGAAAAAGCTGAGAGCTTCATTCATTAGTGACACTGTGCGGGTCACCAGAATGACATTGTCTGGTACATCCTAAACAGCCCTCTAGCGATTAAAACATTTAGAGAAATCAAGCGAAGATGGGGAGTTAATGGGTGGACGATGGGTGGTGAATGGAGTTACAGAGGAGAGGTACAAGACAGGACATGTTCCAAACATATGATCCATTAAAGGTAACACTTTTAGGCATCGTGCCTTTGATGCTATAGCCTTTTTAGAGTCATATACTCTAGTGTGTCTTTGGTCAAAAAATTTTTTTTTTTAAGTTTCACTTTCCCCATTCTAGAAATCAATTCATGCACACTCCCTCATCCCCACCTAGACCCCCACCCCCGTGTGTGTCCCTGTTCTAATAGAAGTAGGGAAAAGCTGTACCCAGTCTCTAGCCACAGTCTTAATTAGCCAGACCAAAACAAATCACAGCACTAATCCCAATTAGAGCTGGGTAATGAGAGGACGATTTGTGTGAGGGTGGAAGCACCGGGCCTCAACCCCCAAACTCAATTACACAAGCAGCCATGCAAGCCACAATGGGAGGTGGTGGTGGGGGGGGGGGAGCGGTGGCTCACACAAAATACAGAGGGGAGAGACACTTGAATTAAAACATGTACTGAAAAGGATCCAGGGAGTCGCAAACGCGAAGATGCAGCCTCAAGCACAATCTCCAACACAGGGCAAGTCAAAAATAATTTGATGCTGAGAGGATGCAGCATTTCCAAATCATGTTTGTGCCCCAATTCAGTGGAGGGTTAGAGATACATGTAACTCAATTATTAAAGCAGACAAAAGGTGCAATCCGGCTGCTACACCAGGGGTTCCCAACTCCAAAAACACACTGACCTTTCTACAGATATACTCTACTACATCATAGTAATCATACTATAGACACCCTGATGCAGGAACATAGGCCTACACATATCACTTCAGTTGTTTAGCAGTCCGGAGGAAAATTCAACTTGAGGTAACCATTGTAATGCCCTCATTACCTGGGAATGGTAAAATAACACTCTGTCTTATACAGCATGTCCTGAAAAAGATCATTCATGTTAAATTCTCCAAGAGTTATGACCTCAATGATTTGTACTTTTATTGAATTTCATGTCACAACAATCAGTTTCAAAAACCACATTTCCATTCAAAGTTTTTATGCGAGTAAAGTCACATCGTATTAAAAAAAATCACAACAGCTGTGATGGAAAACGGAAGTTTTGGTGTAATTTTATAAATGCCGACAGATATTTTGTTTGTTTGTCATGGTGGGATCTTTTTGTGTTTGTAAAATTCATTATTGTGGGAAATAGTGGTGGAACCGCCTTTATGCACAAGTATTTATATAATAACCATCATATTGAATCAAATTTGGAGTCACACGATGATATGGTGTTTTGTCCTCCCAGTATGACTTGAGAAACCATGCAGTTTTTCAGGCTAGAGATGAAATAAATGATGATGAACTTCACAGAGTGGTGAAAGTGCACAGTGATGAGCTTGATGCTGCTTTCAAATAAATATCAAGGGTCTTATTCTGGTGACATGATGATCGAACCTTTAGATTTTTATTTGGTATGTGAATATTGAAGTAAAAAAGTACATTTTGTGTGCACAATGCCATCACGCACTGATTCCTATCCTCAAGTCCATTTTGTGGAAACATATCACTGGTGGAAAAATGTGCATATTTAATTTATTCAGATTGTATGATATTTGCATGAAAATGTGTCGCCAATTGGATGAAAACCTAGCTAAAGATGTAGTCTGGGATTTTAAGCACAACAAATTTGTAACATTTTGTACGAATTAGATTTGTAACATATATGAATATCTAAGAAATATCATATATACAGAGTGTACAAAACATTAGGAACAGCCTCAATTCGTTGAAGCATGGACTCTACAAGGTATCGAAAGCATTCCACAGGGATGCTGGCCCATGTTGACTCCAATTCTTCACACAGTTGTGTCAAGTTGGCTGGATGTCCTTTGGGTGGTGAACCATTCTTGATACACATAGAAAACTGTTGTGCGTGAAACCCCCTGCAGCGGTGAAGTTCTTGACACACTCAAAAGGCACTTACATATTTTTTCTTGCCCATTCACCCATGTCTCAATTGTTTGTCTTTGTATTTATTAGGGATCCCCATTATCTGCAGCCAAGGCAGCAGCTACTCTTCCTGGGGTCCAACCACATTAAGGCACTTCAATTACATATTACATTGCATGCATTAATACATTAAGCTATTTAACCTAATCTAATGTTCAAATACAAAATAGCTTAATCTTCATGACTAATGTTCAAACTTAGACGTCAAACATTGTCAAGGTTCTGGCATAATGCTTTCTAAAAATGTTAGGCATAACCATGTTCAAGGAGCTCAAATTGTAACCTCAAATGTTGTTTCACTGCAAATATTTTACCACACTGCCACACATTCATCATCTTTTGTCTTGCCCATTCCAGTCAGTTGTCTCAAGGCGTAAAACTCCTTATTTAACCTGTCTGTCTCCTCCCCTTCATCTAAACTGATTGAAGTGGATATAACCAGTGACATCGATAAGGGATCATACTGTAGCTTTCACCTGGATTCACCTGTGCAGTCTATGTCATGGAAAGTTCCTAATGTTTTGTACACTCAGTGTATATACATTTTTGTTTTGCAGGACATAACATATACTATGAAACGGATGGCGTAATAGACCAAAAAAACGAGGACAGGTTTTTGGCCCCTTTCAAAACTACTGGCTGAAATTATACAAAAGTTCTGGAGCATCACTTTAATTAGAGAGAAAGAGACATTAATCTAAAACTTCATAAAACATTGTACAACAAAAAGTTACTAAGTTTTACTACGTTCAAAGCTATGACATTTCCTTCTGCTCAAGTTGGTCTACATGCAGGGCGAGAATGGGCAATGTATTATTGTAATGAAAAATACAGCGCATTTCAATGTAACAATTACTTTTCCACCAATTAAAAACCCCCACATGACCTTCTGCCGTTCAGGTACTGGAAATGTTCCATCACGAGAAGTTTAGCTTGAGGTTGCAACAGTTCTCAGAGATAGTTGTGTGACTAAAATTATATCTGTGAAATGTGGAGTCTAATTGAGGTATTAATAATAATAACAACAATAATAATGTTGAGATGTCAAACTAGAGTTAATTAAAGGTACCGACAGAAAATTATGGAAGGGAAACTGGACCAGAATGTCACGATCGTCATTATGCTTGGACCAAGGCGCTGCGTGCGTAGAGTTCCACATATTTTAATTAACCGAAACTCACAAAACAAAAATAAACGAAACGTGTAGCTACTGGTGCACACATAGGCAACTAACTGTAGACAAGATCCCACAAAACAAATGAGGAAAATGGCTACCTAAATATGATGACCAATCAGAGACAACGATAAACAGCTGTCTCTGATTGGGAACCATATCAGGCCAACATAGACATACAAAAAACCCTAGACATACAAAAACCCTAGACATACAAAAACTAGAGTGCCCATCCTAGTCACACCCTGACCTAACCAAAATACACTGCTCAAAAAAATAAAGGGAACACTTAAACAACACAATGTATCTCCAAGTCAATCACACTTCTGTGAAATCAAACTGTCCACTTAGGAAGCAACACTGATTGACAATAAATTTCACATGCTGTTGTGCAAATGGAATAGACAACAGGTGGAAATTATAGGCAATTAGCAAGACAACCCCAATAAAGGAGTGGTTCTGCAGGTGGGGACCACAGACCACTTCACAGTTCCTATGCTTCCTGGCTGATGTTTTGGTCACTTTTGAATACTGGCGGTGCTTTCACTCTAGTGGTAGCATGAGACGGAGTCTACAACCCACACAAGTGACTCAGGTAGTGCAGCTCATCCAGGATGGAACATCAATGCGAGCTGTGGCAATAAGGTTTGCTGTGTCTGTCAGCGTAGTGTCCAGAGCATGGAGGCGCTGCCAGGAGACAGGCCAGTACATCAGGAGATGTGGAGGAGGCCGTAGGAGGGCAAAAACCCCGCAGCAGGACCGCTACCTCCGCCTTTGTGCAAGGAGGAGCAGGAGGAGCACTACCAGAGCCCTGCAAAATTACCTCCAGCAGGCCACAAATGTGCATGTGTCTGCTCAAACGGTCAGAAACAGACTCCATGAGGGTGGTATGAGGGCCCGACGTCCACAGGTGGGGGTTGTGCTTACAGCCCAACACCGTGCAGGACGTTTTTCATTTGCCAGAGAACACCAAGATTGGCAAATTCGCCACTGGCATTCTGTGCTCTTCACAGATGAAAGCAGGTTCACACTCAGCACATATGACAGACGTGACAGTCTGGAGACGAAGTGGAGAACGTTCTGCTGCCTGCAACATCCTCCAGCATGACCGGTTTGGCGGTGGGTCAGTCATGGTGTGGGCATTTCTTTGGGGGGCCGCACAGCCCTCCATGTGCTTGCCAGAGGTAGCCTGACTGCCATTAGGTACCGAGATGAGATCCTCAGACCCCTTGTGAGACCATATGCTGGTGCGGTTGGCCCTGGGTTCCTCCTAATGCAAGACAATGCTAGACCTCATGTGGCTGGAGTGTGTCAGCAGTTCCTGCAAGAGGAAGGCATTGATGCTATGGACTGGCCCGTCCGTTGCCCAGACCTGAATCCAATTGAGCACATCTGGGACATCATGTCTCGCTCCATCCACCAACGCCACGTTGCACCACAGACTGTCCAGGAGTTGGCGGATGCTTTAGTCCAGGTCTGGGAGGAGATCCCTCAGGAGACCATCCGCTACCTCATCAGGAGCATGCCCAGGCGTTGTAGGGAGGTCATACAGGCACGTGTTGGCCACACGCACTACTGAGCCTCATTTTGACTTGTTTGAAGGACATAACATCAAAGTTGGATCAGCCTGTAGTGTGGTTTTCCACTTTAATTCCAGACCTCCATAGGTTGATAAATTTGATTTCCATTGATAATTTTTGTGTGATTTTGTTGTCAGCACATTCAACTATGTAAAGAAAAAAGTATTTAATAAGAATATTTCATTCATTCAGATCTAGGATGTGTTATTTTAGTGTTCCCTTTATTTTTTTGAGCAGTGTATATAGAAAAACAGAGATATCTAAGGTCAGGGAGTGACACGGAAATGCATGTGGTCTGTCACAGTTGACTGAGAAGAGCTATTTATCCCCGCCAGCAAGTTGGCCACTCACCTATTCCATCACAGAAAAAGAGTCAGTTAGCGATTCAAACATTCATTTAGCAGTTTGACTCTGGAAACGATTAAAAATGAATGCACTCACAACTATGGAGGTACTCTGGCATTCTCAAACTAGAGAGGTGATTACGGTTTCATCAAGTCACACAATAACACATTCTCCATGTGAGCTTTAAAAAAACCTGTTTTGTAAAAGGATAGCTATGGTTGTGAGCGATACCATTCATTTTTAAGTGCAAATTGGTCTGAACTTTTAGAGAGTGGGACACTAAAGCTTTAGCAGAGCAGTGATTACTTCCAAAATGGTTCCACGCTTGCAAATAGACCATGATGACAATGACCACGATTGCTCTTGATCAGTCATTTTACATGACATGATCTGAAGGAAAACATTCATTAGTAGCCTAGATATGGTACAGTAGAATGGCATATGGTGGAACTTACTGAAGAGTTCAAAAGGTAGTTTGAAAATGTTTATATTTTGTTCACATTGCAATGAAAGCCTGGATATGTGTTGTAAACCCAACAGTGGGATACTATTTAATCAGTATTGGCTACATGTATGCCCATGCATCAATTTTAGCTGATTGCTTTAATGAATGCTCCAAAAGAACACTGTGTCCTCTGGGGTTAATAACACAGTGTATGTGATTATCATTCAAGAGCACTGAGTTTTCAATGTTATTCAAAGCTAATCTTCTTGAATTATTCTGAATGACGTCTATCCCTTTAACCTAAGGTGGTCGTTGGATGACAATCCCCATCAAAATAGTTTCAAGAATGTTGGAATCCCCAAATAGACACACAGATATAATTCAACTCTTTCTATGTTTCTGGATTGTCTGTGAGAGGCCATCTCCACGGGAGGGTGAAATTAATTAGGTTGCCATTCACATGTCGCCATTTAGAATTTCAAATGACAGTAGTCTGCTGATGGTGTCTCGCAATTATGCGATTACTTTACCCCCAGTGACACTTTCACGTCCAAATCAAATTGCAGGTATTGGCACATGCAGACAAATATTCTGTTATATATCAATTCCTCTGATGACTTTCATTCTGCCAGGGTCATAATGTAGAGATTAAGGAACTAAGGAAAATTATCGACCACTTGCTGTGTTGATGCACGGCTCTATTCCGAAACAAGGAGTTATCGAAGATCTCATCTCCACAAGTAGATGCTATGTCTAAAATGAGGTTTGATCATGTCATTGTGAGCTGAAACATCTGTGTGCTTATATGACAGGACGTTCACCGTACTCAGTCAACAGAGGTCAGCGGCGCATCATAAACCAAGACCTGGCCAAGATTTTTACAACCAGGGAAAAATTGAATGATGGTCTTATAGCTCAGGGGTGATCATAAAATGTGTTGCATTATATTTTACACACTGAAATGCCTTTGAGGCGTGACAGCCATATTCATGAAAGACACAAAGTAAAACAACAGATTAGATCGATCAATCAGATCTGTCTGTTTTTGTATATGTATTTTTATTTAACCCTTATTTTACCAGGGAAGTTGACTAACAACATGTTCTCATTTACAGCAACGACCTGGGGAATAGTTACAGGGGAGAGGAGGGGGGATGGATGAGCCAATTGTAAACTGGGGATGATTAGGTGACCATGATGGTATGATTGGGAATTTAATCAGGACACCGGGGTTAACACCCCAACTCTTACAATAAGTGCCATGGGATCTTTTAGTGACCACAGAGAGTCAGGACACCCGTTTATTAACGTCTCATCCGAAAGACGGCAGCCTGAAGGTTGAAACAACCCCTTTGGTGGACCCTCCTTTGGAACTCACAGAATTATTTTTGGAAGCTGCTTTTGATTCTTTCCATTCATTTCTCTCTGGACTCGCTCTTTCTCTGGACTCTTTCTCTGGACTCTCTCTCTGGACTCTTTCTCTCTCTCTCTGGACTCTGACACTCTCTCTAGGATTACATTCGCTGGATGATTAAGGAGTGAACTGCTCACCCCCCAAAAGAGTGATAAAGCATTTATGCCAGGGATAGAAATGGTACACACATGGGATTACAAAAGCGATTAAATAACTAACTCCACCAGCTAATAGCACAATTTAACACTGGTACCGCTGGGCATCGAGGGACCCCCTTCAACTTCATGAGCAGTCATTCTGACTGCAACATTCTAACAGTGTAATTAATACATCTCATATATGCTATTGGTAAAAATAATCATTTGGTTGTGTTCATGAAGGTGTTCGGTAACATTAGAATATGTATTTTTTTGTTGCCATTTCAAATAATGATATAGCATTTTCTTTAGTTTATGTTACTGTAGTCTATAATGTACGCAAAAACAGAAGAAAAAAAACATGTTCAATCATTTTTATTTGTGGAGAGCCTTTGTTACAACTATTAAACAGAAACCACATGTGTTGGAACACGGTAACAGCTTATTTTTTATAACATATTTGTTTACAAAATACCCCAACCACAAGGATGCACGGTCAGCAAAAACGCACAGTAAAATAATGAAAACAATAGCCTAAACATAATTTTAAGCGCCAAGTGTGCTTGATAAATAGTGAAAATCAGCACAAAAGCAATAATGGCATTATAATTAATATTAGTGTTGATATGACAGCAGTCAAAAATAGTCAATTATTGTCCGTGTGTGCTTCCATGGTATGCATTTTCACGCAATGGCACAAGTTGGATTTCATTTAGCGGTTATCCCTTGTCCTAACAGTGGATACAAATCTTTACCACTTTCAACTGATTGATACACTTCCCAAAAACACGTCGCTTGCAAGTGACAGGTGTCTTGGGTTCTGTTATTTTTGCATCTGGCCACCTGGCACTCTCCTCCTTGGGAGCTGTGAGCAATTAGGCTCGCTCAAAGGCTCACATGGAATCTTTGCTGCTGCCTTGGCCTTCATATGTGGGCGGTTATATTCTATTCCCCTCTTTCATCTATTTTCACTCTCCTATCTGTTTCAGTCCCTCCCTCTCTCTTTCTCTCTTTTCAGTCTCTCTCTCTCTCTCTCTCTCTCTCTCTCTCTCTCTCTCTCTCACACTCTCTCTCTCTCTCTCTCTCACACTCTCTCTCTCTCTCTCTCTCTCTCTCTCTCTCTCTCTCACACTCTTAATTCCATCAGTATGGAAATGCGGCACAGAAGTGCTCCTTTTTATCTGCGCCTCGTGAAAATGTGCGACAGGAAACTGAAAGCTGAAAGCCAATTAATCTCTCCTCCCATCTTCATCTCTCTATCTTTTCTCTCTCCTTCTCCTTCAGATCAATAAAGAAACAGGAGCCCGGTGGTTATCTGTAACTACAATTACATTGGAATCGTAATTAGAAGAGAATCAGGGGTCGAACTGCACAACGCTGGAAAAGTACTTTTAGTCTCCTCACTGAGAAGGAGAAATAGACGACTGCTGTGAAGGGATCCCGTGATGCGGTTAGCCCCAGTTGCTGTGTCCACTACTATCTGTCCCGGGATCCTGCCAGACCAAAAAGTATGAAGTTGTTTGGCATAGCTAGCTACTAGCGATCAAGCTAGCAGGGTTTTCCATGAAAAGCTTGAACACAGCTGTGACGCGGTTGGCCCTTGTGGCTGGGACCGTGGAAGTGTCCTGGGCTTGTGGCTGTATTCGCTGCTGCCTGTTGCTGATTCTCAGTGACCTGACCTGGCTGGAGATGCGTGGTATAGCTACCAACATTAGCTGACGCTGCTACCATGCCACCTAAAGCTGCAGAGCTGCAGTTTCTCTAGCGTAGGTGAAAGATATTTCAAACCAACAAAAACAATTATAAAATGAGCTGTTACAACAGCAGGAGAATAGCTATAAGAGCTTTATCCAAATGGTGGATAAAACAAACAAAATAATAATAGACGATTTGACCAGAGAGGTTCAGCACCTGAAATACTGTTTGTATTTCCCCTAAGGAGAGCTTGATGTGATGAAACAGGACTGCAGCAAGATGACAACTAACTGTAAGTCCTCTAGAAATGACATCAGCACTGTATGAATCTACGATAGCAATGGCAGGAAAAGCAGGATGATCGACAAGGACACTCAAGGTGAAATAACATTGCTGTGGATGGAATCACAGTCTCCACATGAGACCTCGATGGAGTCTGAGAAGAAAGTGAGGAACACTATTGATGAAAAGCTGCAGATGGATCTTAGGAAGATTGAGGTGGAGGGCGCCTGCAGGAGTGGAATCTCCAGCCCAGGTGACAGACCCAGGTCGATAGAGGTAAAGTTCCTGAGAAGAACCAACATCTTCCTCAATGAGGACTTCTCTAAAGCTGTGCGTTAGTTAGGGGTAAAAAAAACAATACTGTAAAATCACCAGGAATTCTTCAAAAAAATATGTTTGCTTTAGGCAAAACAAAGAGTTGTAGTCTGTTTGGAAAGGGTGGCTATTAATAAACTAGTCCTGAACACTATATAAAACTAAAAGCATTGCATTTCGTACAAATAATTCCTTAAGTTCTAGGCCTCAGCTGAATCTGGTGATGAATGACGTGGCTGTTGAGCAAGTTAAAGAGACTAAACTTCTTGGTGTCACCTTACACTGTAAATGTTCATTGCCAATGCATATTGACTCAATTGTTGTAAGATTGGGAGGGGTCTGTCTGTGATAACGAGATGCACAGCATTTTTAACACCACAGTTGACCAAACAAGTCCTGCAGGCTCTAGTTTGATCTAACCTTGAGTATTGCTAGGTGATATGGTAAAGTGGGCTACTGTCACAGAGGGCTAAAGTCAACAGGATGCATTTCAGTCTCTCTTGGCTCAAAGTAGAGGAGAGATTGACTGCATCAATTCTTGTTTTTGTGAGAAATATTATTATCTTGAAAATTCCAAAATGTCTGTATAATCAACTAACATATAGCTCTGACAGACATACTTACCCCTTCATGCAAACAGCAGTCTCTTCACAGTCCCCAAATCCTAAACGAATTCAAGGCAATGCACAGTACTTTATTGACGCATGAACTAACAAATCAAAGGTTTGGGACAGCTAACATCTTCTCCTCTGTTGTGTTGGTGCAGACATGACTCGACATGACTCAACTAAAGGACCAGGATTTGGGAGTCACTCACCTGAGCCACCATCACCAAGCGTACCACCCTCAGTGTGCATCAAGCACTAAGTTGATGCACAGCAGCCATTTTGGATGAAATGTTCACCACACAAGTTGCTGGAACATGCTGCTCTCTACCTTACCTGACACCCTAGACACACTTCAATTTGCTTACCAGCCCAATAGATACACAGACAATGCAATTGCCATCGCACTGCACACTGCCCTCAGCATTCAACACCATAGTACCCTCCAAGCTCATCATTAAGCTCAGGGCCCTGGGTCTGAACCCCGCCTTGTGCAACTTGGTCCTGGACTTCCTGACGGGCCGCCCCCAGGTGGCGAAGGTAGGAATCAACACCTCCACTTTGCTGATCCTCAAAACAGGGTCCCTGTCAAGGGTGCATGCTCAGCCCCCTCCTGTACTCCCTGTTCACCCATGACTGCATGGCCACGCATGCCTCCAACTCAAGGAACTTTCCTGGTGCCAGGAAAATAACCTCTCACTCAACATCAACAAAACAAAGGAGCTGATCGTGGACTTCAGGAAACAGAAGAGGGAGCACGCCCCTATCCGCTTCAAGTTCCTCGGCTTACACATCACTGACAAACTGAAATGGCCCACCCACACAGAGTGTGGTGAAGGAGGCTCAACAGCACCTCTTTAACCTCGGGAGGCTGAAGAAATTTGTCTTGGCACCTAAAACCCTCACAAACTTTTATAGGATTTTACAAGCTTTTACAAGCTCCTTTGATATTCCTTTTCCCCTATTTCATAATCAATATCTTTTCTCTTCCTCTCAATATATCCTTCTCCTTTAATATCTCAATCTCCTCCTTCCTTGTCTGTGTGTCTTTCCATTCCACTCTTCATATCCTGCCCCCCTCTGTCCCCCACCCCCCTTTGTGCATATACACCCTCAATTCAAATTCCATTTAAGGGGCTTTAACCTTCTCTCTCTGTTGGTATGTGTGCTTGGTAGATGGAGTGGCCTTTATTGGGCAGGATTGGTGACTCCTCAGAGAAAGAAAGGGAGAGGGAGAGAGAGGGAGAATTGAATTGAGAGAGAGAGAGAGAGAGACCCCATTTCTTGTCTGACCCCAATAGCAACCATCTTTAACAGCGCAGCAATGATGGGTCTTGTCCAGTACTAAAACACTGCTAATTAGTCCTCATCACTAAGTCAATCAGGGTGAACAATGTGAACCTCACACACTGACACCATCTGTCCATTATTAGTCATAGCAGTACCAACATTCTGCAGGCTCTTTTTGATGAAATGGCTTTTGAATGTTTGTCCTATTTCCACCCCTCTTTCTCCCCAATGTGCTTTATAATCTTCTGATAACCTCTCACTTCTAAAGAAGCATCCTGCTGATGTGTAAAGTGGTGTGGAACTTGAGTCAAGTGCTCCTCTCCATCTTCCCCTCATTAGGGAAAACAAGTCAGGACAGGAAGCACGCCGGCTGGCACTTTAAGAAACTTCCACTGGCCACTTCCTGGTTCCTGGCCAATGTTAATGCCCAGCGCTAACTTGCTGGCCAAACAACCACCCCATTTCCTCCCCTAAACTCCATTCATCCTTGCTTGACATTGGTACTACTAATATGGTGTACTGTTTGACATATGACGAAGCAGCTGTGATCTGTGTAAATTTTGTGATGTTAGCCAGCAAAGGACTATCTATTCCTTAGATTCTGTATTCCTTAACATGTTTCACTACAAAAATGTCTGCCAAGTTATTCATTGAAAGAAACCTCCTGCAGGGAGAAAAAGTGGATGATGTCTGGTCGTCAGCTAAGCTCTCCATTCCAAAATCAATAGACTGGGTCTATTTAGTAAAATAAGGAACGTATATCATCGATGGTTCTGAATTTGTAACATGTTACTGCTTTAGTTTTTATCAATTAAATGAGACAAGTCAACATTTTACGTCAGTGGACAATAGGAGGACTCCTCTATTTCTAGCATCTATTTGACATTACTTATATTATCTAACAGGCAAAACATTTGTGGACTTTATAATGGAGACCTGTCTTAGCAGAGGACCAGGCCAGGACTTTTGCTTCTGCTCCATATAGAACATGGTAGAGTGGAATGAAGTGGCCCAAGTGGCTCCTTTCATCTTCAATGCCGTGAACTTGAATGTTATCAGGACTACAGTGATTCACTTGGCCCAGTTGTGAGATACAGAGGCTCTCCAGGCTGTAGTTCACAGTGCCAGTCTGCTTGTCTGACAGATAACACAGATGACATGGCCAGAACCAATACCTCAATTTGCCTGTCTCTGTTGTCTGGATTTTGAAGGAATGCCATTGTGACAAGGGCAAGTTATGTCTCACATTATAAAAATAGTTCTAGACACACACTGTTTTATTGATATATGTCAAAAGTGTTATTATGAATCAATGCCCAAGTAAAATTTGATTTCTGACTTTGAAGCTCTGAAGCAGCCAAGAGCGATGAAGCATTCATATGTTTTAGACAACCACTCACAACATCACTCATCTGTATACCCGTCCGGAATACATTTTCCTTTTCCTGTGTTGAAAGTGTAAACAATTTGTGTAAAAATTATAATTGTTTCCACTAAAATCAAATCATGTTTCATGTTGAGGTTTCCTTCTTTGATTGACAGAATGGTTTATGTCAGTGTCCAACAGAATACCTCATCTCTCAACCATAGAAATGATTGGCAACAGGCAACTGTTGGAATGACAGACACTGAAATATCACCTCAGAGAAAGATACCATCTCTGTCAGAAGCGGTTCAACCCCCTGCTGAGATGTTACAGACAAGTTATTCAGCGAATCCAACAGGTAGCCTCTGCCCCTTTCTCTCTCGGTATGTGTGCTTGGTAGCTGGAGTGACCTTCAGATTATTGGGCAGGATTGGTGGCTCCTGAGAGAGAGAGAGAGAGAGAGAGAGAGAGAGAGAGAGAGAGACCCCATTTCTTGTCTGACCCCCATAGCAACCATCTCTAACACTGTAGCAATGATGGGCCTTGTCCAGTACTAACACACTGCTAATTAGTCCTCATCACTAAGTCAATCGGGGGGAACAATGTGAACCTCACACAGTGATGCCATCTGTCCGTTATTAGTCATAGCAGTACCAACATTCTGCAGGCTCTTTTTGTTGAAATGGATTTTGAATGTTTGTCCTATTTCCACCCCTCTTTCTCCCCAATGTGCTTTATAATCTTCTGATATCCTCTCACTTCTAAAGAAGCATCCTGCTGATGTGTAAAGTGGTGTGCAACTTGAATCAAGTGTTCCTCTCCATTTTCCCCTCATTAGGGACAATGAGTCAGGACAGGAAGCACGCCGGCTGGCACTTTAAGAAACTTCCCCTGGCCACTTCCTGGTTCCTGACCAATGTTAATGCCCAGCGCTAACCTGCTGGCCAAACAACCACCCCATTTCCTCCCCTAAACTCCATTCATCCTTGCTTGACATTGGTACTACTAATATGGTGTACTGTTTGACATATGACGAAGCAACTGTGATCTGTGTAAATTTTGTGATGTTAGCCAGCAAAGAACTATCTATTCCTTAGATTCTGTATTCCTTAACATGTTTCACTGCAAAAATGTCTGCCAAGTTATTCATTGTAAGAAACCTCCTGCAGGGAGAAAAAGTGGATGATGTCTGGTCGTAAGCTAAGCTCTCCATTCCAAAACCCATAGACTGTGTCTATTTACTAAAATAAGGAGCGTATATCATCGATTGTTCTGAATTTCTAACATGTTACTGCCTTAGTTTTAAATCAATTAAATGAGACAAGTCAACATTTTACGTCAGTGGACAATAGGAGGACTCCTCTATTTCTAGCATCTATTTGACATTACTTATATTATCTAACAGGCAAAACATCTGTGGACTTTATAATGGAGACCTGTCTTAGCAGAGGACCAGGCCAGGACTTTTGCTTCTGCTCTATATAGAACATGGTAGAGTGGAATGCCCCAGGACTACCTGACATGATGACTCCTTGCTGTCCCCAGTCCACCTGGCCATGCTGCTGCTCCAGTTTCAACTTCCACCTGACTGTGCTGCTGCTCCAGTTTCAACTGTTCTGCCTTATTATTATTCGACCATGCTGGTCATTTATGAACATTTGAACATCTTGGCCATGTTCTGTTATAATCTCCACCCGGCACAGCCAGAAGAGGACTGGCCACCCCACATAGCCTGGTTCCTCTCTAGGTTTCTTCCTAGGTTTTGGCCTTTCTAGGGAGTTTTTCCTAGCCACCGTGCTTCTACACCTGCATTGCTTGCTGTTTGGGGTTTTAGGCTGGGTTTCTGTACAGCACTTTGAGATATCAGCTGATGTACGAAGGGCTATATAAATAAATTTGATTTGATTTGATTTGGAATGAAGTGGCCCAAGTGGCTCCTTTCATCTTCAATGCTGTGAACTTGAATGTTATCAGGACTACAGTGATTCACTTGGCCCAGTTGTGAGATACAGAGGCTCTCCAGGCTGTAGTTCACAGTGCCAGTCTGGTTGTCTGACAGATAACACAGATGACATGGCCAGAATCAATACCTCAATTTGCCTGTCTCTGTTGTCTGGATTTTGAAGGAATGCCATTGTGACAAGGGCAAGTTATGTCTCACATTATAAAAATAGTTCTAGACACACACTGTTTTATTTATATATGTCAAAAGTGATATTATGAATCAATGCTCAAGTAAAATTAGAATTCTGACTTTGAAGCTCTGAAGCAGCCAAGAGCGATGAAGCATTCATATGTTTTAGGCAACCACTCACAACATCACTCATCTGTATACCCGTCCAGAATACATTTTCCTTTTCCTGTGTTGAAAGTGTAAACAATTTGTATAAAAATTATAACTGTTTCCATTAAAATCAAATCATGTGTTTCATGTTGAGGTTCCATATTTGATTGACAGAATGGTTTATGTCAGTGTCCAGTAGATTCCCCCATCTCTCAACCATAGAAATGATCGGCAAAAGGCAACTATTGGAATGATCGACTCTGAAATATCACCTCAGAGAAAGACACCATCTCTGTCAGAAGCGGTTCAACCCCCTGCTGAGATGTTACAGACACAAGTTGTTCAGGGAATATAAATAGCAAATTATAAATCTTTAGTTTCCCTTGGACTACACTTTGTCTATGGTAAAAAAAAATAGTATTCCCTAAATAATACATTTGCATAAAAATCTGTATCAACTAAAGACAAAAAATCTATATTCATGAGAGGGGATCATGCCTGGGGATGTTCTGGAAAATAACCACAAGTAGATTGTAAAGAAAGCAGGTGTGAAAATGTCTCAAAGAAAACAAAGGCAATATTTCACAGACAAATAACGTATATTTTTATAGCTGCACTTTCAGCAGTCAGGGAGAGGTGAGAGGAAGGCTTTAAAGTTTTATTTATTCATGTATTTATTTATACACAGACATCAAGCACTTCAGTGCTTATGAACACACAAATAAATGTGTCCTTTATTCCACTATCTGCACCGTTAGCAGTCGTTGAAGTGGATGGAAAAGTGTGCCGGTAGTCAATTAAATATTTTGCCAACCAGGGTTCATATTTTCAAAACAATATTCTATAAGAAGCGTTGGTAGTCAAGCAGTAGGCAGTCAACCTGTGTTGCTATTACAAATACAGTTGTGAGACACACTTCATCAGCAAGTTAATATTCTGACATCCACAAACAGATGCACGACATATGCACCCAGACACACAAAAACAATATCCAAAGATCAACAGAACAGCTTTGTCAATGTCAGTACGGTGTTTAACCATCCTTAGAAGTATACGGCACAGAAAGTGTTCCCATCAAGAGATCCAAGCACAGGTTCGAAGGCATCCACACAGCGTTCATCATTTATCTCCAAAACCACTAGTGTCAGTCTCAAATACCCACTGTACAGCATGACTGATAGTCGACATAACTGTGATTAACATGCTGTCCCTCTTAATTACATGTGATGAATAACTGTGGTGGTGTAGTGCAGATTCAGCCATGTTTCTGTGGAGTGACCTGCATGTGGATATCTGACCATCGGATTCAGTGACCGATGAATCCTCCATTGCACCTTGCCAATGTAAATTAGCATTGTCTAGACAGTGTAAAAGATGAGACAAAGTTAAGCTAAGCATTTGTCCATGCTCCATGACATTGGACCTCTCTCTCTCTCTCTCTCTCACTCTCTCTCTATGGGGAATATATTGGAACTCTCATCCCTACTGCTTCTGCTATCTCATGTCTGTTGTTGATGACATTCAAATCCTTCAGATTCAATCATTTTTCTTTGCATTGTCCTACAACTTGTGTGTGTGTGTGCATGCTCAGTAAAGCCCACTCTATTCACAACATCCAGGTAGGAGTGCTGTTACCTTGTTGACTTTTCACTCAGTCAGAAATAGCAAGCACATTTCACTGCAAAAGGCAAGCCTTATTGCATTTTTCAATCAATAACCTAACCAACACCTACAATAAAAAAACAATAAAAACGTCCTTAATCTTTGGACAACTTTGTCAACCGCTTTGAAAAGCAGCTTGACGACATGCGCTACTCATTCACTCAGCCTATTGAGTCCACTGGTCACACTCATATATAACTACCCTATGCTTTGACCTCTTTCTCCCCTCTCTCTCCAGATGAAATCCTGCAACTAGTGAGTTGTGGCCGCCCGACAACCTGCCCGCTCGACCCGAACCCCTCCTCCCTTCTCCAGATCTCTTGGAGACCTTCTCCCATTCCTCACTTCCCTCATCAACTTATCTTTGAACACTGGCTGTGTCCCCTCTGACTCCAAAATGGCCCGAATCGCTCCCCTCCTCATCTGACCTCAAAAAATAGACCTGTATCCCTTCTTTCTATTCTTTGCAAAACACTTGAGTGTACTGTCTCTGATCAACTGTTATCTCTATCAGAACAATCTTCTTGACCCTAACAAGACTGGTCACTCAACCGGAACTGCTCTTCTCTGTGTCATGCCTTGCCTGGTTCACCAATTACTTTGCAGACAGAGTTCAGTGTGTCAAATCGGAGGGCATGCTGTCCGGTCCTCTGGCAGTCTCTATGGGGGTGCCACAGGGTTCAATCCTCGGGCCGACTCTTTTCTCTGTATATATCAATGATGTTGCTCTTGCTGCGGGCGATTCCCTGATCCACCTCTACGCAGACGACACCATTCTATATACTTCCGGCCCGTCCTTGAACACTGTGCTATCTAACCTCCAAACGAGCTTCAATGCCATACAACACTCCTTCCGTGGCCTCCAACTGCTCTTAAACGCTAGTAAAACCAAATGCATGCTTTTCAACCGTTCGCTGCCTGCACCCGCATGCCTGACCAGCATCACCACCCTGGATGGTTCCGACCTTGAATATGTGGACATCTATAAGTACCTAGGTGTCTGGCTAGACTGTAAACTCTCCTTCCAGACTCATATCAAACATCTCCAATTGAAAATCAAATCAAGAGTCGGCTTTCTATTCCGCAACAAAGCCTCCTTCACTCACGCCGCCAAACTTACCCTAGTAAAACTGACGATCCTACCGATCACTCGACTTCGGCGATGTCATCTACAAAATTGCTTCCAACACTCTACTCAGCAAACTGGATGCAGTTTATCACAGTGCCATCCGTTTTGTTACTAAAGCACCTTATACCACAAACCACTGCGACCTGTATGCTCTAGTCGGCTGGCCCTCGCTACATATTCCTCGCCAGACCCACTGGCTCCAGGTCATCTACAAGTCCATGCTAGGTAAAGCTCCGCCTTATCTCAGTTCACTGGTCACGATGGCAACACCCATCCGTAGCATGCGCTCCAGCAGGTGTATCTCACTGATCATCCCTAAAGCCAACACCTAATTTGGCCGCCTTTCCTTCCAGTTCTCTGCTGCCTGTGACTGGAACGAATTGCAAAAATCGCTGAAGTTGGAGACTTTTATCTCACTCACCAACTTCAAACATCTGCTATCTGAGGAGCTAACCGATCGCTGCAGCTGTACATAGTCCATCGGTAAATAGCCCACCCATTTTTA